>NC_053026.1:341799576-342150220 GCF_003073215.2 Triticum urartu
CTAATAGCATCTCCAATACATGACATAAAATACATAAACACAAAGTGCTAGATGTAAAATACATCATCCGCTCATCTCTGAACTTAACTGTCGAAACTGAATTTAACTGTCGAAACTGAACTTAACTGTCAAAACTGAATTTTGCTGTCGAAACTGAACACACTAGCAAGGTGAGGCTACACGTTGGTCGACTGACTTTTTCATCTCTGGTCAGTCGATTTTGCAGCCGTTGGATATGAAATCAAGGGCCTGCGGTTCATCTTCAACCTCCGCCCCTCTGAGCCGGCCAAACAGCAGCCCCCCGCCGCCCGTAGCCGGCGGTGCGCTACCCCGCCTGCCCCGAAAACACTCCCCACCGCCGGTCCGCCACCGCCTTGGCCATCCCTCTAGCCCCCCCCCCCCCCCCCCCCCCCCGGCCCCCCCCCCCCCCCGTGTCGAGCTTTTTCTCCGGGGATCCCCACGCCACTGCCCCGCCAACGCCCCGCCACCGCCGGCGACCATGGCCCCCATCCTGAACCCTAAGATAGATAGTGGGGTACCTCTCCGGCGAGCCCCCCTCCCCGCTGCGGCTGGTTCTTCCTTCACCCCGGCGGCATCGGAGTGAAGTGTAGCTAAATCGGAGCAGCATCGCAAGCAAGAGCGAGAGCAGCAGCGCGAGCAAGAGCAATTGCACGAGCAGACTAGGCAGGGGACCGAGAGCAAGAGCAGAGCAGCAGCGCGAGCGAGAGCTAAAGCAGCAGTAGGTCCTACTGATGTGGACGTCACCGCCGAGGGAGCGACGCCGGGGAGGAAGTGGCCGGTGACGCCGCCGTGGATGGAGCCGCGCCGTGTCGGCTCGGGACTGAGCGCCGGCAGCACCGTGAGATCGAATCAAGAAGAAAATGCGGCGATTAGTGTACAACCTCTTTGGTGGCGCCGATTAGGCTGCAGCTTCATCCAAGGAAACGGTGATGATGATGCTCTTCTAGTGGTGCAGGTGAAGACGGCGATGTGGGAATGGAGGTGGCGCGAAAGACGAGGGGAACGTCGGGGTAGCTCCTTGGAGGTGGAGGACGGGGTGGCTGAACCGGTGGGATGATGAGATCGACGACGAATCCTCATCCGGTACGGTGGATGAGGGACGTCGAGGTGTTGCTGTGGACGACGTCGTCGGGGAAGAGGCTCCGGCTGGGTGGTGGACGGAGCAGGGTGTGGGGTTTCGTCTCGGGTTTTCGCGGCCTCGGTGTACGAATGGGTGGGCGGATGAGATGGCAGTGGGGAACTATGGCTTAGAGACGCGCTTGTCCGAAATGTGGGGTAAGTTACGAAAGTACCCCCACCGATTTGAGGCGGTTCTTTCGGTTCAGGGGTACCACAGGCATTTCACGTGTCGGGATTTCACAGGAGGTGGGAGTTTTCGCGCGCGTTGTAATTTCGAAATAGCAAGGCGTGGGTTGAGATGGAGGGAGTTGTCGGAGCACAACGAGACAAAGAATCTTAAATATTTCGGGCTAACAAGGTGCGGGTTGAAGAGGCGGGAGTTTTGCAGCACGATAGACAGAGACGCTAGCTTGAATTTTCGGCATAATAAGGCGCGGCTTGAAATTTCAGAAGAACAAGCTTAACGTGTACCAAAAAAAAGACAATTTGCACCTCAACACGCACAACACACACACAAACACCATTTAGACTAGAGTAAGGTACACGTGCATTGCACGCATGAGATTTGGCAACCAAATTATGAATAAATACCACATTATAGCATGCAAGCTTTGAGTCATATATGCATGATGTAGATGTTCGTTTAATTCTTATAGTTCATTTCATTCAAAATCATCTAGTTTTTATAAGAAAGCTAATATATTTTAAGATTCATGGAATTGTGCGTCGTAAGACATAAAGTAAAAACAAATAATGGCAAATCATGTAGAAAAACATTTGGGCAATTATGATACGGAAGATTCTAGAACAAATAAGAAGTGCTTGTGTTTTGATGTTTGTGCATTATGCTTAAGTTCAACCATGGAGTCTTCTAGATTATACATGTGGCGAAATCTGGTGGAATCTAGATGATATCCAACGACCAGTAGTGCTCAAATTTGCCATCTTTGGACCATCGGATTCGCCTCATCGAACGACCATCTTTCAAAGTTAAATTTACCCGCACACAATAAAAAAATTATAAAATATAATATATATATAGGGGTATAGATATAGATATGTGATGCAAAAGCCGCCCATCATCTCCAATTAGAATAGTGTGTCCATGCACGGATGCGACATGGCCAAATGATGTCTACCATCGGTATCTCAAATTCAAATCAGTCTAACCTTGTTCAATGTGTATACATTACAACATGCTCGTTTCCAAACCACACCGTGCAGATCTCCGTTATATTCATGCATGGATGGGTTTCAAACATCAGGATCTCTTATTCAAATATTTGAATTCAACTTTACATTGATTGTGACCTCACCTATTCAGCTATTCTTTTACACCCACACAGTAGTCTTCTCTTTATAATTGTACCACTAACTTTCTCTCATGCATGCATACACACACACTACCAGTCGGCATTATCCATCGCACGCATGCAATCTTTTTCTTCAGGTCGGTCTCCCATGAAGGCACACACCAACACACATCCCCCTCTCCATCATATCGGGCATTCTTTATCTCTCACGCGTGCATGCGCAACGATCGATGTTCCTCTATGTATGTGTGTATATAGCTAGGTCTTTCATAGTTTTCCACACAAACCGATCAATCAATATATCCAGTGAGGTCTCACCCTCTTTCCCACGTCCACATCGATCAATCTATACCTCTCTATGTAGGATTAACATATATAGCTAATACACCCGCATTAATTATGTATCCAACGCCCCCCTCTCATCATCCATGCCTTCCGCTTCATCTCTCAGACGCGTGCACAATGGCGAAGACAGGGGGCAGTAAGGGCCCTGCCCCCTCCCCCTAACATCACTATATATCAAGGCTAATATGAATGTGATCATTAGACAATTGCTGCTAAAAATGGTTTAAGTTCATGAATTGACCCTCCTCGTAAAGGATTAGCAATGCTTGGCCCCCTAGCTCATTTATTTTTCATGGCTCCGCCACTGCGCGCATCAGCGCACGTGTTCGCCCCCTCTCTCTAAATATCGATCTCGCACTTGTGCATTCCTTCATAGTCTCCCTCCACTCAGCCCCTCGCACCATCTTCTAGCCCCCCACCGGATTTTGCCACATGTACAATCTAGCAGACTCCATGGTTGAACTTAAGCATAATGCACAAACCTCAAAACAACAGTGGTTCTCTTTTGTTCTAGAATCTTCCGTATCATAACTGCCCAAACTTTTTTCTAGTTGAATTGCCATTATTTGTTTTTACTTTATGCTTTATAACGCACAATTCCATGAATCATAAAATAGATTAAGGGCTTCTTTGATTCAAAGGATTCTCGAAGGAATTTTGGAGGATTCTAATCATTAGGAATTTTTCCTATCTTGGTTGTTTGATTTGTAGGATTGTAAACCATAGGAATTTTTCCATATGATTCATTTGCACTAGATTTCATAGGAAACATCCCATCCACTCAAACCTCTTTGAAAGAATTCTGCATTTTTTCTATGCACAATCAAACACTCGTACAATCCTGTAGGATTCAAGACGACATTCCACTATAATCCCATGTTTTTCCTATTCCCGCGTTCTTAGCTTTTTTTATAAAAACTGATTGATTTTGATTGAGATGAACTATAAGAATTAAATGAAGGGCTACATCAGGCATATATGACTCAGAGCTTACATGCTATAGTGTGGTATTTATTCATAATTTGGTTGCACAATCTGATGCGTGCAATGCACATGTACCTTACTAGTACTTCGAGTATGTGCAAAACACGTAAATTAGAATACCAATGGCACGCTACACAGTGTCTCTCTTATAGTTCATGAAGCCATGTGGCACATGTGTAGGCGTTGTCACGACCTCCTTGCGTGGATTGATCACAGTGACGTGCTGCTGGTTCCAGAAGAATGTACTCGTCCTCCCTGAGCCATACTGGTGGTACATGCACGAAGCGAAGATGTGCACGCACGCCATGCACACACTCATTCCTCGCACGCACACGCGGGTACACGGGCGGACACAATTTTGTACCAAGATCCACCCCATGTGATAATTTGACGCGTGTAAAGTCGTTCACTTCATTGATGGTCAATTAATACAGCGCATGCAAATTGAGTGGACGTGAGGGCGGAAGAAAGACATTATTACTCCACTGTGCGCATGCGAGTAGTTAAATCGTGGGTTGCTAGTAGTACATCCATTGGTCTCCTTCGTATTTTGTGCCAATTTTTGACAGTAACATAATATTTACGCATTTGAGCAGTGTAGTACTTGAAATGTATGTTCCGCTAAACTCATCGGGAGCCGTTTCGGGCCTCGAAACCAAAACCATCAATTAATCTTTACCTCGTTCTCATCACATTCGAAAGCCTGCTCACACCTACTAGTAGTACGTACCAAACCTGAACGTGTTCCCACTATGCAGGTATTAGTACTAGTGCTAGTACTTAGGTTATAAAAGGGGAACTACCTAACCGAAAATCACTCTACCTTTCCTCCTCATAAGTGCTTCTTCTTCGTCCGTCGTTGCCATGGCTGGTGAGCAGAGCTCTAGGTCGAGAACTACTCATAACAAGGGAGCGACAACCAAGCCTGCGGCAAAAAAGAGAGGGCTCGCCGCCACGCAGAGACCTCGAAAGATCTCTCACAGGCAGGCAATGGCTCCCAGGAGCGCCCTAGCCGCGGAGGCGAACATGCCGAGCCGGCGGAGCTGGAGTCATTATCCCTCGATGACATGCCCGATCAGCTCCATAAGCTGAAGGAGTTCATCCAAGGCTTGATGGTCCTGAAGGAGTGTAAGTGCATCTAGTGCCACCCCTAGTTGGTTTTGGAGTATTGACGACAAACCTAGTTGAGGGACTAATGTGTTTGTGAGAATTGCAGGATAACACAGGTAGAAGTCCCTCATTGATTCGGTTTTCCTGACAGAGATGACCCCTAAAAATGTATGAAGACATTGAAGTCAAAGGTGGTATATGAAGATATTCACATTGAAGACTATGACAAGAGAAGACACCACATGAAGCCTATGGAGCTCGAAGACTTAGATCTTTCGTAGTTCTCTTTCTTCTGTGTTGAGTCATAGGAACCACCGTACTGTTAAGTGGGGTCCAAGAGAACCAGTCAGAATGACTGAAGTGATGCTTAAACAAAACCTATGTCTTCGAGTGAAGACTTTGAGAGCGAATCTTGTCCACAGTCGGGAAAGTCAGCTTTGCTTGAAGCCCGAGTAAAGTTGCCGTGTGAGTTTGAAATCTGACCGTTGGAACACGTGTCAGTTCCTTAGTGACCCAGGGTCATTTCAGACAAATCAGGTCGGGTTGCCAAGTGGCTATAAATAGCCCACCCCCTACAACCATAAACGGTTGGCTGCTCAGATTCAGAGTACGCCTTTTGTCGTTTGAGAGCAACCCACCTCGAAGCCTTTGAGAGAGAATTCCTTGCGAGGATAAAGCCCTAACCACCCAGAGCCAAAGAGAATTAGGCATCACTTAAGTCTTCTTGTCTGTGTGATCTGAAGACTTATTACACTTGAGGACTGTGCATCCTCCAGCCGGTTAGGCATCGCGTTCTGAGCATCCAAGAGACATTGTGGATTGCCGGTGAACGAAGTCTGTGAAGGTTTGGGAGTCTACCTTGAAGACTTACCAGAGTGATTGGGCGAGGTCTGTGTGACCTTAGCTCAAGGGGAATACGGTGAGGACTGGGTGTCCTGAGCTGCGTGTTCAGGACTGGGTGTCCGGGACTGTGTGTCCTAAGGTTTAAATACCTAGCCGCCCTAACCATACGTATAGTTGTCACAGCAACTGGAACTGGTCCAACAAATCATTGTCTTCAGCGAGTCACTGGTTTCATCTTCCCTTCCCTTTACTTACTGTTACTCCTTGTGAAGTCATTGTATGTTCGCACTATCTTTTGTCTTCACTGAGTGACTGCGTGTTCTGTGTGGCTTCACAATATCTTCCTACCTGATCCTTACTAAATTGCTGCTATTAGTCATTGTGCTTTCACTCTATTGAATACTTGACTATGGCTTGCCTAGTGTAGTCTACCTTCCGCTGCAGGGTAATAGGTTTATTTCTATCGTTTGTCTTCATAACTTCCACGTTTTGAAGACTTTCATAAAAATCGCCTATTCACCCCCCCTCTAGTCGATATAACGCACTTTCAATTGGTATCAGAGCAAGGTGCTCCCTTGTTCTGTGTGATTCGGTTTAACCACCTGGAGTTTTAGCTATGTCGACTGCAGGGATAATTAAAGTCTCCGCTGCGTGCCCCGTCTTCGATGGAACTGAATATCCCTACTGGAAGAATAAGATGCGCATGTATCTTGAAGCCATTGACGTTGACCTATGGTATGTCGTCAAGAACGGCGTTCCCAAGGCTGGAGAAGGTGTCACTGCTGCTGATGTCAAGAAGTTCGTTCAACTGGACTCTACTGTCAAGAATATCATCTGTGGTCATCTGACCAAAGGACAGTATGGCCGTGTGAGTGCTTTGGAAACATCTGAGCTGGTCTGGGACTGGCTCTCCAAGGTCACTGAAGGCGTCTCAACCCAGAGAGATCAGAGAATCAGTGTCCTTCGCAACCTCTTCAACCGCTTCAAGCGAAATAACAATGATAATGTCCAGCTCACATTTGACCGACTCACTGACATCACAAATGAGCTTCAATCCCTCGGCGCTACTGAGATCACCAAACATGAAGTCGTCAAGACACTACTGAGATCACTTGATAGTTCGTTTGACACCCTAGCCCTGATGATTCAAGAACGTCCTGATTTCAAGATACTCGATCCGTCTGACATACTTGAGAGGCTCAACACACATGAGTTTCATCTTTCTGAGAAAAGAGATATCTACGGTCCAAACTATGGGCGAACTTGTGCTTGGAAGGCAAAAGCTGTCTCCTCATCTGAAGAAGAATCTGACAGCAGACTGGATGATCCTGAAGACATTGGAAGGGAACTTGCTATGCTTGTGAAGAAGTTCCAAAAATTCACCAAGAAGAAAGGTTTCAGAAAGTCTTCCCGATCAAGCTCAAGGAATGATGAAGCTTCTGCTCACGACTACAAGAAGAAAACATGTCACAAGTGCAAGAAACCTGGCCAATTCATCTCTGAGTGTCCACAGTGGGACAATGAGAACAAAAAGAAGAAGAAGAGCAAGGAATATGACTCTGACGACAAGAAGAAGAAGAAATACTCAAAGTCTTCTTCCAAGTCTTCCTCAAAGTCTTCATCACACAAGAAGAGCTCATCTGGCAAGGCACGTGCGTTTGTTGGCAAGGAAATGGATTCAGAGGAGGAGTCCGCTTCTGAGGAGGCGGAGGTGGAGTCTGAGGAGGAGTCCGATTCAGGCGTCGCAAGTCTGGCTACAGCATACGTTGCCAAGTCCATCTTCAACACTGAAGACAATGACTTCGTCACCGACACCGATGCAAATGACAAGGACTGCTCCGCTTCTACCTACTGCTTCATGGCACGCGGTGCCAAGGTAAACACACGCACTACTCACTATCAAACATCTAGTGACGATGACTCTGATTGTGGTTCAAAACCCAGCTATAAAACACTTGCTAAAATTGCAACTGAACAATAGAAATCTATGGAACATATTCAAAAACTGTTAGACAGAAGCGATGATCTGTTAGGTGCTGAAATGACTCGATCTGAATCCTTAATTGAAGACATAAAAAATCTCCACGTTAAGTATGAGGAACTTGAAAGTCGTCATGAAACTCTCTCAACAACTCATGAAAAGCTGTCCTATGATTATCTTCAAAGGAAGCAAGATCTTGAGAAATTGAGAGCGGCTCATGAAGATCTTCAAAAGGAAAACGAGTCACTTCGCGCCGAACAGATCAGCTCCGCTCAGGAAGGATTTGAACCACCATGTCTTAAATGCATTGAGCGTGATAATGCTACTACTGTTGCTGAATGTTCTACTGCTGCTACTGTTGCAATATCTTCAACTGTTGATGTGGGAACTAATCCCTCTGCTGAGGATTCCACTGCTATTGCTGATGAGAATGCTAGGTTGAAGACATTGCTTGAAACAGGGATGTACAAAAGTCTTAAAGGGCATCAGACACTATGTGATGTCCTCAAAAAGCAGATTTTGAACCGAAACCCGAGGAAAGAGGGTGTTGGGTTCGTAAGGAAAATGAATGTTGATGGCTCTTACTGGAAACCTGAGCAGTACCCCAAAACCACATGGGTTGCTGCAAAGGAATTTTCAGCAGATCCATCCACTCTATTTGGGTTCACTTGTGCTAACCCCATTGTCATTGATGAATCCTTTGATGCAAACTATAAACTATTTAAGAATCAAAATGGTGAAGTGTTTGCCAGGTACAATGGTACTAACTGCAGGAATGGACCGCCTATGAAGAAGATCTGGGTTCCGAAAAGGTGTTTGGAGAATCTTCCTGTGAATGTCATCATGACACCTCACGTGAAGAAGACAAACCTCAGACCAAAGGCTTCATACGGTCCAAAGGCTTCATACAGACAGAGGACTCACCTGAGTCGCACTAACGCAAATGTTTTGCAGGGAAACCATACTCAGGCATATGAATATGAGAGCGGTTCATCAAACCGCCATGTTCATAAGACCAAGAACTATTCTGCTTATTCTTATGAGTACTATTGTCCGCCAGCAAGACTGTTTGCTAGGGCTCCAAAGCCAAAGTTCTCAGATGCTGCACATAGACTTATTGCTTCTAAGCCACCCTTGAAGATGTGGGTGGCTAAGAAAGCTTAACTCTCTTTTGCAGGGAAAGGTGTCCAGCAGAAAACCAAAATCGTCTGACGCTATTGCTGGGGACCTTAAACATCTTGTAGGGCGCAAGATCAAATGCCCGAATGGTCTTACTATGTACTTCATTCCTGAATCGCTTGCTAATCTCCCTATTAGTCCTAATCTGGATCTAAGCTTTCATAATCCACTGGTTCGTCAAATGTTTTTGCTTCACAATGCTCTTCGTGAAGCCTATCCCCCTAACTGCATTATAGGGTACGACACCGGCGTCTTCAGAACGGATTATTGATAGTGGGTGTACAAATCACATGACCGGCAAAAGAAGCCTTCTTATGGACTCAACTTAATGTCTGTAAAAGTAAGGTATTGGGTCTAGGTAGAGTTGCAATCTCAAGGGATCTACACATGGATAAAGTCATGCTTGTTGAATCCCTTGGCTTCAACTTAATGTCTGTCTCAATGCTTTGCGATTTAAACATGATCGTAATATTTGGAAAATATCGTTGCCTTGTTCTAATGGAATCTGACAAGTCTCTAGTATTTGAAGGGTATCGAAAAGATGATTTGTACGTGGTAGATTTCTCAGCAGGACCACAGCTTGCCGTATGTCTTCTAGCAAAAGCTTCAGAATGTTGGCTCTGGCATCGGAGGCTTCGGCATGCTGGCATGAGGAACCTCCATACCCTGGCAAATAAGAAGCATGTCATAGGCATCGAGGGCGTCAAGTTCAAGAAAGATCACTTATGCGGTGCGTGTGAGGCAGGAAAGATGACGAGGGCCAAACATCCCTCGAAGACAATCATGAACACTACTCGACCCTTCGAACTGCTTCACATGGATCTTTTCGGTCCCACTCATTACTCAACTCTTACTACTACTGCTTGTCTCTATGGCTTTGTCATTGTTGATGATTATTCTAGATATACTTGGGTGCACATAATCCTTTACAAGACTGAAGTGCAGGATGTCTTCAGACGCTTCGCCAATCGAGCAATGAACAACTATGGCGCCAAGATGAAGCATATCAGAAGTGACAATGGCACTGAATTCAAGAACACTGGCCTTGATACATATCTTGATACCTTGGGCATCACACATGAATTCTTAGCCCCGTACACGCCACAGCAGAATGGGGTCGTCGAACGCAAGAACAGAACACTCATTGAGATGGTCAGAACGATGCTAGATGAATCCAAGACTCCAAGAAAATTCTGGCCTGAAGCCATTGATACTGCATGCCATACAATCAATCGTGTTTATCTTCACAAGCTTCTGAACAAGACATCTTATGAGCTCCTTACTGGCAAGAAGCCAAATGTCAGTTACTTCAGAGGATTTGGCACCAGGTGCTGGATCAAGGACCCACATCACACCTCAAAGTTTGCGCCAAAAGCACATGAGGGTTTTATGCTTGGATATGGAAAGGATTCGCACTCCTACAGAGTCTTCAATCTCTTTCATTACAAAGTGGTTGAAACAGTGGATGTGCGGTTCGATGAGACCAACGGTTTACAAAGAGAGCAACTGCCAAATGTGCTAGATGAAGTTCCATCCAGTGAATCAATCAAGCTAATGGGAACTGGAGAAATTATACCTTCTGAAGCTCATCCTGAAGAAGAACTTATCATCTCTGCACCTGATCAACATGAAGACAATGCTCAGCCTGAAGACATTCCTTCTAACAACGACAATGATCAGCAAGAGCAAAATCTTCGCCCTGTACATCCTCGCTTTGCCAATGAAGTGCAGATTGAAAGAATAATTGATAGCATCAATGCACCCGGTCCACTCACTCGTTCAAGGGCAACTCAGCTGGCAAATTTCTGTGGGCACTTCGCATTCGTCTTAATAACAGAACCCAAGAAAGTTGAAGAAGCCTTCATGGAACCTGAATGGATTCAAGCTATGCAAGACGAGCTTCAATAGTTTGAGCTGAATAATGTATGGGAACTCGTCAAGCGTCCCGATCCTCGGAAGCACAACATAATAGGCACCAAATGGATATACTGCAACAAGCAATATGAGCATGGTCAAGTTGTCAGAAACAAAGCTCGTCTCGTTGCTCAAGGATATACTCAAGTGGAAGGCATTGACTTCGATGAAACATTTGCTCCTGTGGCTAGACTTGAAGCCATACGCATACTGCTGGCCTATGCAAATCATCACAACATACTTCTTTATCAAATGGATGTGAAGAGCGCCTTCCTTAATGGCAAGATTGAAGAAGAAGTGTATGTTGCACAACCTCCTGGCTTTGAAGATCCAAAACATCCTGACATGGTATACAAGCTCAACAAGGCACTGTATGGCCTCAAACAAGCTCCTCGGGCCTGGTATGACACACTCAAATACTTGCTGAAGAGCAAAGGCTTCATACCTGGTTCTCTCAACCCCACTCTCTTCACGAAGACATATGATGGTGAACTGTTTGTGTGCCAAATATATGTGGATGACATTATCTTCGGCTGCACCAATCAGAAGTACAGTGAAGAGTTTGGATATATGATGCAAGAGCAATATCAAATGTCTATGATGGGAGAGCTGAAGTTCTTTCTCGGTCTTCAAATACGACAGCAACACAACAGCATCTTCATATCTCAAGAGAAGTATCTCAAAGATTGCCTGAAGAAGTTCGGTATGCAAGACTGCAAAGGCTTCACGACGCCAATGCCAGCCAAGCATCATCTGGGTCCTGACGACAATGGTAAAGAGTTCGATCAAAAGGTATACCGCTCCATGATTGGTTCTTTACTTTATCTATGTGCATCTAGGCCAGATATTATGCTTAGTGTTTGCATGTGTGCTCGATTCCAAGCGGCACCAAAGGAGTCACATCACTTAGCTGTGAAGCGAATTCTTCAATATTTGGCTCACACCCCAACTCTAGGATTATGGTATCCAAAGGGCTCAGAGTTTGATCTGGTTGGATTCTCGGATGCTGATTATGCTGGTGACAAAGTTGATCGCAAGTCTACATCAGGCACATGTCACTTTCTGGGACGATCACTTGTATGATGGTCTTCAAAGAAGCAGAACTGTGTATCTCTCTCCACTGCTGAATCTGAATACATTGCTGCTGGATCTTGCCGCGCTCAGCTTCTATGGATGAAGCAAATGCTCAAGGATTATGGCATTCATGTAAAGCAAGTGCCACTCTACTGCGACAACGAAAGCGCCATCAAGATTGCCAACAACCCAGTTCAGCACTCGAAGACAAAGCACATTGAAATTCGTCATCACTTTCTCAGAGATCATGTTGTGAAGGAAGATATTGATATCATACACGTCAACACTGAAGAGCAATTGGCAGATATCTTCACCAAGCCCTTGGATGAGAAGAGATTTTGCAAGTTACGGTGTGAGCTAAATATCCTGGAATCCTCAAATGTCCTATGATCAGGCACACATCCTAACCCTTATGCATATTGATGACTTAGATGTGCAACACACGAAGTAAAGTATATCTTCAATCAATGAAGACATACATTCTAAGTGTGAATACATTAATGTGGAATTTGACTTCGGAGCGCCACAATAATTGTGTGCCGTGTCTGGGTCTAATACTTCCTATACGGTGGGTAACGCCACCACTAAATGTTCTATTTTGAAGTGTTTCACTCATGGCGTTACCTTGCTATGTCTTCACATTTGGTTTGGCTTCAATCTCAACATGTCTTCATGATTATCTTCACTATGTTGATTATATATATATACTAGTGTTCTATCCTCTACATCATTCACTTATAGCTATGTCTTCTTGTTGAATCTTTTGGACTAAGTGAATGTGACCGGACCCTAACCTCTCTATGCTATCTATCTCAAACTCTATCTCTCCAAATCATATGCATTCTATTGAAACTGTCGAATGTCTTCTCTGCATCCTTGTCAGCAGAAGATACAAAGACAAACCTTAAGTCCACTTTCAATGCTCATTCCTCCACATGAAACCCGGAGAAGTAGGAACGACCACCCGACAATCCAGGCGTGCGTGGGACGTGGAACAAACCCCAAAATTCTGCATGATGGCCACGTGTTCCTCAGATGCGAATCGCCAGGGGCACCTGTGTAATAACGCAGTGCCGCCCCTGTACCTATAAATACACACTTCACGGCAGTCATTATCTCTTCTTCCACTCTCGCACGAACCCTAGCGCCACCGCTAACCCTCGACGACGCCGGTGACGAAGCACTTCGCTGCCGCAACCTCTCCGACGCCGTCTTCACGCCGACCGCGGACATCGTCCTCTCCGCCGTCGCGGTAGGTGTCCTCCGTCGCCAAGTTAGGGCACGGAAGATCGAACTGCTCGGCCTCATCTTCCACTCCGTCTAGCAGTTCTTAGTGTGGTAAATAAAACTTCCTTTTTACGGCACCGTTGATCCTATGGCTTTGTCACTTTCTACCACAAGCAGTTTCTATTCACACAAGTTAGATCTCTCTCATACTACATCTCATAACATGCCTAGTATATTCACTTATGCTTCACAAAGTAGTTAGATTCCTCACTTGTACTGATCTCTGGATTCGTACAAATCTGGAACCAACTCCTTATCTATGAGTGAATGTCTTCGCACAATGAGGTCAATGTCTTCTAAACTGATTTATATTCAAAATCTTCTGAGAATGCATATGACCTCTTCCCCTTCCCTCGCACCTTAATGCTGTCACAGGTACATGTCCGTGGGAGAATCCCTTGGTTCTCATAGTCTGCATTCATTTGCAGAATTCTTACAGCATCATATAAATTCTCCCGAAGCAAGTTCCTGTTTGTCCAGCAAGCGAAAATCTTTGAAGCCTTTGAATGTGTTGAAGCCTTTCAGTTTAAAGTTCATGGCTTCAGAGAAATCAGCAAGGAAGGGTGGCAGAAAGCGTCGTGGAGAAACATCTAGAGATCTGCCAGATGACCTCTCAGAACTGTACAAGACAGATCCTGAAGAGGATTACAATCAGCGCAAGACCCGAATCCAATGGATTCAAAGATATTGGGCAGAACAATGGTTCAAATACCGATTTGTAACCCAGGAATATGCTGAGAAAAATGCCATCAAGAGACCGTGGGGAGACATCCTATACAAGAATCTTCAACCCAGGTCTAGAGATGAAGCCATTAAACAAGGCTTCTATCCCTGCATGGTCCGTGGGCCACAGCCTGTTGATGCACACCCATCGTCACTACTATGGTGTCGTGACGACATTCTGTTCAAGCGCAACTTCCAGTTTGCCCAGAACTCAGCGAAGCAAAACAAGAAGACATTGGGACTAGACTTCAACCCTGGTCCCTCAGCTCCAAGGGTTGATGGCACACGAGATGTAGAACCCAATGTCGTCGGTCCTTTCTACAACCTTGAAGGCCTCATCACCCATATCTTGGTTCAAGGGACTGCAGTGAATGAGCCTGCAGCTGACGCTGAATCAGATGAAGCGCCTGCAGCACCGAAGCCAAAGAAGTTGAAGAAGCCTAAAGCTTCAAAGCCTGCCCCTTCACCAAAAATCTCACGGGCGAAGCCACTGGCAACTGCACCTCCTGAAGACAGTGTGTAGTCCGAAGATTTATCACGCATCTCCAAGCCCCAGAAGGTCAAGATGCCTCTGACACACACCGGCCAAGAGCTAACAGCTGCTGCCATTCTGCGCAATGATGCCATTGATCTGTCAAGTGATGAAGATCTTGCAGATGACGCTCTTGAGCAACTCATCAAGAGCAAAGAAGAAGCAGAAATCTTCAATGATCTGACTCTCTTTGATGTAACAATCATTCACAACTTCATTGATGAATGGTTTGACACGCCAAACATCAGCTTCGACGATCTCCAACTACCCATTGGCCTCAGTGTCGCCTTCCATGGCGCCATTGCTTCAAAGTTAGCTATCGCCCAGTGCATTGTTGAACTGAAGCAGAAGATTGACTTTGAGAAATCTCAGTTCAAGAAGCATATGGCCAAGCTCAGCGTGCAAGACGTGAAGAATTTCAAGATTATGCTGCACGAGCTCAAGGAAGCCTTTCTAAAGAAACGTGCAGAAGCTCAGGGTTCTCGTGAGCGCATGAAGGTCCTGGCTGATAGGTGTGTGCAAGCCTACAATGATGCTGAGAAACGCAAGGCCCTTGGGCGTCCTGGCATCGACCCCAAGATGGCTGCCAAGAAGCAGAAGAAGCCCGCTATGGCTGAACCTGAAGCACCACGGCAGGAGGCAGATCCCCTTGTCTTCCCAACTAGCATGACTGGCCCGAAGCCAAAGGCCAGGTCAACCTCTTCAGAACTGAAGAAGACCAGGACTGCTGAGGCTGAAGCAAGGAAGAGAAAACATCCTGAAGCCTCTGCTACTGCCCCCGCCAAGAAGAAAAGAATGACCAAGAAGGAACGGGCTGCTCCCACAAAGCCCTTGATTATTGAACCCATTTCCATGGTTCACCCCGACACCGATCCACAAGAACGTCAACTGACTATCCATGAGCCTGCTTTCACAGAGGCTCATGAAGCTGAAGACTTTCCAGCAACTGATCCCCTTGCTGCTGAGGACATTGGTCACCATGACCATGTTGAAGATGATGCAGCCCTTCCTCAGCTAGAGCACCAACAGTATGCTTCATGGGAGGACCGCCCACAAGAGGAAGAAGACTCTGAGGCCCAGCCAACACAAACTCCACAGGCGTCGCCCGCGTTGCGCAGGCTTCGCAAAGGTCCAAGGCCTCAAGTCTCTGCGTCTGAAGCTAAAATTGCTGAAGACATTCCGGCTGCATCAGCCGATGAAGAAGAAGTACCACAAGCTGCTACTCCCCTGTCCCACCAAGAAGCAGTTCTCGAGGAGAACGTGATCGTAAGCGACCCTCCAGCTCGTCAAGTGGAGGTTGAAAACCTTACGGCCGCCACCACCAACACCACTGAAGCCACTGATGCTGTCATGGCTGAAGCAAATGTGGAGCCCTCACCAAAAAAAGCACCAGAAGTCAGCGAAGCCACTGATCCCGCTGCTTCTGTTCCTGCGTCTGCTGCCGGTCCCCAATTCGACTATCATGTTGAGCACATGCCTCAGGTACAGAAGCCAATCCCAAGATTGCCAAGGTTCCTAGGTCCAGCATCAGCACCTGGCTCCTTCAATATCAATGGCTTCAGAGCAGACAACACATTCTTCAACAGCTCCAGGAACCCCTACTCCAGGGAAAGAATATCATCTGATCGGTTCTGGAGTTATCCGTAGCGAAGCTATTACTCATGTGTTCTTTACAACCAAGGTCGCATCTTCCCACGCAAGCGCCTTGACATTGAAGCAATAGCTAGTCTGCCCTATCTGGAAGAAGCTCTGGATTGCTTCAAAGAGGTTGGACTGCTGCCGTTCGTCACTGACCAAGAGCATTGGAATGAAGAGTTGCTGCTCCAATTCTATACCACACTTCACATCCGCGGGTATAGCAGAGATCCGAAGACTTGGGTCCTGGAGTGGATGACAGGAAACGTTCATCACGAAGCCAAAGCCTTTGACATCATTGAGCTCACTGGTTTGCCCACTCCTGGCGATCCCTACGAGCATGGCTGTCAGCTTCATAGTGAAGCTATTGAGAGCATCTTTCAGAAGACTGAACCTAATATGAGTCAGATGCTCAGTATGATGAAGCCATTGCCCCAAGATGTTGCTTATCCCACGGAGTTCTTCATTGAAGACCTTGAGTATCTGCCAAGAACCATTTATCACATCATAAGGCGAACTCTCTGGCCAATCAAAGGACATTCTCCCCATGCCAAGCTGGAAGGTGCAATGAAGACTTTGGTCTTCTACATTCTTCATGGAAAATGCTTCAATACACAGGATTTCTTCATTCGCCAACTTGCTGCATCTGGCTCTGATATGTTTGGTTTGAAGTTCTACGCCCCTTGGGTGATGCAGCTGATCAAACTTCACTCCGCTATCTCATATCAGCCCTCGGCCCGCAACCATCGGATCTTTTTGCCTGATATGGATATGTCTATTGAAGCCATCTATACTGAGCCTGCCAAGGAACCTCTCAGTCTTCAGAATGCAGAGCATCAAAGTTTCACTCAGAACGTTGAAGGCGTTGAAGCCGTAACTCGTGTGTATCCTTTGGCTGGCACTACACGTGCACCGCATCCTGCTCTCACTGAAGCCACTGACAGTACAACTGCTCCACGACCCAAGAAGCGCACTCGTGTTCTCAACGACCGAGAGCTTCTTGTGGCTCTTCATCAGAAACAGGATAGGCATCATGACTGGCTGAAGCGTCAGATGCAAAGCCTCTTGGTGGATGTTAATCGCATTCGCAATCTTGCCACCAAGAATGCTTTTGTTGCCCATGAAACCTCTCGCCGCACATGGAAAGGGCTAACACTGATGTGTTCTGAAGATGATCTTCAAGAGGATGGCTTCACTGAGCGATTCAAGTTTGACTCCACACCTCCGCTTGAACACAACCAACGACCCTGCTGCTTCACCTACTCCTCATGGGAACGAGTAGATGCTCTATGTCTTCAAACCTTTTTGGTCCTTACTAACAAAAGGGGGATAAGCATATGAGGTTGATAGTCTTCAAGCGGGTCCATATGGGCGGGTGCTTTATATTTTGCTTTGTGCTTACAACTCTCGTTTTGCTACATTTGGTTCTTTGAGTTGTAACACTTAAACTCGATGGTCGTCTGCTACTTATTTGCCACCTTGTGTTGCGATGATAAATTCCGCATGTGCGACGATAAATTCCGCACTTAGATCATTCTGCAAACGTCCATTTTCCATTATGCATGTCATTATCTTCATATACTTTCACATGCATAGTGGATTGTCATCATAAGTTGAAGTGGATCTCCACAAGTACAACCTGCCATGTGCATTTGCATTCCAAAAGCAAATTACTTATATGCACATCTTCAGGGGGAGCCCTTGCAACTTATGAAGACAATTCCTTATCCTTTACAATTTCACAGATTATATTCCCCGTTGAAAACTTCAACTAGTTTGTGATCAATCACCAAAAAGGGGGAGATTGTAAGTGCATCTAGTGCCACCCCTAGTTGGTTTTGGAGTATTGACGACAAACCTAGTTGAGGGACTAATGTGTTTGTGAGAATTGCAGGATAACACAGGTAGAAGTCCCTCATTGATTCGGTTTTCCTACCAGAGATGACCCCTAAAAATGTATGAAGACATTGAAGTCAAAGGTGGTATATGAAGATATTCACATTGAAGACTATGACAAGAGAAGACACCACATGAAGCCTATGGAGCTCGAAGACTTAGATCTTTCGTAGTTCTCTTTCTTCTGTGTTGATTCATAGGAACCACCGTACTGTTAAGTGGGGTCCAAGAGAACCAGTCAGAATGACTGAAGTGATGCTTAAACAAAACCTATGTCTTCGAGTGAAGACTTTGAGAGCGAATCTTGTCCAGAGTCGGGCAAGTCAGCTTTGCTTGAAGCCCAAGTAAAGTTGCCGTGTGAGTTTGAAATCTGACCGTTGGAACACGTGTCAGTTCCTTAGTGACCCAGGGTCATTTCGGACAAATCAAGTCGGGTTGCCAAGTGGCTATAAATAGCCCACCCCCTACAACCATAAACGGTTGGCTGCTCAGATTCAGAGTACAGCTTTTGTCGTTTGAGAGCAACCCACCTCGAAGCCTTTGAGAGAGAATTCCTTGCGAGGATAAAGCCCTAACCACCCAGAGCCAAAGAGAATTAGGCATCACTTAAGTCTTCTTGTCTGTGTGATCTGAAGACTTATTACACTTGAGGACTGTGCATCCTCCAGCCGGTTAGGCATCGCGTTCTGAGCATCCAAGAGACATTGTGGATTGCCGGTGAACGAAGTCTGTGAAGGTTTGGGAGTCTACCTTGAAGACTTACCAGAGTGATTGGGCGAGGTCTGTGTGACCTTAGCTCAAGGGTAATACGGTGAGGAATAGGTGTCCTGAGCTGCGTGTTCAGGACTGGGTGTCCGGGACTGTGTGTCCTAAGGTTTAAATACCTAGCCGCCCTAACCAGACGTATAGTTGTCACAGCAACTGGAACTGGTCCAACAAATCATTGTCTTCAGCGAGTCACTGGTTTCATCTTCCCTTCCCTTTACTTACTGTTACTCCTTGTGAAGTCATTGTATGTTCGCACTATCTTTTGTCTTCACTGAGTGACTGCGTGTTCTGTGTGGCTTCACAATATCTTCCAACCCGATCCTTACTACATTGCTGCTATTAGTCATTGTGCTTTCACTCTATTGAATACTTGACTATGGCTTGCCTAGTGTAGTCTACCTTCCGCTGCAGGGTAATAGGTTTATTTCTATCGTTTGTCTTCATAACTTCCACGTTTTGAAGACTTTCATAAAAATCGCCTATTCACCCCTCCCCTCTAGTCGATATAATGCACTTTCAAGGAGAGCCTCGACGACATGCCCGCTGAGCTCAATCAGCAGGGGGAGTTGACCGCCGGCTTGGTGATGCTGCTGAAGAAGAGCATTGCCTCAGAGAAGAAGGCGACCAGCGAAATCCTGCGACTTCGGGAGGACAATGCGAAGCTCTGCCACGAGATCGACCTGTTGAAGGAGAAGAACGCCGGCTGGAAGAAGCTGCATGAGAATAGTAGTTCCTCGATGAAGATGCTGCATGCCCTCGCCATGGAACAGAAGGAAGAGTTGGCGAAGCTCCGCATCGAGCACCCGGCTGCTGTCAAGGTACGTAATATGGCCGTGGAACAGATGATTAAGGCTCGCGTCGAGAAATGCCGCGTCATGGACACAATGATGAAGATGGCGGAGGAGATGCGCAAGGAGATGGAGGTCGTGGAGGCGATGAAGAAGTAGTTACGACTCCGCGGCGAATTAGATCATTTGGGGTGATAATCTTCCTTCTTCTTTTGCTCCTGTGTTTCATCTTTTCCTTCGGGTGTTTCGCCGCACGTGTCACGTTCTCTGCGACGCATGAATAGAACACTTTTTTTTGAGGGAATGAATAGAACAATGCTAACAATGAGATGACTAGCAAATTAGATCATTTTTTATCGCCATATGGCACTTGGCTGCCGTGTTTCATGCTCCTTCGTCGCAGTACTACTCCAGTGGAAAACTTGAGTATACCGCATGGCTCTTTGCTCCTCCTCGATCAGGTCATCGGCGCATTTATACGAGCAGTCAAATCACAAGGCCCCGCCTTCCAGTAGTAATGAGCCGTCAAATCACAAAGGTCCTCACCTCTCGTGAAACCGACCAAGCTAGACTGCCCCGCCCTCTAGCCTTTTAAAAAATGTATACTTTTGTACAGCAGTAGTATCGATGGATTGCGCCATGGGGAAAAACTTGAAATTAAAAAAAGGTGGTACATATAGAGAGCGCTCGTTGCCAAATTATGCAAATAGTACTATTAAAAAGGCTAGTCACAATAATGTTGTCCAGCACAACCCACCCCTCAAATAAAACTAAGAGGGTGCTTGGATACGTTTTAGTCCCATGACTAAAAGTAGTGGGACTAAAACATGCTAGCCTTACCCATGCTTGGATCCAAATACTAAAAAGGCTAAAATCAAGTTAATGAGCATTTATTATCCTCCAAACCCTCCAATCCAGAACTCACCTGTGTTAAAGGAGAGGAGTTTAATGAGTAGAGAGAGGACTAATCCACATTTTAGTAGGGGTACCCCTGACTAAAAAAATTTAGTCTCAAGACTAGTTTTAGCCCCTCTTTAGTCAGGTGTGCTTGGAACTTTAGCCTCTTAAAGAGACTATTTTTAGTTAGACTAAAATAAGTCCCTTGGATCCAAGCACCCTCTAAGCATCCTGGAATTCTTTAACAAAACTAAGCACCCTGAAATTCTTTGACAACTAAACTGCTGGCTATATGATGTTGGCCATATATATTGTACGTATATAATATGAAGAAACGAGTGGTAGTACTATACCAACTAAAAGATGAAATGTAAGAAATACTAGTATGTACGTACTAAAGAGTTAAAGTAACAAGAAGAAACATAACATAGTTCTACTGGGGGCTCAGCACAACACGCCCCTCAAATTAAATTAAGCACACCTGAAATTAAACTTTGCAACTATTCCGGTAGACACTGCATTAGAACCACCATGAGCAACGACACTGCCACCTTACTCGGAGTCCTTGTCCACGTCCTCGACTTCGTCCTTGTCCCTCTTCCTCTTGGCCGATACTTCTTTGCTTGAACTGCACACTTGGCTGTTGCTCTTCATCCAACCCTTGTAGATATTGAAGCAAAGGTAGCCATCCATTGCAGCATAGTGGATGTGGTCTATATCTAGTAAATTCCGCTGCCATGCATGACGATGAAACGTGTAATGAGGTTTCTCTAGTTTACCGTACGAAGGATGAACCATGGCTCCTGCCAGGGTCAGCATTGAAGGCTGACGAGAGGACACCAGCCGATTCTTCTGGAGGTCGAAGGTGTTGCCTACAACGAGGCCTATCCGATGCAGGACTTCTTTATCGTTACCAAAGTCTACAGTAACGAATTTGACTAGGTTGCTCTCGAGGAAGTCCTTAAAATCCTGGCACTCAACGTCGGCATGGCATATGTGGTAGACCAAGCATAAGTCATGCACGCAAACCTGGATCACGGCGGGCTTCTTCCTCTCTTCGTCCTTTAGATCCTTCTCTCGTCCCAGGACTGTGGTGTACTCAACATCTAGCCCAGCGACCCACTCATCATCTGAGTCTTCGAACATGCGTGTGAAGCGAGAAAGGCATCCTTTCACCGTCGCGGAAGAACGGGTGTAGATGACGTCGAACTCATCGCCGGTGATGGTTCTAACCTTGTACTCACCGCCGATCATGGAGATTTGGGACGCCATGGATTTGGGAGGAGGGTTAGGATTAGTGGAACTGCCGTAATGTGAATGGACGGGATGACTAGGAGCGAACCGCCGTAGTATTGAATGACGTGCGGGGACGAGTAGGAGCGAACTGCTAGCGTGCGAACGGTAGGGTAGTGGCTTTCCATTCTCCCATGATACGGGCTTCCGAGAGCCCTTGGATCTGAGATCGAACGGTTGCATGGCGTGATTCTAGATCTATGGTTGAATATCCTATCCTGGAGGGTTATTCTGCAAATTTTCAGCAACTTAGCATGCGACCGTTTGATCTCAGATCCAAGGGCTGCCAGCAGCCCGTATCATGGTCGCGCCTACCAGGACCATCGCGTCGCTCGCGCGGTCGCGCCCTTGGAGATTTAACACGGCGCGTTAGGCTATCTAATGTTGGCATGTCATACATAGTCATCACTTAGTAGTCACTCATACTACAACAAGGTTGGCTATAAGTGTATTTTTTTACTCCTCTCTATCTCTTTCTTCGTACTCAAGGAAGAAACGGTGCTAAGCGCGTGTATTTATTGCATTTGCCAAGGAGTGACCTCTTCCAATGAAATGGTGTTGCTAAGGGTGTGTTCGGAAGTCCTCCGCATCGCTCAACTCCACAGCTTCTCAGCTGCGCGCCGGGCTCCAGCTCAAGCGAGAAGCCAGGATCGTTCGGTACCGCGCCCAGCTCCTCCCCACGCTAGGCGGGCTGGCAGCCTGCTTGGCCAGTCTAAAGCCCATCCAACTTAATAGGAAAAGAGGCCTAAGGCCTGCTTGGGGAGAGTAGGAGAGACACTGGGCCTGGCCCAGTTTGAAGGAACGCTGTGAGCGCCGTTAGGATGCGTTCACGCTGCCTAATCCAACGACTGTGAGGACCGCGAGCGAGAAAAAGAATCAGGATCGCACGAACTGGTGCATGACTCACTTGGCGGTGGCATGACGCGTAATTTGGGTGAACTACGCATTTCCGAGAAGCTCGTGAAGCTGCGAAAACCCAGCTTCGTAAACTCGTTCAAGTTGCACTAGGGCTCGGTACAGCTTCTCGAAACTGGCTCCGGGAAGCACGGAGTGTTCGGCCTAACTTCTCACATGGAGTTCGCGGAGCAGGGAGTGCGGAGGACTTCCGAACACGCCCTAAGTTTGCTTCATTTAATTAGCTATAGACTCAAAATTGTCTTTTCACCTAGGTACACACGCTTAGCACCATTTCTTCCTTGGGTCACCAAACTAGTCTCTCTCTTCTTGATTAACTCGCCACATCAGACTTTATGCTTATGTGGCAAGCTTAAGCACCCGTAGGAGCAAGTAAAAGTAAGTACAATAGTGTGCTTTACATGGCATTTTTGCATATGTGGAGGAAAGAGAGGCAAGGAAAAAGTGGAGAAGTGGGCTCTCATGCAAGAGCCAGCCTCTACTACATGGTGGAGCATTGGGAGAGGCACCTGTATGGAGGTGGTCAGGAATCTGGGAGACTCACGCCGGTCGTAGCGCCACAGTTAAAATGATAATGGCAAGTCAAATCACGGGGCCCCACCTGTCCAGCAGTAACTCGCTGCCAAATCACACAGCCCTACGTTTGTAGCAGCCTACTCCCTCGTCTTCTCGCGTCTCTGTCGAACCAACTAGGCGGAACTGCCCTGCCGCCTACCACGCAGGAAAAGCCCCGCCCTCGACTTTTAAATAGTATACAATATACTAGTTTTGTGTCCATGGATTGCGCCCGCGCCATGGAGCAAAGCGTCTAGAAAACGGAGGAGAGATGTTGGTCTTGCAATAGAGAAGAGGGAGAGGCGAGATGGTGGTTTTGGAATGGAGATGATGGAGAGGAGAGGAGGTGGTTGTGCAATGGAGAAGAGGGAGAGGAGCGTGCGGCAGCGATTTAGGATTGGACGAGAGGGCCAGCGCGCTCTGACTGGATCAAAATCAAAATCAATTTACCCTTCAATTAAGAAAGTGACTCCACATTAACTAGTCTCCCTTTTATTCTGGGTCATAATTGACCATGATTTTCACACATAAAATATATGTTATACGTTGTATACAAGGCCACTATCAAAATTACAATTTGCAACTATACAAGGCCACTAACATTAATTGAGGCAAAATTGATGGCGTTTGCCTCGTACTAGCACCCGAGGACATTAATATCCCTTGTGTGCATGCGGGAGTGAGAAGGTTAGCTTGCATTCCCAACATTAATCAACCAATGAGGAGGAAGAGGGTTGGCTTGTTGTGCTTGGGAGAGAAAAACCACATTAATTAACACGAAAATCAAGGTGACAAGCTAGCTTGCAACATTGACTTAAACATAGCATTGATTTTTACCTTGGTACCTGTAATATGAGTTTGTGGCCTTGTGTACAAAAATGGAGGGAGTATAATTTGAAAGTAAATTCAGATACGAACCAAACAATACAATTTTTGGTGACATGCATTCACATTTTGCTTGTCAAATACACTACGTGGTCAAACTTTTACCCAAAATACCCGAAACAACAAAAAAATACTTCCAAGACCAGCGCCGCTCTTCCGCGCTTCTCCTCTTAAACCACCGCCGCTCCTCTCCTGTTCCAATCTAAATGCAGCGCCGCTCCTCTCCTCTTCCATTTCAAAACCACCGCCCCTCCTCTCCTGTTCCAGTCCAAAACTAGCGTCGCTCCTCTCCCGTTCTAATCCAAAACCAGCGCTGCTCCTCTCCTCTTCCATTCAAAAACCACCGCCGGTGAGTGAAGGTGCTGTGGAGAAGTAGATCGATGGAGGAGTACAACCGATACGTGAGGATCGCAGACGGCGACCCTGTGAAGCTAGCTAGGATGTTGGAGATACAGTCTTGGTTTGACAACAAGGACCAACTAGCGGCGACGGCGACATCCATGGCCAAATATCTGCAATAGAGCGAAAAGGCGGCGATACTCCCGGAGGGAGTCGCGCCGGAGTACGTAGAGCTGCTCCTCTAGGCCATGGAGCAAACATATTCACCGAATCCGATCGTGAGGGAGCGGTGGTGGGAGTATCGATCCCAGATTGAGCATCCACCAGAGATTGAAGGATCGAGCATCTACAGGGTGCCGTTTGTGAGGGTTTCCTACCAGAGCGAGCCGGTGGAGTCTTCGTCGACTGAACCCAACTTCAAGAGGAGAAAAGCAGTTGGCCCGACGGCGCTTCCCCACCATCGTCTCCCTCGCCGTTCACATCGTCTCACGGGGCGGCTGTCTGCCGCCGAGGAATAGGAGGGGGCTGCCCCCCCAGCCCAATAGTCGGGCATGTTGTGAATTCTCAGGAGGAGCTTAGGGTTGTCAGTATTTGCAAGTTGTGAATTGTGTTTTGTGTTGTGTATTTTGAGAGTACTTTCAGATATGAATCTCTTTTGAATTTTAGATTTGTAGTATTGAGAATATGAAGTATTTTATGAATTCTAACACTTAAAAAAATGTAGTTTCATAGGAGTATAAAAGTGCAGACAATGTGATTCTCAGAGAAGAAAATGCAAGTTTCAGTTTCAGATAAGAAACTGCAAGTTCAGTTTCAGATAAGAAAGTGCAACTTTCAGAGGCAGAGCATTTATATTAACACGGCCTTTTCAAACAGGGTTAACATCATGTTGGAAGTTTTATTCATGGTCGAAAATGGAACTACCAGCCAGTTAACGTCATGCTGATCAACATTCATGCATAGCACATCTTCAGATGATGCATAGTCAAAATGCCCACACAATGTCGAGTGTGCGAAACACAGAGAAAACGAGGGACAAAGTTTTGGCAAGTGTTGGACGTGGTTTTGGGCTGCCCCGTCTAGGCTTTCATTTTTAACATGCGCATCCCACGTCCTCGGATGGGAGGTCCATAGGCCTTACCGGCCTATGGACCTCCCATCCGAGGTTTTATTTTTGGCAGCCCAATTTATGTATTTTTTGAAGAAAACGCAGAGGTCTGTTCTATTTTTCTATATAAGAATAGGAACGCCAGGTCGAACTTATGTTTCCCTTCTAACTATATTATATATATTTAAATAATTTTATATGTTGACTATTTAGTTCACATAATTGGCAAATAGATGACCGCTCTCGCGATCCCCTTCGCCCCCGCCACCACCTCCACCCTCGCCGCCGCCCCCACCACTACCTCCACCCTCACCGCCACCATAGATCTCGCCGCCACCCCCCGCCTCCTAACTCCGGGCGCGCCTGCCCCCCTCAGCAAGTCCGCTCGCATGCCCCATGGAGTCGCCGGCCATATCCACGGGGGAATGGCTAGAAGACAGGCAGATGTACAAGATGCATCTCCCACATGTCTACAAAGCCTTCCCGCGGATGCTCCAGCCGCTCGACTCCGTCGCGCCGGCGGTGCTGCGGGAGACTCGAGGGAGGAGATGGAGGGAGCGAGCGATGCAGATCCACGACGATGCTCTCTCCTGGACCTAGTGCACGCACGAATGGAGGGAAGCAGAGGAGGAATCTGCGAGGGAGGAAGCCGAGGAGGGACCGAATCCGTTCTCTCACTCGCTCAGGTATGCTCGGATGTGCAAGGATCATGTGGATTGGGAGCTGCTGAATCTAGCCCTGCAGATCTACTTCGAAGAGGATTTCTCGGAGAAGCACAGGATGCCCACCCAGTGAGCCGCCGATTGCGTTCGTCCGATGGGCGAAAGGAGAAGTGAATTCAGGAGATCCACGCCGTGCTGCCAGATGGGGATGCTTGACTGGACTCCTGCCCACCAGCACGCCATCGGAGCCGGAGCAGGTGGATCCCCTACCTTACCTCTCCCCCAAACCTGCAGAAGATTGAAATTAGGCTTGCAATCTGCTTCAATTGAGCTGTCTGGTGGTTATTTCTGCTTCCTGAGAGACAACATCTGGCTGGAGGATGAGAAGGAACCAGGAACTCCGATGAATTTCCCCTATCACAATGGGGGGGGGGGGAGCACCGGTTGGGTAGTGGTACGGCCCACCTCGGCCCCAAATGGGGGCACAATCTGGGCAGGCTCCTGTAATTGTCCAGGATCAATCTGCTGGTGGTTCTGACTCTCAGATCAGTGGGAAATCTCAAGGCACGAATCAACAAAAGAAGAGATAGGACATCCAGAAAACTGCTCCTGCCCCTGCTTCGGGCCTTATGGCATACTCTGAGGTGATCTGCTACAACTGTGGGGAACCAGGGCATCATTTGGATAAATGTGTCAAGCCCAAGAGTTGTTTTATCTGCAAAATGGTTACCCATAAAGTTGAGAATTGCCCTGTCAGAAGGAAAACCCACAGTTCTGCTAGATATGTTGGAAGTGCTGCTCCAGGATTATGTCCACCATTGACAGAATTTTGTGTGACACAGAATTAGATAGTTTCTTTCCCCTTTCTAGTTGTAGAGCTCTACCTAGATGTGGTAGTGACCACACTCCTTTGCTCTGGGACTTTGGTCTTAACCAAACTCCAAAGAGCAATAGTTTTAAATTTGAAAAGTGGTGGTTGCTTAGAGAAGATTTTACTGAGCTAGTCAGGATAATCTGGAATGAGCCTACTAGGAGCAGCTGCCCCCTAGAAAATTGGCAGATCAAAATCAGGAGATTTAGAAGAACTACCAAAGGGTGGAACTCCAATGAGGAAGCTAATCTTAGAAGATACAAAAGGCTTCTCCTCCTTGAGTTTGATTCTCTAGATATTAAGGCAGAAACCACTGACCTCTCAGAGGCTGAGACTAATAGATTAAACTTTGTCCATGGAGAGCTCAAGAAAATTTGGCTTCAATAAGAAATCAAAGCCAAACAAAGGTCTAGAGATAGGAACATTAAGGAGGGTGATAGAAATACTGCTTACTTCCATGTAGTAGCTAACCAGAGGAGGAGGAAAACCCTCATTCACTCCCTTGATGGCCCCAATGGCCCTGTTACTGAGGTAGATGAGATGCTGAAAGTGGCTAGTGACTTCTAGAAAGACCTGTTTAAGAAAGAAAACCCTTCTGGGTTCTCTCTACAAACAATTTTTTCTCTACTTCTAAAAAAGTCTCTCCTGCTGAAAATGAGCTGCTAGAAGCCCCTTTTCAGAGACAAAGGTGAAGGAAGCCATTTTTAGCTCTTATCCTGATGGCGCTCCTGGTCCTGATGGGATTCCCTTCTTGTTTCCCCCTAAAATTCATGTATTTCTCTGGCTTCTCTCCAAAAACAAATTGATGACTAGGGATAACCTTAGGAAGAGACACATCATCAAACCCCTTGATTGTGTTTACTGCTTGGAACAAGAGTCTTGTTCTCACCTATTTTTTGAATGTATAGTTGCTAAACATCTCTGGGCCCACATTGAGGAATATTTCTCTAGTCAGATTGGCTCATCCTTCGAATCTGTCGCCAGATTCTGGATTGCTACCAAAAAGTGCTCAGTTTTAAACAATGTTAGCTCAGCTATCCTTTGGTGCCTCTGGAAATGTAGAAATGCTATGATTTTCAGTAACACCTCCTGGATTTCCATTCTGCAAGTCTTGAGGTTGATCAGGAACATGGTGAGGAATTGGGCGATTCTCTCCTCCGGATCGGACAAGGACAAGTTGATGAGCTTCGTGGAAACCTTAACAAGATCCCTCCAGAAACTGTTGGCGATCACTTGTGGCTGAACAAGGCTCGACCTGCTCTGGGGCTGGACCCGTGGGCTCGTCTCAAGATCTCTGATAAAGATGATGGGCACCTGGCGCCGACAAAGAGGGACATCCACCATGCTACGCCTTCCAGCCCGGTGTCTCCGCTTGCTTACTGGTCACCGCGGGCTGACACGGCCCCTCGGCTGAAGACCATGAAGGCTTCGCTGAACCCTCCTTGTGTCATTTGAGTGCTCTATCCGCTCTGCCTTTGCCACCGCTGGGGTGATTTGTGTTATTCAGAGAACTTGTTCATCCACCCCCCCTAGTTTGTAGCTTTTCTACCTTTGCTTTCGAACTGCTCTTTGAGCTTCTGTATCAGAATATGTTGTGGTTTCGTTCTCAGCAATGGAACCAAGGAGATGCTCCCTGTTTTTCTAAATAAAATTATTTTATATGTTATTATATATTATTTTTATTGTCATCATATATTTAACAGATACTTACATATGTAAGAAAACAATATCCCACATCTTATTAACTTATAAAAATAATTTCTTAACAAATAAAATCCTGGATTGTTTTGGCACGAAGATCCTAGTGATTGTGTACAAAAGCTTGGTAAGATTTAAGGACGAATGTAATAATATCACTTATTATTTAAATATATTTATAACAAAATGCCCAGCCCCTTTTTATTTTTTGATAACATTGCTGGCCCAACCCAACATTATAATTAGAATCAGCCCAGCAAAATCGTGTATTTCGAGAAAGTGCAAATGGGCTGTAATTTTTTAGGAAATAAAATAAACGGGCCGCATGCACGCTACATTATTTGTTCACCTAGCCAGCTAATGGATGTAATTCAAAAAAAGGATCAAATTGACTGTAAATTCTACCACGCAAAAAAGACTACAAATTCTGAAAAAAGGGGTTGAATACATGCCACATTTTTGGAGGCTGAAATGTGGGCCAATAGGTCTAAGCCAATACAAGTCGTTGTCAATTTAGTCAACAAATGATTCTGACATGTTAGCCGTTGGATTTACATCCAACGACCGGCATCCATCTTCAATCTCTCGTCTTCTTCCTTCAGCGCCGCCGGGACCACCTCCCGCCTCCTGATGGTAGCAGCTCTGCTTAGCACGCTTCGCTATGAAGCGCTACTCCACCATTGGCCAGGCCATCCCTCCACCCCTCCACACCTCCTGTTCTTCTCCACCGACTGCCGAACCACACCGCACTAGAACCAGTTAACCCTCGTACACCTCTCTGTCTGCGACTCTACTCCCGCGTCTTCCCATCTCCAGCTCGTTGCTGTCCGGGGCTTCGCCGTCGTCCACCACCTTGGATGCGCTCGGCGCGGCGTGGTCAACGTGGTCAACGAACGACACCATCGGAAGTAGACTGTGCGTGGAGAGGCTGACGGCTGGGTCCACGGCCGCACACAAGGAAATGCCTCCTTATTACGTGCAAAATAATGATTCCTCCACCTGACATCTGGGACCCACCGGAAGGGCCTCTGTATTTCGTGAAATAATGTGCCCCCCGCTGACATGTCGGACCCACCAGCTATCTTCGCACGCAAGGAAGTGCCTCCTTATTACGCACAAAAAATGAATATTCCCCCTGCCAGCTGGAACCCAGCATAGTGGGAGGCTGACTTGTGGGCCTACCAAGTTGACGGGGACGGAGGGCTTTGTCAACTTAGTCAATATGAACAATTCTAGCTCCTATTACCGTACGATGTTCATCCAACGGCCGTAGTGCTTCTTCAACCTCTGGTCTTCTTGCTCCAGCCGCCCAAACCAGCACCGGTCGTGCCGCGTGCTCCTGCCTCCCGTGGCCGGCTGTGATGCCGCGGAAGCCTCACCGCCCCCTACTACTCCCACCGCTGGCCAGGCCATCCCTCTACTCACCCACACCCCCTGTTATTCTGCAGCGACAGCAGCCTCACACCGCAGCCGAACCAGTGAACCCTCATACTCCTCTTCGCGTGGGCATCCACTACTGCTTCTTCCCCGGCTCCGAGTCATCCCCTTCCTAGTCCTCGCGTCGTCCACCGCCCTGGTGCTCTTGGCGCGGCGTGGTCAATGTGGTCAATGACCGACTTCCATCGGAAGAGTACTGTACATGGAGAGGCTGATAGCTGGGTCCACGGCAGCCACAAGGAAGTGCCTCCTTATTACGCGGAAAATAATTATTCCTCCACCTGACAGCGAGGACCCACCGGACAGGCCACCAGTATTTTGCGAAAAAATCATTTCCCCCTGACTGCTGGGACCCACCAGACGGGCCACCGTATTTCGTGAAAAAACGTTCTCCCCCGCTGTCAGCTCGGACCCACCGGGAGTGCCTCCTTATTACGCACAAAAAACGAATACTCCCCCGGCTAGCTGGGACCCACCTTGCTGGGAGGCTGACTTGTGGGCCTACTAAGTTGACGGGGATGAAGGGCTTTGTCAACTTAGTCAATATGAACGATTCTAGCTCTAGTGACCGTACAATGTCCATCCAACGGCCGTAGTGCTTCTTCAACCTCTGGTCTTCTTGCTCCAGCCCCCCAAAGCAGCGCCGGTCGTGCCGCATGCTCCTGCCTCCCGTGGCCGGCTGTGCTGCCGCAGAGGCCTCACCGCCCCTACTATTCCCACCGCTGGCCAGGCCCTGCGGCGACGGCAGCCTCACACCGCAGCCGAACCAGTGAACCCTCGTAGTTCTCTCCGCGCGGGCTTCCACTGCCGCGTCATCCCCTTCCTAGGCCTCGCCATCGTCCACCGTTGTGGTGCTCTCCGCGCAGCGCGGTCAACGTGGTCAAGGAACGACTTCCATCGGAAGAGTACTGTACGTGGAGAGGCTGACAGCTGGGTCCACGGCCACAACCCAGTTTTTTTGTGATTTGCCAAGTAAGTCGCTTTGTGAGGCCTGTTGGGCTGCAAATCTTTCAAGACGAGGAGAGCTTTCATTCGGCTGGCCGAGAAAATGGCCCATCAGTAATGAGAAATGGGTTGTACATTTTTAAAACACATCAAACCAGCAATTAGTTTCAAATATCTTTTTTTTTCATTTCAAGATTTTAAATTACATTAATTTTTATGCGTGGAGAATTTGTTGGATTTTATATTGATATACATTTATTTTTAAAATCAGTTTGAATGTGAGTCGAAATTTCGGGATTAAAAACAGTTCGGACCGCACCGAAATATGCAAAATTTCTTATAATTTTTTAACCGTTGCCACAATATGGGCTGTAATGCTAACAAAAAGAATATGGGCTCCAAAAAAACCTTAAGAATTAGCAAATGGGTTGTAAATTATTAGAAATTATGGCAGATGGGCTGTATGCTGTTTTCCACAGATTTGAGGCTTTCCTAAAAAAAGGTTGACGCACAAGCACTGACTGCTGGATGTCCATCCAACAGCCGTCGTGCTTCTTCAATCTCTGCTCTTCCTGCTCCAGCCGCTCAAACAAGCGTCGGCGGGACTGCGTGCTCCGTCCTCCTCGCGGCCGACTGTGCTGCCGCGCAGGCCTCACCGTCCGACCGTACTCCCATCGCTGTCCTAGACATCCCTCTACTCACCCGCACCTGCTGTTATTCTCCGGCGATGGCAGACGAACCAGTAAACCCTCGTATAGTCGTACTCCCCTGCGCATGGGAAACAACTGCCGAGTCTTCCCTGCCTCCGTGTCATCCCCTTCCTAGGCCTCGCCGTCGTCCACCGCCCTGGTGCTCTCGGCGCGGCGTGGTCAACGTGGTCAAGGAATGACTTCCATCGGACGTGGACTATACGTGGAGAGGCTGACAGCTGGGTCCATCGCCGCAGCAAGGAAGTGCCTCCTTATTACACGGAAAATAATGATTCCTCCACCTGACAGCTGGGACTCACCGGACGGGCCACTGTATTTTGTGAAAAAACGTTTCCCCCTGACTGCTGGGACCCACCAGCTACATCTTCGCACGCAAGGAAGTGCGTCCGGGCAAAAAAAAAACGATTCGCCCCCTGACTGCTGGGACCCCCCAGCTACATCTTCGCAGGCAAGGAAGTGCCTGACAGTCGAGACCCACCTGGTCGAAGCGTACGTAGCGTTGTCATTCTGGTCGCGAACATGTACGTACATACTGGTCGATGTAGAGGCGCGCACGTGTCGTAGTAGAGGCGCACACGTAGCATTTACACGTACGTACAGCGGCCAGGGTGCAAGAAAGAAAATGCGGCCACGTATGTGTACATACGGGCGGGGTCTCGAACGCCTACTCGCGCATACGTACGGCCAGGGCTCGTGTACATGGCTGGGTCGGAACGAAGAAACAGCGTCGTCGTCGTGTTCATGGGGAGGCAACAGAATGCGTCGTGTTCATGGGGAGGCAACGGAATGCGTCGTGTTCATCGGGAGGGCTTGGACGGAACAGGTGATGGAAATGAGGCCTGGCGTATCGCAGAACAGAGGAAACGGCCTTGTGTTCGACCGGCCACATTCGAAACGGGATCCTGTTCATCGGGAGGGGTCTGGCGTACCGCAAAACTGTAAGTGTATCTAGTGCCACCCCTAGTTGGTTTTGGAGTATTGACGACAAACCTAGTTGAGGGACTAATGTGTTTGTGAGAATTGCAGGATAACACAGGTAGAAGTCCCTCATTGATTCGGTTTTCCTACCAGAGATGACCCCTAAAAATGTATGAAGACATTGATGTCAAAGGTGGTATATGAAGATATTCACATTGAAGACTATGACAAGAGAAGACATCGCATGAAGCCTATGGAGCTCGAAGACTTAGATCCTTCGTAGTTCTTTTTCTTCTTTGTTGATTCATAGGAACCACCGTACTGTTAAGTGGGGTCCAAGAGAACCAGTCAGAATGACCGAAGTGATGCTTAACCAAAACCTATGTCTTCGAGTGAAGACTATGAGAGCGAATCTTGTCTAGAGTCGGACAAGTCAGCTTTGCTTGTAGCCCAAGTAAAGTTGCCGTGTGAGTTTGAAATCTGACCATTGGAACACATGTCAGTTCCTTAGTGACCCAGGGTCATTTCGGACAAATCAGGTCGGGTTGCGTAGTCGCTATAAATAGCCCACCCCCTACAACCATAAACGGTTGGCTGCTCAGAGTTAGAGTACGGCTTTTGTCGTTTGAGAGCAACCCACCTCGAAGCCTTTGAGATAGAATCCCATGCAAGGATAAAGCCCTAACCACCCAGAGCCAAAGAGAATTAGGCATCACTTAAGTCTTCTTGTTTGTGTGATCTGAAGACTTATTACACTTGAGGACTGTGAATCCTCCAGCCGGTTAGGCGTCGCGTTCTGAGCATCCAAGAGACATTGTGGATCGCCGGTGAACGAAGTCTGTGAAGGTTTGGAAGTCTACCTTGAAGACTTACCAGAGTGATTGGGCGAGGTCTGTGTGACCTTAGCTCAAGGGGAATACGGTGAGGACTGGGTGTCCTGAGCTGCGTGTTCAGGACTGGGTGTCCGGGACTGTGTGTCCTCAAGTTTAAATACCTAGCCGCCCTAACCAGACATACAGTTGTCATAGCAACTGGAACTGGTCCAACAAATCATTGTCTTCAACGAGTCACTGGTTTCATCCTTCCCTTCCCTTTACTTACTGTTACTCCTTGTGAAGTCAATGTATGATTGCACTATCTTTTGTCTTCACTGAGTGACTGCGTGTTCTGTTTGGCTTCATAATATCTTCCTACCTGATCCTTACTACATTGCTGCTATTAGTCATTGTGTTTTCGCTCCATTGAATAATTGACTATGGTTTGCTTAGTGTAGTCTACCTTCCGCTGCATGGTAATAGGTTTATTTCTATTGTCTATCTTCATAACTTCCATGTTTTGAAGACTTTCATAAAAATCGCCTATTCACCCCCCTCTAGTCGATATAATGCACTTTCAATTGGTATCAGAGCAAGGTACTCCCTTGTTCTGTGTGATTCGGTTTAACCACCTGGAGTTTTAGCTATGTCGACTGCAGGGATAATTAAAGTCTCCGCTGCGTGCCCCGTCTTCGATGGAACTGAATATCCCTACTAGAAGAATAAGATGCGCATGCATCTTGAAGCCATTGACGTCGACCTATGGTATGTTGTCAAGAACGGCGTTCCCAAGGCTGGAGAAGGTGTCACTGCTGCTGATGTCAAGAAGTTCGTTCAACTGGACTCTACTGCCAAAAATATCATCTGTAGTGATCATACCAAAGGACAATATGTCCGCGTGAGTGCTTTGGAAACATCTAAGCTAGTCTGGGACTAGCTCTCCAAAGTCAACGAAGGCGTCTCAACCCAGAGAGATCAGAGAATCAGTGTCCTTCACAACCTCTTCAACCGCTTCAAGAGAAATGACAATGAGAATGTCCAGCTCACATTTGATCGACTCACTGACATCACGAATGAGCTTCAAGCCCTTGGCGCTACTGAGATCACCAAGCATGAAGTCGTCAAGATACTACTGAGATCACTTGATAGTTCGTTTGACACCCTAGCCCTGATGATTCAAGAACGTCCTGATTTCAAGACACTCGATCCGTCTGACATACTTGAGAGGCTCAACACACATGAGTTTCAGCTTTCTGAGAAAAGAGATATCTACGGTCCAAACTATGGGCGAACTCGTGCCTTGAAGGCAAAAGCTATCTCCTCATCTGAAGAAGAATCTGACAGCAGTTCTGATGATCCTAAAGACATTGGAAGGGAACTTGCTATGCTTGTGAAGAAGTTCCAAAAATTCACCAAGAAGAAAGGTTTCAGAAAGTTTTCCCGATCAAGCTCAAGGAATGATGAAGCTTCTGCTCATGACTACAAGAAGAAAACATGTCACAAGTGCAAGAAACCTAGCCACTTCATCTCTGAGTGTCCGCAGTGGGACAATGAGAACAAAAAGAAGAAGAAGAGCAAGGAATATGACTCTGACGGCAAGAAGAAGAAGAAATACTCAAAGTCTTCTTCCAAGTCTTCCTCAAAGTCTTCATCACACAAGAAGAGCTCATTTGGCAAGGCACGTGTGTTTGTTGGCAAGGAAATGGACTCAGAGGAGGCGGAGGTGGAGTCTGAGGAGGAGTCTGATTCTGGCGTCGCAAGTCTGGCTACAGCATACATTGCCAAGTCCATCTTCAACACTGAAGACAATGACTTAATCACCGACACCGATGCAAATAACAAGAACTACTCCGCTCCTACCTACTGCTTCATGGCACGCGGTGCCAAGGTAAACACACGCACTACTCACTATCAAACATCTAGTGACGATGACTCTGATTGTGGTTCAAAACCCAGCTACAAAACACTTGCTAAAATTGCAACTGAACAATAGAAAGCCATGGAACATATTCAAAAACTCTTAGACAAAGGCGATGATCTGTTAGGCGCTGAAATGACTCGTTCTGAGTCCTTAATTGAAGACATAAAAAATCTTCACATTAAGTATGAGGAACTTGAAAGTCATCATGAAACGCTCTCAACAACTCATGAAAAGCTTTCCTATGATTATGTTCAAAGGAAGCAAGATCTTGAGAAATTGAGAGCGGCTCATGAAGATCTTCAAAAGGAAAATGAGTCACTTCGCGCCAAACAGATCAGTTCCGCTCAGGAAGGATTTGAACCACCATGTCTTAAATGCATTGAGCGTGATAATACTACTTCTGTTGCTGAATGTTCTACTGCTGCTACTGTTGCAATATCTTCAACTGTTGAAGTGGAAACTAACCCCTCTGCTGAGGATACCACTGCTATTTCTGATGAGAATGCTAGGTTGAAGACATTGCTTGAAACAGGGATGTACAAAAGTCTTAAAGGGCATCAGACACTATGTGATGTCCTCAAAAAGAAGATCTTGAACCGAAACCCGAGGAAAGAGGGTGTTGGGTTCGTAAGGAAAATGAATGCTGATGGCTCTTACTGGAAACCTGAGCAGTACCCCAAAACCACATGGGTTGCTGCAAAGGAATCTTCAGCAGATCCATCCACTCTATCTGGCTTCACTTGTGCAAACCCCATTGTCATTGATGAATCCTTTGATGCAAACTATAAACTGTTTAAGAATCAGAATGGTGAAGTGTTTGCCAAGTACATTGGTACTAACTGTAGGAATGGACCTCCTATGAAGAAGATCTAGGTTCCGAAAAAGTGTTTGGAGAATCTTCCTGTGAATGTCATCATGACACCACACGTGAAGAAGACAAACCCCAGACCACAGGCTTCATACGGTCCAAAGGCTTCATACAGACAGAGGACTCACCTGAGTCGCACTAACGCAAATGTTTTGCAGGGAAACCATACTCAGGCCTATGAATATGAGCGCGGTTCATCAAACCGCCATGTTCATAAGACCAAGAACTATTCTACTTATTCTTATGAGTACTATTGTCCGCCTACAAGACTGTTTGCTAGGGCTCCAAAGCCAAAGTTCTCAGATGCTGCACTTAGACTTATTGCTTCTAAGCCACCCTTGAAGATGTGGGTGGCTAAGAAAGCTTAACTCTCTCTTGCAGGGAAAGGTCTCCAGCAGAAAACCAAAATCGTCTGACGCTATTTCTGGGGACCTCGAACATCTTGTAGGGCGCAAGATCAAATGCCCGAATGGTCTTACTATGTACTTCGTTCCTGAATCGCTTGCTACTCTCCCTATTAGTCCTAATCTGGATCTAAGCTTTCATAACCCACTGGTTCGTCAAATGTTTTTGCTTCACAATTCTCTTCGTGAAGCCTATCCCCCTAACTGCACTGTAGGGTACGACACTAGCGTCTTCAGAATGGATTATTGATAGTGGGTGTACCAATCACATGACTGGCAAAAGAAGCCTTCTTATGGACTCAACCTTACGTCCATACGACAAGAGTCACATCACATTTGCTGACACTGGTAAAAGTAAGGTATTAGGTCTAGGTAGAGTTGCAATCTCAAAGGATCAACACATGGATAAAGTCATGCTTGTTGAGTCCCTTGGCTTCAACTTAATGTCTGTCTCAATGCTTTGCGATTTGAACATGATTGTAATATTTGGAAAATATCGCTGCCTTGTTCTAATGGAATCTGACAAGTCTCTAGTGTTTGAAGGGTATCGGAAAGATGATTTGTACATGGTAGATTTCTCAGCAGGACCACAACTTGTCGTATGTCTTCTAGCAAAAGCTTCAGAATGCTGGCTCTGGCATCGGAGGCTAGGGCATGCTGGCATGAGTAACCTCCACACCCTTGCAAAGAAGAAGCAAGTCATAGGCATTGAGGGCGTCAAGTTCAAGAAAGATCACTTATGCGGTGCCTGTGAAGCAGGAAAGATGATGAGGGACAAACATCCCTCGAAGACAATCATGACAACTACTCGACCCTTCGAACTACTCCACATGGATCTTTTCGGTCCCACTCATTACTCAACTCTTAGTACTACTGCTTGTCTCTATGGCTTTGTCATTGTTGATGATTATTCTAGATATACTTGGGTGCACATAATCCTCTACAAGACTGAAGTGCAGGATGTCTTCAGACGCTTCGCCAATCGAGCAATGAACAACTATGGCGCCAAGATAAAGCACATCAGAAGTGACAATGGCACTGAATTCAAGAACACCGGCCTTGATACATATCTTGATACCTTGGGCATCACACATGAATTCTCAGCCCCGTACACGCCACAGTAGAATGGCGTCGTAGAACGCAAGAACAGAACACTCATTGAGATGGCTCGAACGATGCTTGATGAATACAAGACTCCAAGAAAATTCTGGCCTGAAGACATTGATACTGCATGCAATACAATCAGTCGTGTTTATCTTCACAAGCTTCTGAACAAGACATCTTATGAGCTCCTTACTGGCAAGAAGCCAAATGTCAGTTACTTCAGAGTATTTGGCGCCAGGTGCTGGATCAAGGATCCACATCACACTTCAAAATTTGCACCAAAAGCACATGAAGGTTTTATGCTTGGATATGGAAAGGATTCGCACTCCTACAGAGTCTTCAATCTCTTTCATTATAAAGTGGTTGAAACAGTGGATGTGCGGTTTGATGAGACTAACCGTTCACAAAGAGAGAACCTCCCAAATGTGCTAGATGAAGTTCCATCCAGCGAATCAATCAATCTTATGGGAACCGCAGAAATCATACCCTCTGAAGCTCAACCTGAAGAGGAACTTATCATTTCCGCACCTGATCAACCTGAAGACAATGCTCAGCCTGAAGACAATCCTACTAACAATGACAATGATCAGCATGAGCAAAACCTTCGCCCTGTACATCCTCGTGTTGCCTATGAAGTGCAGATTGAGAGAATAATTGATAGCATCAATGCACCCGGTCCGCTCACTCGTTCAAGGGCAACTCAGCTAGCAAATTTCTGTGGGCACTTCGCATTCGTCTTAATAAGAGAACCCAAGAAAGTTGAAGAAGCCTTCATGGAACCTGAATGGATTCAAGCTATGCAAGAAGAGCTTCAACAGTTTGAGCTGAATAATGTATGGGAACTGGTTAAGCGTCCGGATCCTCGGAAGCACAACATAATAGGCACCAAATGGATATACCGCAACAAGCAAGATGAGCATGGTCAAGTTGTCAGAAACAAAGCTCGTCTCATTGCTCAAGGATATACTCAAGTGGAAGGCATTGACTTCGATGAAACATTTGCTCCTGTGGCTAGACTTGAAGCCATACGCATACTGCTGGCCTATGCAAATCATCATAACATACTTCTATATCAAATGGATGTGAAGAGCGCCTTTCTCAATGGCAAGATTGAAGAAGAAGTGTATGTTGCACAACCGCCTGGCTTTGAAGATCCAAAACATCCTGACATGGTATACAAGCTCAACAAGGCACTGTATGGCCTCAAACAAGCCCCTCGGGCCTGGTATGACACACTCAAATAATTCCTGAAGAGCAAAGGCTTCATACCTGGTTCCCTCGACCCCACTCTCTTCACGAGGACATATGATGGTGAACTATTTATGTGCCAAATATATGTGGATGACATTATCTTCGGCTGCACCAATCAGAAGTACAGTGAAGAGTTTGGATATATGATGCAAGAGCAATATCAGATGTCCATGATGGGAGAGCTGAAGTTCTTCCTCGGCCTTCATATACGACAGTAACGCAACGACATCTTCATATCTCAAGAGAAGTATCTCAAAGATTGCCTGAAGAAGTTCGGTATGCAAGACTGCAAAGGCTTCACGACGCCAATGCCAGCCAAGCATCATCTGGGTCCTGACGACAATGGTAAAGAGTTCGACCAAAAGGTATACCGATCCATGATTGGTTCTTTGCTTTATCTATGTGCATCTAGGCCAGATATTATGCTTACTGTTTGCATGTGTGCTCGATTTCAAGCGGCACCAAAGGAGTCGCATCACTTAGCTGTGAAGCGAATTCTTCGATATTTGGCTCACACCCCAACTCTAGGATTATGGTATCCAAAGGGCTCAGAGTTTGATCTGGTTGGATTCTCGGATGCTGATTATGCTGGTGACAAAGTGGATCACAAGTCTACATCAGGCACATGTCATTTTCTGGGACGATCACTTGTATGTTGGTCTTCAAAGAAGCAGAACTGTGTATCTCTCTCCACTGCTGAATCTAAATACATTACTGCTGGATCTTGCTGCGCTCAGCTTCTGTGGATGAAGCAAACACTCAAGGACTATGGCATTCATCTGAAGCAAGTGCCACTCTACTTCGACAACGAAAGCGCCATCAAGATTGCCAACAACCCAGTTCAGCACTCAAAGACAAAACACATTGAAATTCGTCATCACTTTCTCAGAGATCATGTTATGAAGGAAGATATTTACATCATACACGTCAACACTGAAGAGCAATTGGCAGATATCTTCACCAAGCCCTTGGATGAAAAGAGATTTTGCAAGTTACGGTGTGAGCTAAATATCTTGGAATCCTCAAATGTCCTGTGATCAAGCACACATCCTAACACTTGTGCATATTGATGACTTAGATGTGCAACACACGAAGTAAAGTATATCTTCAATCAATGAAGACATACATTCTAAGTGTGAATACATTAATGTGGAATTTGACTTCGGAGCGCCACGATAATTGTGCGCCGTGTCTTGGTCTAATACTTCCTATACGGTGGGTAACGCCACCACCAAATGTTCTATTTGAAGTGTTTCACTCATGGCATTACATTTGATATGTCTTCACATTTGGTTTGGCTTCAATCTCAACATGTCTTCATGATTATTGTCGGTGTCAAAACTGGCGGATCTCGGGTAGGGGGTCCCGAACTGTGCGTCTAGGCGGGATGGTAACAGGAGGCAGGGAACACGATGTTTTACCCAGGTTCGGGCCCTCTTGATGGAGGTAAAACCCTACGTCCTGCTTGATTAATATTGATGATATGGGTAGTACAAGAGTAGATCTACCACGAGATGAAGGAGGCTAAACCCTAGAAGCTAGCCTACGGTATGATTGTTGTATATGGAGTTGGCCTCCTACGGACTACAACCCTCCAGTTTATATAGACACCGGATAGGGTTAGGGTTACATAGAGTCGGTTACAATGGTAGGAGATCTTGAATATCCGCATCGCCAAACTTGCCTTCCACGCCAAGGAAAGTCCCATCCGGACACGGGACGAAGTCTTCAATCTTGTATCTTCATAGTCCTGGAGTCCGGCTGAAGGTATAGTCCGGCTACCCGAACACCCCCTAATCCAGGACTCCCTCAGTAGCCCCCGAACCAGGCTTCAATGATGACGAGTCCGGCGCGCAGATTGTTTGGCATTGCAAGGCGGGTTCTTCTCCAAATCTTGTGTACCTGTAGGAATAATGTCCGATTTTTGTAATGTAGTGTTCCTCGGCTTCCACGCCCAATAATGGCCGTCTTCCACGTGTCAAACGAATGCGAAAAGCCAGGGCGTTTTTACATCCACGCCCCTAGCCGTATAAACGAGCCGCCTATTTAGCGGGATGGGGATTTAGGTCCAAACCACATCTTCTCCTCTCCGCGAGTTATCATCAGAGCGCTTCCAGCAAAGGTCCATTCCAACATGACCAGCCGTCGCAGCTCCTCCCCTCGCCCCTCCAGCCCCAAACCCAGGGACTGGGAGTTTTGCACCATCCCGCATAGCGAGTTAGTGTCGCTTCAGGCCAAGGGATTTCTCCCTCAGGCATACATGGTCCCGGTCCGAGCCGGTCTCGCCACCTATAATGGCGGAAAACAAGCGGAGAGCACCCCCAATCCTTTTAAAGGAGAGCGGGTGTGCCTCGTCCCCTATCTAATAAGGGGACTAGGGTTTCCAATTCATCCATTTCTCCGCGGGCTTCTGGAGTTCTACAGCCTCCAGCTGCACAATCTCACGCCTGCCTCTGTATTACATATTGCGGGTTTCGTCGCCCTTTGCGAGCTATTTTTAGGCGTTGAGGCCCATTTCGCGCTGTGGAAGAGGTTATTCTGTCTGGTGCCCCGTTCTCGAGAGGGGTCTATATACCAAGTGGGCGGAGCCGAAGTATGGCGCATCGCCGGGACCGGATACTTATCCGGAACCCCAAAGAAGGCGTCCGAGGACTGGCCTTCGGAATGGTTTTACATAGATGACGTCCCACTACCGGACCCTATCTGGGTCGGTCTCCCTGAGTTCAACAGTGCCCCATTGAAGAAACACTTGAGCTGGCATCCGCTGAGCTCTCAGAAAGAAAGCGATAGAGACGTCCTTTACCTGATGGGCTGGATAAGACTGTTGGCTCATTCCGGACTAACCATGATTGGAGTCATGGCCGCATGCATTATGCGGGGGGTGCAGCCGCTTCAATATAGAGGCCACCCCATGTGGGATTTCAACAGGGAGGATGACGCCACCCGTTACGGTCATAAGGGGCCGGCCTCAGCTGCCGCCCTAGTAAAGATATTGTCCTCTTTGTACAAGGGAGAAAAGGAGGAATTCCTCCGCGTCAATCCACAGACCGGATTTGCTATGTACGATCCTCCAAGTTGGGTAAGTGAATAATTGCGCTTGCCCGTTTGTTTTATACTCCCACGGTTAGATATGTAGTCTAACGACTTCAGTGGAGGAACTGCGACAGGAGGTAAAGGATATAAACAGCCGCCCTCCATAGCCCGAGGACCCAGAATGGTCCCTCGATCCGGACTCCGAAGAGGACCCGGACATATCGGTGGAGCTTATCGACGGGGTGTTCCATCAGCTAAGCAAGGACAATACCTTGGTAGCCATCACGGTTGATTACCCAGGGTTAATCCCAGCCTCCCAGGTGACAGAAACCGAAGTCTCATTCCCTTGAGAGAGATTCCACTCTCACGTATTTTGGTGTTTCTGACGACAACCGTGTTTTGCAGGGGAGATTTCCGAGGTAGGAGGCTGAACCTGTGGCGGCTAGCCAATGAGGGGCTGCAGGGCCCCGTGGGGCAAAAAGGAATGTAGTCCGGACTGAGATGCTGGCGCAAAGGTATAGCGCACCCTCTGTTTCCCTGGTGTTATTCTGTCCGGGCATATTAACGTTCGTGCTATCTTCAGAACGAAGAGACCTCGCCGGACTACATTCGGAGAGGTTGCCAATTGCGCCTTCACCAGCCAGGCTCCAACATATGGCCAGGAAGCGGAGGCGAGCACAAGGCGCGCACCGGACGCTCCTCCGACAGAGGATGCGGACAGGCTGTCTGCCACAAATTCTGAAGTGGAGAGTGCCATGAACCACAGGCGTCGCCGGACAGTTCTACGCGACGCTTGTTTCTCCCAAGAGGCTTTAGATGCCTTTAATTCGGGAGATGCGTACCTCCATGCCGCTCAAAATGGTTTAGCCAGAGCCACGGAGCAGTATGTAAAAGACATACGGGTAAGAAAATTTTGGTTAAATATATATATACCAGTAGCCCCCGAGACTTGAAACAGTTAGAGCAACTGATTTAAGGATCATTTAATATGCAGGTTCTTACAGAGAAGAATACCGTACTGTCCCAGGAGCTGGAAAAGTGCAAGGCCCAACTAGAGGCCGCACTAGCCGCAGCAGGGGAACCCAAAGAGACCCCCTCAGGTAAGATACACTTCGAAAGATTAGTATTGTGCGGTGTGGGTGCAAATCTGACAAATCATGTTGCAGATGGCGCCGGACTCGATCCGGAAAAGCAACAACTCTTACGCCGGCTAAAGGCCGGTGAGAGTATGTTGACAAAGGTGAGGCGAGAGAAGAATGATCTTCAGGATGCCAACACCAGGCTGGAAGTCGAACTTAAAGATGTTCGTGGCCAGCTGTCGGACTCCACGAGGGAGAATCAGCGGCTTCGACGCGGCATATTCAGTAAGTGCTTGAATGAACTTTGAAAAAAAAGAGTTCGGCGAGGAAGTCGATTAACAGAGTAATGTCTGTAGGTATGCTCACAGGTCGTCCTGCAGAGGAGATGCCCGGTTCTACGGGTGACCTTCTTCCCGAACTCATGCAACTGCACGAGCGAATTCGGCAGGCGATGCGAGGTGTTGCCCAAGCCTTATGGCATGCCCACTCCATGCCCGAGGGCCTTGGAGAGCTTGCGGAGAAGCTGAAGGGAGCTCGGCGACGCTTCCGGTTGTGGAAGATATCGGCCTATCGACAAGGCGCTAGGGAAGCCTGGGCCATGGTGAAGACCCGTTTTACGAAGTCTGATCCAAACCACATGGCCGAGGTCGGACCAGTGGGGCCTGACGGGAAGGAGATCCCTGTGAGCTTAGTATACGGCCAAGTAGAGTTGGCCGTGAAGTATTCCCAGCAGGACTGTAAATTAGATGGCCTATTAGATGGTATAAAAGAGGAATACAATCAGTTAGAATGACTATGTAATTTTGAATTGACATGTGTAATGCCTTCTAGCCGGATTGTAGATCGTTTGTCGTTGCCGACCTTTTCGCTTCAACCTCAGGACCTGACGGTCCGGAGTGTGTCCGAATACCATAGCGGTTATATAAGAACCGTGGTATGCGTGGAGACCAGGCGTAGGGGTCATTAGTGCTTTATCAGACAAGTGCCCAACTAGTTATGTTATATTACATGGTTAGTAAGAAACATCTTCCAGAGAGAATAGTTCCGTTAGGGGTTCCTTTCGCTGGGAGGCATGCCCTAAGGTGCATGTCCGGACTGCATAAAAAGACGCAGAAAAAAGCATCTGGGGGCGCATAAAATGAGTAAAAAGATCATCTTTTATCTCACCGACCGAATATTCCCTTAAGAACGCTAGCTTTCGGCTTCACCCAGTCTGAGGTACACATCCGGCTGACCCGGCAGTAACAATCGCAGAGGTGCTCCCTTTACCGCCTAGCCGAACAATCGGGAACGTAGGGGTAAGCATAGGAGCCAGGCAACCCAACTTGGTCAAAACTTAAGTCATATCGATGCATATAATGGTGAAGAAAAAGGTACATGCGGAAGTTTGACGCATGTGTTGGGCGTGAAGCCCGTATAAATAAGCTTCTGTTAAAGAAGCCCCCAGGTTTAATGAGCGCGAGTGGCGTGTCACTAGATGAGCCTTTAAGGGCTATAAAAGAAAAGAGGAGAAGGAGAGAAATGTAAGATAGAAAAAATGCAAAAAATGGACAGAGGAAGGAGACGAACACAGAGTCCGGCGCTAGGCATAGAATCTTCGGAGACGGGTGGCGTTCCACGGGTTCGGCTCGAGTCGGTTATCCGACGCATCTCGGAGGCGGTACGCCCCGCCAGTCAGGACTTGGTCGATTATGAATGGACCTTCCCACTTGGGCTTGAGTTTGTCCTTTTTCTTATCCGGCAGGCGTAGAACTAGTTCGCCAACATTGAAATTTTTGGCCCGTACTTCTCTGCTTTGATATCTTCGGGCCTGCTGTTGATAAAATGCGGAACGGGCTTTTGCCACGTCACGCTCCTCCTCCAGGGCGTCCAAGTTGCCCTGCCGATCGAGCTCGGCTTCTCTTCCTTCGTACATGCGCACTCTAGGTGAGTCATGAATTATGTCGCAGGGCAGGACTGCCTCTGTGCCGCACACCATAAAAAATGGTGTGTATCCGGTGGTGCGATTTGGCGTGGTCCGCAGTCCCCATAGAACGGAGTCGAGCTCCTCTACCCAGTGCGTGTTAGATTCCTTGAGGGACCGCACCAGTCTGGGTTTAATGCCGCTCATGATAAGACCATTTGCATGTTCGACCTACCCGTTGGTTTGTGGGTGATAGACGGAAGCATAATCGAGCTTGATGCCCATGTTTTTGTACCAGAGTTTTACCTCGTCGGCGGTAAAGTTTGTACCGTTATCGGTTATGATGCTGTGGGGGACGCCATAACGGTGTACAACCCCGGATATGAAGTCTATCACAGGTCCGGATTCGGCCGTTTTAACAGGCTTGGCTTCTATCCATTTGGTGAATTTATCCACCATGACCAGTAAGTATTTTTTCCTATCGGTCCCACCTTTAAGGGGTCCGACCATGTCAAGCCCCCAGACCGCAAAAGGCCAGGTGATGGGTATAGTTTGGAGTGCGGTGGGTGGCATATGGCTTTGGTTGGCAAAAAGTTGGCAACCAGCGCATCGTTGGACTAGGTCCTGAGCGTCTGCCCGGGCCGTCGGCGAATAAAAGCCTGTACGGAAAGCCTTGCTAACAAGGGACCGAGCAGCGGTGTGGTGACCACCGAGTCCGGCATGAATTTCAGCCAGAAGGTTCCGCCCTTCCTCTTCGGAGATGCACCTTTGAAGGAGTCCGGTGGTGCTTTTCTTATAAAGCTCTCCCTCATGGACTCTATAGGCTTTAGATCGCCGCACTATGCAGCGGGCCTCGTTTTGGTCCTCCAGGAGTTCCTGCCTAGTAAGGTAGGCTAGGAATGGTTCTATCCACGGGGCGATGACCGCCATTATTACGTGGGCTGAAGGTGTAATTTCATTGGCAGAGCCTCCAATTGTGTCAGATTGTTCGGCATCGAGTGGTGCGGCTGGGTCCGGGCTGTTATTTGCGGGTTCCCCCTCCCATGCTACGGATGGCTTGAACAATCTTTCCAAAAAGATGTTGGGGGGGACTGCATCGCGTTTTGCTCCGATGGGTGCCAGGACGTCCGCTGCTTGATTGTTTTCTCGGGCTATATGGTGAAACTCCAGCCCTTCGAACTGAGCTGACATTTTTAGGACGGCGTTGCGGTAAGCTGCCATTTTTGGGTCCTTGGCGTCGAAGTCTCCATTTATTTGGGATATCGCGAGGTTTGAATCCCCGCGTACCTCTAGGCGCTGGATACCCATGGATACTGCTATCCGGAGACCATGTAGGAGGGCCTCATATTCGGCTGCATTGTTGGAATCCATGTACATGATCTGGAGCACATATTGGACTGTGTCTCCTGTGGGGGATGTCAGGACGACGCCAGCCCCCAGTCCGGCCAACATTTTGGAGCCGTCGAAATGCATAATCCAGTTTGAATATGTGCCGTACTCTTTAGGGAGCTCGGCCTCCGTCCATTCTGCGACGAAGTCGGCCAAAACTTGCGATTTAATAGCTCGCCGTGGCTTATAGGTTATATCGAATGGGAGAAGCTCGATGGCCCATTTTGCAATCCGGCCCATTGCGTCGCGGTTGTTGATAATATCGTTGAGTGGTACTTCCAAGGCTACTATTATGGAACACTCTTGAAAGTAGTGTCGTAGCTTCCGGGATGCCATGAATACCGCGTATGCAGTCTTTTGATAATGCGGGTACCGTGATTTGCATGGAGTGAGGACAGTGGATACGTAGTAGACCGGTCTTTGAAGGGGGAGTTTGTGTCCATCTGTTTCCCGCTCGACAACGAGCACTGCGCTGACAACTTGATGTGTTGCTGCGATGTACAATAACATTGGTTCGCCGGTGTTCGGCGCGGCCAGGACTGGGTTTGTTGCCAATATGGCTTTTATTTCATCAAGTCCGGCCGTGGCGGCCTCCGTCCACTCGAAGTGTTCGGTGTGCTGAAGGAGGCGATAGAGGGGTAGTGCCTTTTCTCCCAAGCGGGAGATGAAGCGGCTTAAAACCGCCACGCATCCGGTTAATTTTTGTATTTTTTTGAGGTCCTTTGGGATATCCAATTGTGACAAAGCTCAGATCTTGGCTGGATTTGCTTCAATTCCTCTACCGGATACAATGAAGCCCAAGAGCTTTCCGGCTGGAACGCCGAAGACGCATTTTTCCGGGTTGAGCTTGATGTCATATTTTCAGAGGTTATCGAATGTAAGCCTCAAGTCGTCTACTAGAGATTCAACATGTCTTGATTTGACGACCACATCATCCACATACGCCTCCACTGTTTTGCCGATCTGATTTGCTAGACATGTCTGGATCATGCGCTGATATGTTGCGCCGGCGTTTTTCAGCCCGAAGGGCATTGTGTTGAAGCAGAATGGGCCGTATGGTGTGATGAATGTTGTTGCGGCTTGGTCTGATTCTGCCATCTTGATTTGATGGTATCCGGAGTATGCGTCGAGGAAACACAACGAGTCGTGTCCTGAGGTGGCATCGATAATTTGATCGATATGGGGGAGGGGGAAGGGATCCTTTGGGCAAGCCTTGTTAAGGTCTTTAAAATCGACACACAGGCGCCAGGATTTATCCTTCTTTGGTACCATCACCAAGTTTGCTAGCCAGTCCGGATGTTTTATGTCTCTAATGAATCCGGCCTCCAATAGCTTGGCTAGCTCCTCTCCCATAGCCTATCTCTTGGGTTCGGAAAAACGCCGAAGGGCTTGTTTGACAGGTTTGAATCCTTTTAGGATATTTAAGCTGTGTTCGGCCAGCCTGCGTGGGATCCCTGGCATGTCTGAAGGGTGCCAGGCGAAAATGTCCCAGTTCTCTCGTAGGAACTCTCGCAGTGCGGCGTCTACATCAGGGTTTAGTCGTGCCCCGATGGAAGCTGTTTTATTGGGGTCCGTTGGATGGACCTGGAATTTGACTATTTCGTCAGCTGGCTTGAAGGATGTGGATTTGGATCTCTTATCGAGTATCACATCATCCCTGTTAACCGTGGAGTGCAGCGCAGTCAGTTCCTCGGCCTCTAAGGCTTCAGATAGTGCCTCAAGGGCTAATGTGGCCGTCTTGTTTTCGGCGCGGAGTGCTACATCCGGATCACTAGCTAGAGTGATAATTCCGTTCGGCCCGGGCATCTTAAGCTTCATGTACCCGTAATGGAGTATTGCTTGGAAGATTGTGAATGCTTCCCGTCCTAGTAAAGCGTGATATCCGCTTTTGAACGGGGCCACCTGAAACGTGACTTCTTCGGACCTGTAATTATCCGGCGTGCCAAACACCACATCTAGTGTGATTTTTCCTGTGTAGCGCGCTTCCCGACTGGGGATTATTCCTCTAAAGGTTGTGCTGCTTTGCTCGATGCGGTTCCAGTCTATTTCCATTTTTTGAAGGGTTTCCTCATAAATGAGGTTCAGTCCGCTGCCTCCATCCATGAGCACCTTTGTGAGGCGAAAGCCGTCCTCTATGGGATTGAGGACCAATGCGGCTGGTGCTTGGGCTGTTCGGAATCTAGGTTCATCACTTGCGTTGAAGGTAATAGCAGTGTCGCTCCATGGATTTATTGTTGCAACTTGATAGACTTCGGCGAGGCTGCGGAGTGGTCTTTTTCGCATACTGTTTGATGCGAAAGTCTCGAGGACTGTGAGAACGGTACTGGTGTCCTCGGGCTGGCTTTCTGCGGCCTCCAGAATTAAGAGGTCCTCGCCAATTTTGGCCACCTGCCGGAGTATCCAACATGCTCTAAGGCTATGAGTTGGTGTGGCGTCCTCTGTACTGTGAATTCTACATGGTCCATCAAGCCATCTTTCCAGTACGGTTCCATGCCCTGTAGAGGGTTTTGGCTTTTTGGTGTTTATCCCGAGTGTCCTGTGATGATGCACCCTCTTAGTTCGGATGGGATTACTATTCAAGGCCGGATTATCCCAAAAATTTATTTCGGTTTTCCAGGCACTTTCCATCGCACAGTATTTTTGTACTATGGACGCCAAGTCAGCGAAGCGTGTGATATCATGACGACTTATGGCGTTAAGGATTCCCTTGTCCGTGCAATTACTGCAAAAAATTGAGATTGCGTCTTCCTCGCGGCAATCCTTTATCCTGTTCATAACCAGGAGGAATCTGGCCCAGTAATGATGTACTGTTTCCTCGGGCCTCTGCCTGATTTGGGAGAAATCGCTTATGATTGGGTGGGCGGGTGTCGTTGAATCTGAAACCTCACCCAATCCAAGATTCAGAGGCTGAAGAGTTTCCGAACTCTGAAGTCCGGATTCTTGGATGTTGTCCAGTGAATCTGGCCCGTTGCCTGATCCTAAGCTCAGGTCTTGAGTTATATCTCCCCCTCCGCGGGTATCCGGCTTGGAGGGGTCGGGAATTCGGACGTAGCTAGTCCTTAAAATAGATGAAGGGTCGCCGCACAGCGTCTCTACCACGGCAACGTGGTGGGTGACTTGGGGAGAGTTAATTTCTCTTAGATCGGGTTTAAGCCCAACCTGGTCGTAATTCGTAGCGACCCCCAGGGCGGCGATGCGATCCAAGAGCTCGTTTACGGAAGAGAGCTCCATTGGATCTAGCTGCTCGACGAGCTCCGAGCTGACGTGTAGGTTGCTTTTGATGACCCGAGAGGTCACCGTCGGCGCAACAGCCGAACAGGCGGTCATGAGGAAACCACCTAGCCGGAGGGTTTGGCCGATAGCCAAGGTTCCCTTAGCAACGGCGCCATCTTTAAAGACGGGAGGAGGCATCCTTCCTGATTGTGACGGCACAGAGGAACTCTCAATGAAAGCACCAATGTCGGTGTCAAAACCGGCGGATCTCGGGTAGGGGGTCCCGAACTGTGCGTCTAGGCCGGATGGTAACAGGAGGCAGGGAACACGATGTTTTACCCAGGTTCAGGCCCTCTTGATGGAGGTAAAACCCTACGTCCTGCTTGATTAATATTGATGATATGGGTAGTACAAGAGTAGATCTACCACGAGATCAAGGAGGCTAAACCCTAGAAGCTAGCCTACGGTATGATTGTTGTATATGGAGTTGACCGCCTATGGACTACAACCCTCCGGTTTATATAGACACCGGATAGGGTTAGGGTTACATAGAGTCGGTTACAATGGTAGGAGATCTTGAATATCCGCATCGCCAAACTTGCCTTCCACGCCAAGGAAAGTCCCATCCGGACACGGGACGAAGTCTTCAATCTTGTATCTTCATAGTCCTGGAGTCCAGCTGAAGGTATAGTCCGGCTACCCGAACACCCCCTAATCCAGGACTCCCTCAATTATCTTCACCATGTTGATTATATATATATACTAGTGTTCTGTCCTCTACATCATTCACTTATAGCTATGTCTTCTTGTTGAATCTTTTGAACTAAGTGAATGTGATCGGACCCTAACCTCTCTATGCTTTCTATCTCAAACTCTATCTCTCCAAATCATATGCATTCTATTGAAACTATTGAATGTCTTCTCTGCGTCCTTGTCAGCAGAGGATACAGAGACAAACATTAAGTCCGTTTTCAATGCTCATTCCTTCACCTGAAACTCGGAGAAGTGGGAACGACCACCCGACAATCCAGGCGTGCGTGGGACGTGGAACAACCCCCGATATGCTGCATGATGGCCACGTGTTCCTCAGATGTGAATCGCCAGGGGCACCTGTGTAATAACGCAGTGCCGCCCCTGTACCTATAAATACACACCTCACAGCAGTCATTATCTCTTCTTCCACTCTCGCACGAACCCTAGCGCCACCGCTAGCCCTCGACGGCGCCGACGACGAAGCGCTCACTGCCGCAACCTCTCCGACGCCGTCTTCATGCCGACCGCGGACATCGTCTTCTCCGCCGTCGCCGTAGGTGTCCTCCATCGCCAAGTTAGGGCACGGACGATCGAACTGCTCGGCCTCCTCTTCCACTCCGTCTAGCAGTTCTTCGTGTGGTAAATAAAACTTCCTTTTTTACAGCCCCTTTGATCCTATAGCTTTATCACTTTCTACCACAAGCAGTTTCTATTCACACAAGTTGGATCTCTTTCATACTGCATCTCATAATATGCCTAGTATATTCACTTATGCTTCACAAAGTAGTTAGATTCCTCACTTGTACTGATCCGTGGATTCGTACAAATCTGGAACCAACTCCTTATCTATGAGTGAATGTCTTCGCACGATGAGGTCAATGTCTTCTAAACTGATTTATCTTCAAAATCTTCTGAGAATGCATATGACCTCTTCCCCTTCCCTCGCACCTTAATGCTGTCACAGGTACATGTCCGTGGGAGAATCCCTTGGTTCTCATAGTCTGCATTCATTTGCAGAATACTTACAGCATCACATAAATTCTCCTGAAGCCAGTTCCCATTTGTCCAGCAAGCGAAAACCTTTGAAGCCTTTTAACATATTGAAGCCTTTCAGTTTAAAGTTCATGGCTTCAGAGAAATCAGCAAGGAAGGGTGGCAGAAAGCATCGAGGAGAAACATCAAGAGATATGCACATCTTCAGAGTTGTACAAGACAGATCCTGAAGAGGATTACAATCAGCGCAAGACACGAATCCAATGGATTCGACGCTATTGGGCAGAACAGTGGTTCAAGTATAGATTTGTGACAAAGGAATATGCTGAAAAGAATGCCATCAAGCGACCATGGGGAGACATCCTCTACAAAAATCTTCAACCCAGGACCAGAGATGAAGCCATTGAACAAGGCTTCTATCCCTGCATGGTCAGTGGACCACAGCCTGCGGATGCTGACCCATCGTCACTGCTATGGTGTCGTGACGACAATCTATTTACGCACAACTTCCAGTTTTCCCAGAACTTAGCGAAGCAGAACAAGAAGTCTTTGGGACTAGACTTCAACCCTGGTCCCTCTGCTCCCCGTGCCGATGGAACTCGTGAAGCTGAACCCAATCTTCTTGGGCCCTTCTACAACTTGGAAGGTCTCATCACTCACATCGTGGTTCAAGGGACAGCCGTGAATGAGCCTGCAGATGACGCTGAATCAGATGAAGCGCCTGCAGCGCCGAAGCCAAAGAAGCTGAAGCAGCCAAAAGCTTCAAAGCCTGCCTCTGCACCAAAAATCTCACGGGCGAAGCCACTAGCAACTGCACCTCCTGAAGACAGTGTGCAGTCTGAAGATTTGTCACGCATCTCCAAGCCCCAGAAGGTCAAGGTGCCTCTGCCACACACCAGCCAAGAGCTGACAGCTGCTGCCATTCTGCGCAATGATGCCATTGATCTGTCCAGTGATGAAGATCTTGCAGATGACGCTCTTGAACAACTCATCAAGAGCAAAGAAGAAGCAGAAATCTTCAATGATCTGCCTCTCTTTGACGTGACAATCATCCACAACTTCATTGATGAGTGGTTTGACACACCAAACATCAGCTTCGAAGATCTGCAACTACCCATTGGCCTCAGTGTCGCCTTCCATGGCGCCATTGCTTCAGAGCTAGCTCTCGCTCAGCGCATCGTCGAACTGAAGCAAAAGATTGACTATGAAAAGGCTCAGTTCAAGAAGCATATGGCCAAACTCAGCGTGCAAGAGGTGAAAAACTTCAAGATTATGCTGCACGAGCTCAAAGAAGCCTTTCTCAAGAAACGCACAGAAGCTCAAGGTTCTCAGGAGCGCATGAAGAGCCTGGCTGACAAGTGTGTGCAAGGCTACAACGAAGCTGAGAAGCGCAAGGCCCTTGGGCGTCCGGGCATTGATCCCAGGATGGCTGTTAAGCAGAAGAAGAAGCCCATTGTGGCCGAACCCAACGCACCAAGGTAGGAAGCAGATCCCATTGTCTTCCCAACTAGCATGACTGGCTCGAAGCCAAAGGCCCAGTCAACCGCTTCAGAGCTGAAGAAGACGAGGACTGCTGAGGCTGAAGCCAGGAAGAGGAAAAATCCTGAAGCCTCTGCTACTGCCCCCTCCAAGAAGAAGAGGAAGACCAAGAAGGAACGGGCTGCTCCCACAGAGCCCTTGATTGTTGAACCCATCTCCATGGTTCACCCTGACGCTGAACCACAAGAACGTCAACTGACTGTCCACGAGCCTGCTTTCACAGAGGCTCATGAAGCTGAAGACTTTCCAGCAGCTGATCCCATCACTGCTGAAGACATTAGTCACCATGACCATGTTGAAGATGATGCAGACCTTCCTCAGCTCGAGCACCAACAGGTATCAGCGCCTGTGCTAACGCACAGCGAACTCATCAGCATTGGTCGTCCTCTGACGCCAATTGCTCATGATGCTTCATGGGCTGATCGCCCACAAGAGGAAGAAGACTTTGAGGCCCAGCCAACTCCAACTCCACAGGCGTCGCCTGCGTTGCGCAGGCTTCGCAAAGGACCAAGGCCTCCAGTCTCTAAGTCTGAAGCTAAAGCTGCTAAAGACATTCCGGCTGCATCAGCCGATGAAGAAGAAGCCCCAAAAGCTGCTACTCCCTTGTCCCACCAAGAAGCTATTCTCGAGGAGAACGTGACTGTGACCGACCCTCCAGCTCATCAAGTGGAGGTTGAAAATCTTGAGGCTGCCACCACCAACACCAATGAAGCCACTGACGCTGTCATGGCTGAAGCTAATGTGGAGCCTTCACCAACCCAAGCACCAGAAGTCAGCGAAGCCACTGATCCCACTGCTTCTGTTCCTGCGCCTGCTGCCGGTCCTCAGTTCGACTATCATGTTGAGGACAGGCCTCAGGTACAGAAGCCAATCCCAAGATTGCCCAGGTTTCTAGGTCCTGCATCAGCACCTGGATCCTTCAATATCAATGGCTTCAAAGCAGACAACACCTTCTTCAATATCTCCAGGAACCCCTACTCAAGGGAAAGAATATCATCTGATCGGTTCTGGAGCTATCCGCAGTGAAGCTATTACTCCTGCATTCTTTACAATCAAGGTCGCATCTTCCCACACAAGCGTCTTGACATTGAAGCAATAGCTGGTTTGCCCTGTCTGGAAGAAGCTCTGGATTGCTTCAAAGAGGTTGGATTGCTGCCATTCGTCACCGATCAAGAGCATTGGAATGAAGAGTTGCTGCTCCAATTCTATGCCACACTTCACATCCGCGGGTATAACAGAGATCTGAAGACTTGGGTCCTAGAGTGGATGACAGGAAATATTCATCACGAAGCCAAAGCCTTTGACATCATTGAGCTCACTGGTCTACCCACTCCTGGTGATCTCTACGAATCTGTCTGTCAACTTCACAGTGAAGCTATGGAGAGCATATTTCAGAAGCCTGAACCTAACATGAGTCAGATGCTCAGTATGATGAAGCCATTGCCCCAAGATGCTGCATATCCCAAAGAGTTCTTTGTTGAAGACCTTGAGTATCTGCCAAGGACTATTTATCACATCATAAGGCGAACTCTCTGGCCCATCAAAGGACACTCTCTACATGCCAAGCTGGAAGGTGCAATGAAGACTTTGGTCTTCTATATTCTTCATGGCAAATGCTTCAATGCACAGGACTTCTTCATTCGCCAACTTGCTGCATCAGGCTCTGATCTTTTTGGCTTGAAGTTCTATGCCCCATGGGTAATGCGGCTGATCAAACTTCACTCCGCTATCTCATATCAGCCATCTGGTCGCAATCATCGGATCTCTCTGCCTGATGTGGATATGTCTATTGAAGCCATCTATCCTGAGCCTAACAAGGAACCTCTAAGTCTTCAGAATGCAGAGCATCAAAGTTTTTCTCAGAACATTGAAGGAGTTGAAGCAGTCACTCGTGTGTATCCTTTGGCTGGCACTACACGTGCACCGCATCCTTCTCTCACTGAAGCCACTGATAGCACAATTGCCCAACGACCCAAGAAGCGCACTCGTGTTCTCAATGACCGAGAGCTTCTTGTGGCTCTTCATCAGAAACAGTATAGGCATCATGACTGGCTGAAGCATCAAATGCAAAGCCTCTTCGTGGATGTTAATCGCATTCGCAATCTTGCCACCAAGAATGCCTTTGTTGCCCATGAAACCTCTCGACGCACATGGAAAGGGCTGACGCTGATGTGCTCTGAAGATGAGCTTCAAGAGGATGGCTTCTCTGAACGCTATAAGTTTGACTCCACACCTCCTCGAAGGGCAGTGCTACGATGAACTCCATCTCTTGAAGACTCTGAGTTTTCTTCCTCTGCTGCAACTGTGAATGCCAGAGTGATCGAGGATGAAGACAATGCTACTTCACCGCCACCTCCTTCAGCACGCTTCGACACTGCTCCAAGTTCTTCTGCACTGCCGAACACCACCGACGACCCTGCTGCTTCACCTACTCTTCATGGGAACGAGTAGATGCTCTATGTCTTCAAACCTTTTTGGTCCTTACTGACAAAAGGGGAGAAGCATATAAGTTTGATAGTCTTCAAGCGGGTCCATATGGGCGGGTGCTTTATACTTTTTGCTTCGTGTTTACAACTCTCGTTTGCTTTGATACAGTTGGTTCTTTGAGTTGTAACACTTAAACTCGATGGTCGTCTGCTACTTATTTGCCACCTCGTGATGCGATGATAAATTCCGGATGTGCGACGATAAATTCCGCACTTAGATCATTTTGCAGACGTCCATTTTCCATTATGCATGTCATTATCTTCACATACCTTCACATGCATAGTGGATTGTCATCATAAGTTGAAGAGGATCTCCACAAGCACAACCTGCCATGTGCATTTGCATTCCAAAAGCAAATTACTTATATGCACATCTTCAGGGGGAGCCCTTGCAACTTATGAAGACAATTCCTTATCCTTTACAATTTCACATATTATATTCCCCGTTCAAAACTTCAACTAGTTTGTCATCAATCACCAAAAAGGGGGAGATTGTAAGTGCATCTAGTGCCACCCCTAGTTGGTTTTGGAGTATTGACGACAAACCTAGTTGAGGCACTAATGTGTTTGTGAGAATTGCAGGATAACACAGGTAGAAGTCCCTCATTGATTCGGTTTTCCTACCAGAGATGACCCCTAAAAATGTATGAAGACATTGATGTCAAAGGTGGTATATGAAGATATTCACATTGAAGACTATGACAAGAGAAGACATCGCATGAAGCCTATGGAGCTCGAAGACTTAGATATTTCGTAGTTCTTTTTCTTCTTTGTTGAGTCATAGGAACCACCGTACTGTTAAGTGGGGGTCCAAGAGAACCAGTCAGAATGAATGAAGTGATGCTTAACCAAAACCTATGTCTTCGAGTGAAGACTATGAGAGCGAATCTTGTCTAGAGTCGGACAAGTCAGCTTTGCTTGTAGCCCAAGTAAAGTTGCCGTGTGAGTTTGAAATCTGACCGTTGGAACACATGTCAGTTCCTTAGTGACCCAGGGTCATTTCAGACAAATCAGGTTGGGTTGCCTAGTGGCTATAAATAGCCCACCCCCTACAACCATAAACGGTTGGCTGCTCAGAGTTAGAGTACGGCTTTTGTCGTTTGAGAGCAACCCACCTCGAAGCCTTTGAGAGAGAATCCCTTGCGAGGATAAAGCCCTAACCACCCAGAGCCAAAGAGAATTAGGCATCACTTAAGTCTTCTTATTTGTGTGATCTGAAGACTTATTACACTTGAGGACTGTGAATCCTCTAGCCGGTTAGGCGTCGCATTCTGAGCATCCAAGAGACATTGTGGATCGCCGGTGAACAAAGTCTGTGAAGGTTTGGAAGTCTACCTTGAAGACTTACCAGAGTGATTGGGCGAGGTCTGTGTGACCTTAGCTCAAGGGGAATACGGTGAGGATTGGGTGTCCTGAGCTGCGTGTTCAGGACTGGGTGTCCGGGACTGTGTGTCCTCAAGTTTAAATACCTAGCCGCCCTAACCAGACATACAGTTGTCATAGCAACTGGAACTGGTCCAACAAATCATTGTCTTCAACGATTCACTGGTTTCATCCTTCCCTTCCCTTTACTTACTGTTGGTCCTTGTGAAGTCAATGTATGATTGCACTATCTTTTGTCTTCACTGAGTGACTGCGTGTTCTGTTTGGCTTCATAATATCTTCCTACCTGATCCTTACTACATTGCTGCTATTAGTCATTGTGTTTTCGCTCCATTGAATAATTGACTATGGTTTGCTTAGTGTAGTCTACCTTCCGCTGCATGGTAATAGGTTTGTTTCTATTGTCTGTCTTCATAACTTCCATGTTTTGAAGACTTTAAAAAAAATCACCTATTCACCCCCCCTCTAGTCGATATAACGCACTTTCAAAAATGGAGGAAACGGACCTCCTATGGTCGAAATGGGGGTCCTGTGGATTGGGAGGGGTGTGGCGTACCGCAAAACGGATGAAACAGACTTGTGTTGGAGCACTACGGTCGAAACGGGGGTCCTATTCATCGGGAGGGGTGTGGCGTACCGCAAAACAGGACTCCACGGGATACTGTTCATCTCCACCGTCGACCTCCTCCAGCCTCTACGGGCTCCTGTTCATCCAGCCTCCACCGCGCGCTACTCCACCGGCTACTATTCAACCACCCCACCACCGTCTACTGTTCATCCAGCCCTCCACACCACGGGGTCCTGTTCAACCACCCCTCCACGGGCACCCCTCCACCGTCTACTGTTCATCTAGCCCTCCACACCACGGGGTCCTGTTCAACCACCCCTCCACCGTCTATTGTTCATCCAGCCCTCCACACCACGGGGTCCTGTTCATCCACCCCTCCACGGGCATCCCTCCACCGTCTACTGTTTATCCAGCCCTCCACCACACCACGGGGTCCTGTTCACCCAGAGGCAACACCACCGCTCAATGTTCATCCAACCCCCCCCCCCCGCAACGTTCACTGTTCATCCCATCGATCGACTTCAGTTAGCAGCAGTAGCGAAGGAATCGCTCGATCGGGTTCAGTTAACAGCCATCGATCGATCGCTTGGGTTCAGTAACACGTAGCATGCAGTGCAATCGCTCGGGTTCAGTTAGAGCCCAATGCCTCACTCAGGTTCAGTTAGAGCCAACGCCTCGCACACACGCGCGTACGTGTATGAGAGAAACGCGCATCGCTCGGCCCCAGACCTCCCACCGTAACCGGGAACTCCCCAAAATTTTCCTCCACCTCGCTTCTACCACGGTTTTTTCCGTCATGGACGGCCCAAAGAATGTCATGCAGCTGCGTCTCTGGCCCGCCCAGGACGAAAAGCCCATTTTCTGTCATGATTTTTTGTCATAGAAGTAGGAGCCCACCACATCTATGATGATACCGGGTTTTGTCACAATTATCGTCATAGAAGTGTCATATGTATGACAGAAATTTTTTTCGTTCGGCCCAAAATGTCACGGATGTGGCCTTTTTTGTAGTGTTTTGTGCTTCTACTGTGAGGGCCGCAGTGTGCTCCTCCGTGCGGAGAGAGCGCTCTATGTTTCCATTGACTGTGATGACCCCCCGAGGTCCTGGCATCTTGAGCTTGAGGTACGCATAATGCGGTACCGCATTGAATCTCGCAAATGCGGTCCGCCCGAGCAGTGCATGATAGCCACTACGGAACGGGACTATATCGAAGATTAACTCCTCGCTTCGGAAGTTTTCTAGGGATCCGAAGACCACTTCTAGCGTGACTGAGCCCGTGCAATGGGCCTCTACACCTGGTATGACGCCTTTAAAGGTTGTTTTTGTGGGTTTGATCCTTGAGGGGTCTATGCCCATTTTGCGCACTGTGCCCTGATAAAGCAGGTTCAGACTGCTGCCACCGTCCATAAGGACTCGAGTGAGGTGAAATCCATCGATGATTGGGTCTAAGACCAGTGCGGCGAATCCACCATGACGGATACTAGTGGGGTGGTCCCTGTGATCAAAGGTGATCGGACAGGAGGACCATGGGTTGAACTTTGGGGCGACTGGCTCCAACGCATATACGTCCCTCAGCAAACGCTTCCGCTCCCTCTTGGGGATGTGGCTTGCGTATATCATGTTCACTGTCCGCACTTGTGGGGGAACCTCTTTTGTCGTCCGGTGTTCGGCTGCCGAGGCTCATCCTCATCATCGCTATGTGACCCCTTATCTTTATTTTCGGCATTTAACTCGCTGGCCTGCTTGAACACCCAACAATCCCTGTTGGTGTGGTTGGCTGGCTTGTCGGGGGTGCCGTGTATTTGACACGAGCGATCGAGTATACGGTCCAAACTGGACGGGCCTGGAGTGCTTCTTTTGAATGGTTTTTTCTGCTGACCGAGATTAGAGGCTTTGAATCCGGCATTGACTGCCGTATCTTCGGTATTATCGCTGTTCATGCGGCGCTTGTGTTTGTTGCGACGTGACCTACCATTGACATCCTTGGTATCCGAAGTACCATGGTTCTTTGATATGTTATTGCTGCGAGCCAGTCAGCTGTCTTCTCCCAAGGTGCCGGGCGAGCCACTCGTCGCAGATGTTGTGCTTAAAAGCTGCTAGCATCCGGACAGTCAATGATTTGATTTTTCTTTGTTAGGAACCATGTCCAGAATTGCCTGGCCGATTCCTCTGGCTACTGAATTATGTGGCTCAAGTCATCGGCATCTGGTGGTCGCACATAAGTTCCCTGGAAGTTGTCAAAGAATGCGGCTTCCAGATCTTCCCAACAGCCAATGGATTCTGCTGGCAGGCTGTTGAGCCAATGTTGAGCTGGTCCTTTGAGTTTAAGTGGGAGGTATTTGATGGCGTGTAGATCGTCACCGCGGGCCATGTGGATGTGCAGGAGGAAGTCCTCGATCCATACCGCAGGATCTGTTGTGCCGTCGTATGATTCTATATTTACGGGTTTGAAACCCTCTGGGATTTGATGATCCATTACTTCGTCTGTGAAGCATAGGGGGTGTGCGGCGCCTCTATACTGGGCTATATCGCGACGCAGCTCAACTGAGTCTTGTCCGTTGTGTTCGGCCCGGCCGGACTTACTTTTACTGTATCCGGCGTGACGGTTATCGTCTCGCATAGTGGCGTGCCCTCGTGATCCATAGATCGATCTTGCATGTTTTGCTTTGTCCTCCAATACGTCTCGCAGGTCTGGCGTATTTCCCCATGTCTTGGCATTTTTATTTGAGTGGCGTCGGGGTGCGGGCTGAACTTTTGGCTGGAATGCCTCTTTGTCGCGGCCACAAGGTGGTCGATCAGCCGCGTCATATGCTGGAGATGTAGGTTTTGGTGCTTCCTCCTCCAGTCAGGGTAGCAACCTGCGCTTTGGGTAACTCTTGGAGGGGCGTTCGAGTTTGTATTCCTCGGCCGCAAGGACTTCAGTCCATCTGTCAGCAAGCAAATCTTGATCAGCTTGAAGCTGCTATTACTTTTTCTTAAGGCTATTTGCCGTGGCTATAAGCCGGCGCTTGAAGCGCTCTTGTTCGACAGGATCCTCAGGCACGACGAATTCGTCATCGTCGAGGCTTGCCTCGTCTTCGGAGGGAGGCATGTAATTATCATCCTCCGCCTCTCCGTCTGCCGCTCTCTCGGGAGGGCTGGCTTCTCCATCCTCCTGCCCTAAATCTTTGCTGGAGGGGATTGTTGTCGTCTTCGGCACTGTCTGGAGTGTTATTATCTCCTGTGCCGGTGTCACCGCTTTTGCTTTGGCGAGACATAGAGCGGCGCCGCTGACGTCGGCGCTTGGGTTGCTTCTTGGAGGGGTCATCCTCCGCTGTCCCATCGCCATTGCCTTCTTTGGCTGTATCCACCATATATATGTCATATGACGAGGTGGCTGCCGAGTGCCCTGTGGACAGTGGTTCCTCTTCGTCTCCCGCATCATCGTCCATACCGTCGATGTCTTCGGAGTCGAATTTGAGCATGTCGGTTAAGTCGTCGACAGTGGCTACTAAGTGGGTGGTGGGTGGGCGGCGAATTTCTTCGTCATCCGCATCCCAATCCTACTGGACATAGTTCGGCCAGGACTCTCTTGACAAGGAGAGAGACCTTAATGAGTTCAGTATGTCGCCGAAGGGCGAGTGCTGAAAAATATCCGCGGAGGTAAACTCCATGATCGGCGCCCAGTCGGATTCGATAGGCACGGGCACAGACGGTTCGGAGTCCGTGGCCGAGGAAGAATCCGGTAGTTCGGCATCACGGCTCCTATGAAGGGTAAGGTCGATACTCGGCTCGATCACCGATGAGAGTGCGGCCTCTGTGGCGGGGTCTATCCACCCGTCCATGGATGGCGCAACTGGCTCCGAATTGAGGGTCGGAGCGGTTGCCGGCGCAATCTCCTGGGCACTGTCCGATGGCAGAGCTAAATCATGCTCATCGTGACCGTGTGGTGCACTAAGCAGGGGCTCGAATCCGTCGAAGATCAAGTCTCCGCGGATATCGGCCGTGTAGTTTAAGCTTCCAAACCTGACCTGGTGGCCAGGGGCGTAACTCTCGATCTGCTCCAGATGGCCAAGCGAGTTGGCCCGCAGTGCGAAGCCGCTGAACACAAAGATCTGTCCAAGGAGAAAAGTCTCACCCTGAACTGCATCGCTATCGATGATTGAAGGAGCCATCAAGCCTAATGATGACGACACAGAGGAACTCTCGATGAAAGCACCAATGTCGGTATCAAAACCGGTGGATCTTGGATAGGGGGTCCTGAACTGTGCGTCTAAGGAGGATGGTAACAGGAGGCGGGGGACACGATGTTTTACCCAGGTTCGGGCCCTCTTGATGGAGGTAAAACCCTATGTCCTTCTTGATTATACTTGATAATATGGGTATTACAAGAGTTGATCTACCACGAGATTAGAGAGGCTAAACCCTAGAAGCTAGCATATGGTATGCTTGTATGTTGTCCTATGGACTAAAACCCTCTGGTTTATATAAACACCGGAGGGGGCTAGGGTTACACAAGGTCGGTTACAAAGGAGGAGATATACATATCCGTACTGCCTAGCTTGCCTTCCACGCCAAGTAGAGTCCCATCCGGACACGAGACGAAGTCTTTAATCTTGTATCTTCATAGTCCAACAGTCCAGCCAAAGGATATAGTCCGGCAGTCCGGAGACCCCCTAATCCAGGACTCCCTCAACCAGTATGACGGAAAATAAGGCGGCAAGAGTGGAATAAAACACCGAGCAAAAGGCCAAGCCTTCCACCCTTTGCCAAGTATATAGATGCATTAATTAAATAAGAGATATTGTGATATCCCAACATATCCATGTTCCAACATGGAACAACCTGCAAGGCACCTGCAACTAGCAACGCTATAAGAGGGGATGAGCAAAAGTGGTAACATAGCCAAACAACGGTTTTCTAGGAAGGTGGGTTAGAGGCTTGACAAGGCGATATGGGAGGCTTGATAAACAAGAGGTATGTGGAGCGACATAGCGATAGAACTAACAACTAGCAAGCAAAGATAGAAGTGATATCAGGGGCAATGATCATCTAGCCTGAGACCCCGCAAGGAAGAAGAACGAGGCCATGAAGAAGACAAACGGACGTAGTCGAACGAATCCTCACAACTCTGGAACGAAACCAAAGCTAACGAGAGAAGCAAACCGGAAAGAAGCAAGCAACATGGTAAACACACAAGCATAAACATGGCATGATGCACAACCAAGGATGATGCATGTCCTATTTAAATAGGCATGGCATGGAAAAGTGCACAAACAAAAGTACAAGTTAAGTGGAGCTCAATATGCAACGAGATGCATATTGACAAAACACCACATTCAATTATTTATCTCTCTCCCGTTTAATCTACTCAGCAATATTAATGTTGGCTAACATGGCAAGAGGGTAAGCACAATTAAACTACACTATCTAAGCAATTTAAATGGGGCCGGAAACAACAAACAACAATTCTGGAAAATCCCCACATGTCATTTAGCATTTTTTATAGCAAACAACAAATTTACATTTTAAATGTTGTTATCATGATGCGGATGACATAAACAAGTTTTATGCAATTTTTATGAAATGTTGACATGAAGATGATACGAGGCATTTGTCGCCATAGCGGAAGGAAAATGGTACCACGGCGGCGAAACGGAAATGGTGCCATGGCAACATCCTGGTTCCAGCAACTCGATTGAGATGCTGGTGCAAAGGAAAAAGTATGGGTACGCGAAACATGCAAGAGTGACGGGGAGTGATCCCTGATACCGGGTGTCCCACATGTCGGTGGCATGGCTTACGGCGAACGTGCAAGGAACAATTCGGACACGGTGCAAACATAGTGTGCATCTCATACAACACATGCATTCGGTCCACGGGCGGTCATCTTGGTGTTATACCTTCGAAGCATGCATTTTGGGGCAGATCGAGTTTTTAGTGGAAGTAGTTGTTCACGGGTCGTCGTGGGAACTAGTCGTTCACGTGGCGCGGTAGTGGAAGTAGTGGTACACGGGTTGTAGTGGAAGTAGTCGTTCTCGTGACGGTAGTGGAAGTAGTGGTACACATTTCGTAGATGCTCGGGGTCACGGCGAGGAACTTGACGTCCACGGGGTCTTTGAGGGTCGCCGGTAGTGGTACACCCGAAGGTAGTCGAACTTGACGGTTCCGTTACACGAGTCTTCGACGACGGTAGTGGTACACACATTGTCGGGGTACTTGTCAGTCTAGTCTTGGACCTGTAGATGTACACGTTGTCGGGGTATTTATCGCACTCCGGTTGTGTAGTCATACTAGGCATCGGCGTGGTGTACTTGGCGATCCAAAATGAAGCAGAATAAAGGTCCCGGTTACAGTCATGTTTTTGGACTTGGTGGACATCCGAGTCTCGCAGGTATCTTGTCGGTGATGGGGGTACTTGGAGCTGCGGGCATAAGACAAACAGGGACTTGGCGCCTGGTGCAACCAGCGATTGACGAGGTGGAGATGGAGCAGGTCCGGCCAGGGGAGGCGCAGGGTGCCAGAGCAGGGGACTTCAAGGGTCATCGCTGCACTTGGCGTGCCACTTCTGAAGGTGACCAGAGGCAATTTGATGAAGGTGCTCACCACATAGATGCATTGAGGGTGCTCGAAGGAAGCAGCATGGTAGGAGGAAGACGAGGTCACCCAGCGGCACCGGAACGAGGCGGAGCTGTGGGCGAGGCCAGGAACGACAGCCATAGCGCGGGACTAGAGGCGTTCGCTCGTCTCCTGGACGAGGCAGAGGCGAAGGTGGGACATGGTGCCGATGGGACTTGGCGCTGAGGAAGGAGGTCTGGCGAGGTGGCGACACTGCTGGTGGAGGAGGGCGTGGGCGAAGAAGGCCCAGAACGGGATGGAGATGGCGGGTTCAACGTGGAGGACGACGGCTGCGGGCGCAGGTGCAGGAGAGGAGAGGGCCTGCGTGCGAGAGGAGGGATCGGGCGCGGGCGAGGCATCCTGGCGCTAGCTATCTGTGGGGATCGAGAGAGAGGTGGCGGTGCTACGGGCGCGGGGAAGAGAGCAAGAGGAGGGAGAGATGGGGATCCAGCGATGCGGGTGTGGCGGCGGGCACGGGAACGAGAGGGAGAGGTATCGAGTAGAGGGTCAGGCTAGGGTTGAGAAGGGGTACGGCTGGGCCTCCAAGAGCAAATGGGTCGGCCTCGCTGGGCTGGGCCACCTCTCTCCCTCTACTCTTATTTTCTTTAGTAGAAAAACAACTACAGAGAAGAAAGAGAGGGTTAGGGAAAGAATTTGCGCATGCGGATCATTTTCCCGGACTCACAAAAATGTGTTTATTCCAAGAAAAAAAGAATGGCCAAGATTGCAAGATTTAAATTCAAATTCATTTGAATTTAATTCAAATGGTTTGAACAAGGAGTAGGTAAAAGGAAGGTCCAAAAATGTTGAGAATTTTTAGAGGAGGCTCGACAAAAGAGATAAAGAATTGTTGCCAAGGTTTGGAGGTGAAACTTGAAGTAGAATAGGCATGGGAATTATTCTGCAAGTGTGTTCCAGTTAATTCCAAACAAATGGAATATTTATAATAGCTCCATAATTATTAGGAGGATATGTTATAAAGAGAAATCACCATGTGAATTCCCTCGATTTAAATAGAACAAAAGATCTATGCAATTTATTTAGTTGAGTTTTAAAAAATGAAATGACATGATGGCATGATGACATGATGCAATGCAAAATAAAAATAAAAAGAGCAAGCAAAATGAAACACATGGTGATCACGAAATGTATGGAAGTCTTCTGGAGCGTCGGTCTTGGGGCGTCACAATTCTCCCACACTAACAGAGGATCTCGACCCGAGATCCTAGGGATGGCACCAGATAGAAGCGGAAAGGAAGAGGTAAAACAAAGTTGCTTCTTCGACAAATGTGTGAAACCAACAAACTTTGAGAGGTTGAACAAATTGAAAGAAAGAATACAATGGAGATGAACGAAATGAAAACACTCCGTTGGACAAGGAACAAGGAATACGGCGAAAAAGAAGAGCTTAAGTGACAAGATAGACATTCAAACCACTCCGGTTAAAACAAGATAGAGAAGGAATAAGAATGAAATAATTTGGACAACACTCCGACTGAAAATGGAAGGAATTAGAATCATGAAATTGGGAAGATTGGATGATACTTGACGAAATCAACAACACACTGCCTCCAAAACAATTAAAAGATGGCACAAGGGGTAAGAAAGAATTCAGACAGCACTCCGGTTGAGAAGGGAGGCAAAACTTGATAAGATGAGAGAACTTGAATGGAGGACACCACAATCGGGTTGAATGGATAAGCAAAGGAAAGAACATGATCTTTGACAAAAATGTGATGATGGGTCGAAGAGTGCAACATCACAATGCCTCCGGAACAAAAGAATAGAAGCTAGATCGTTAGGAAGAAAGAAAGTAGAAGAAATGATAACTTCTACCACCAGTGAATTTGAAAGCATCATTAGAAATAAGGATTGCATGGAGTTGTTGAAAATTAAACAACAAAAGAATAAGGTTGTTGTGGGCTTATGGAAAACGTCTCAAAATTATGAGGTGAAGTTCTGCCACTAACGGAAACAATAGATTGGATTGATATCAACAAGGAGATGAGAAACTTATTTCACCAGGAGGATAAATGAAGAACTTGGGTCATTTATAAGCACCATAAATAGAAACAATCCTTAGGGAAAACTTTAGGTGAAATATAACCCAAGATAACTCCCATGAAGATATTGATGGGTTGCAAAGGATTTCCTGAACGAAGAGAAAATGATGGGTTTAAATATCTCATTCTTAACAACTTGCGAATCATGAAACACGAAAGGAAATTGTCAAGAATGACATAACACCACCTTAAAAGATAAGGGAGCAAATATTTGCACTTCGAAGTGCAAAGGGAAGAATACTTGAGCTCCTCCACAAGAATCTTGAAGAACACTTTGAGGATGAATTAAATCAGGATGAACCACCATGAAGAACTCCGGTAACCAAAAGGATGAGAAGTGAAGGATGAAAAGAACAAGATTGAAGCCTTGTAATGATTAGATGAAGCTTCGCGATGAGAAAATTGTGAGAGCTTAGAACACTGGGAGACAAGACGAACAACTTGAAACCCATAATTTATTCCTCCTGAACAAACTCCGAAGGAAAGGATTAATCACTTGGGTGAAAATAAGAATAAGAATTATGTTACACGTGTCCTTCACCAATTTAAATTGATGAGAAGCATTGGATTTGGCATACTACTTATTCGCGTTGAAAAGATTAAGAGAGATATAGCGCAAACTCAACGGACCACCGGTAGGATTGGAAAAACGAATGAATTGATATGATAAGAACGAAAGTGGAAATCTTAAATGAATCACTGTAAGAATTGAACGAATGCAGAAAAAAGAACGAATCACCGGAAAGAATTAGAAAAGAACAAAGGCACTTGAGGAAACTTAGATATAAGACAATGAAGAGAACATGATCTTACTAGAAAATACCTGAACGATCCACCGGTAAGAATTAGAGGGCGGGAGCAAAACTGAAAATGAATTATTCTTCTGAAAAGGATGGTTTCCATAGAATCCAAATGAAAATACTTCTGTAATGCTCCAGATGGGTATGGAAAGAATTTTTGACAAACAAAATAAATTAAGAGGATAGCATCAAGCTAGAACCATGAATCTTTGGAAGAACGAGTAAGGATTCAAGAGGAACTGTTCTTCGGTCTTCGAAATCTGAGAAAGACGATGAGATAGACCACCATGAATTGTTGAGGCACTCTAAAATGAAGAATAGAAATGTTGAACCAACGATGAAAAGAATTGAAAACGATCTTGGAGAAGGCATGTGACTGATGGAATCCATTCTTACGTCACACTTTGAAAAGAATTTGAGAACTCCAAAAAATAGAAGAGTCAGATAAGATCCTGGGAAAAGACCTGTGGGTTAGCGCCCACTCAAAAGAAAAACCATTGGGAAAGACTGCTTGAAAGATATTGCATCGGTTGAATTAAATGGCTTGAATGAGATAACAACATCAAAATAGCTTGAACTGATTAAGAATGGAAATGCGAATCTTCTAAGATATCTCCAACACTCCGGATATGAATAGAAGAGGTGAATAAATAAGAGAGCCTTGGATAAGAAATTCCAACATGGAAAGCATGTAAACCAAATGGAAGAGATATGATCAACAATGAAGCTTGAGTTTAGACCACCGGAGAAGAAAGAGAATGAAGAATGATGAACTCGTAGCTTCCTTAGCATCTTCATGAGAATCACCAGGTAAGAACATGGAGGAAAAGAATGAAGAGACTTCACATGAATAAAATGGAAACTAGATTAAGATATATGAGTCCTTGAAGAAAAGGGTGGGAGGGCGGGAAAACAAAGGCAACTTGGGATGAATGAAACAAACACCATTGAGAAAACCCAATAATTGGTCTTGCACATATTGAAAGGATCAGGTTAACTTGAACAGAAGCACGCCGGTTGAAAAGAATTTACATGAAAATCTCGATGATCAAGAAGGATTAGCACTCCCACAGAAATATGAGAATACCGCTTAGGAAAGGTATGGAATCAACACTTGACATTGAAGCAACTCGAATACCATAATCAAAACAAAACAAAGGATTTGGCTTGTAGAATAAGCCGGAACAAACATATGATAGACCCCATATCGCATCATGTGTCTGTTGGGAAGATATCCTACGAGATACTTGAATTCCCACCTAAAAACTCCCGAAACTTTCTGGTTATGCAATCTGGTGTTGGGGATACATGGAGGCACAATATATATCACACAACTAACAAGCCCTATGCTCCAACTGTATCCATCCGTCAACACATAACCAAGAAAACTCCAGAAATCGTGTACCTCAACCTTCGAAAAGCATCTGTTATACGAGATGTGGCAATACTCCCGAACTCCCTCCCCAGTACTGGGTGGTGTCGAGGTTATCTCACAACTAACTGCATAAAAGAGATTTTCGATGTTGGCGAACTCAGGTATTCCAGAACTGCAACGATAAAATTGTGACGACAACACCTCGGAGCTCAACTCCCTGGGACACTGCCACAACCCCAAAATGTCAGGAGGCACCAAGAACAATGTTCTCGTCACAAGAATATCAGAATGATCCCAAGATACCCGCGTGATCCTAATTTTTTTGTGAAAATGAGGAGAGGAAAGTCAAAACATCTACGTCGGGAGACCTCACCAAAGCGACGAAGGGGCTGAGGAGTAAAAAGAATCCTACTCTCCGATATATATAATCCTAAGACTCAAAACAGTTTTGTTCTAGACTCAACAACATCAGCGATTCGATCAAGTAGGGGGCTCCTAAGTCGGGGATGGCTCTGATTACCATGTTGTAATGCCCAAGATGCGTCTATGTCACCCACGTGTCGAGGCACGACTTGGAGGCATACCACATTTTGGTTTTGTCGCAAGAAGTGTCATCTTCACACAATCCCATGTACAAGACACAGGGATAAATAAATAGTTGGCTTACAATCGCCATGTCACACAATGATCAAATAATTCATACATCATTCAGAGTACACACAAAGTCCGACTATGGACGAATCCAAAATAAAAGAAGACAACCCCAAATGCTAAATCCCGATCGTCCCAACTGGGCACCACTACTGATCATCTGGAAACGAAACATAGTAACGCCAAAGGTCTTCGTCAAACTCCCACTTGAGTTTGGTGGCATCACCTCCATTGGTATCATCGACACCTGCAACTGTTTTGGTAGTATCTGTGAGTCATGAGGACTCAACAATCTCAAAACCCGCGAGATCAAGACTATTTAAGCTTATGGGTAGGATGTGGTTATGAGGTGGAGCTGCAGCAAGCACTGAGCAAATATGGTCGCTAACATATGAGTACAAGAGTAAGAAGAGAAACTACGAAATGGCCGTAAGCTAGAGTGATCAAGAAGTGATCCTGAACTACTTACGTTCATACATAACCCAACCATGTTCACTTCCCGGACTCCGCCAAAAAGAGACCATCATGGTTACACACGCGGTTGATGCATTTTAATTAAGTCAAGTGTCAAGTTCTCTACAACCGGATATTAACAAATTCCCATCTGCCACATAGTCGCGGGCACGGCTCTTGAAATTTTATACCCTACAGGGGTGTCCCAACTTAGCCCATCACAAGCTCTCACGATCAACGAAGGATATTCCTTCTCCCGGAATAACCCGATCAGTCTCGGAATCCTGGTTACAAGACATTTCGACAATGGTAAAACAAGACCAGCAAGACCGCCCGATGTGCTGACAAATCCCGGTAGGAGTCGCACGTATCTCGTTCTCAGGGCACATCGGATGGGACAAGCTAGGAGTAAAACCAACCCTCAAGTTTCCCCGAGGTGGCCCCATAGGCTGCCCGGTTCGAACCAACACTCACAGGAGCACTGGCCCGGGGGGTTGAATTAAGATAATCCTTGGGTTAATTACTCCCAAGGCAAATTTTAGTTGTTATTAGGCAAATGGTAAAACCAAGGTTGGGCCTTGCTGGAAGAGTTTTATTGAATGCGAACTGTCTAGGGGGTCCCGTAACCCCAACCGCGTAAGGAACGCAAAATCAAGGAACATAACACCGGCATGACGGAAACTAAGGCGGCAAGAGTGGAACAAAACACCAAGCAAAAGGCCAAGCCTTCCAACCTTTGCCAAGTATATAGATGCATTAATTAAATAAGAGATATTATGATATCCCAACATATCCATGTTCCAACATGGAACAACCTGAAAGGCACCTGCAACTAGCAATGCTATAAGAGGGGCGGAGCAAAAGCGGTAACATAGCCAAACAACGGTTTGCTAGGAAGGTGGGTTAGAGGCTTGACATGGCAATATGGGAGGCTTGATAAACAAGAGGTAGGTAGCACGACATAGTGGATGACATAAACAAGTTTTATGCAATTTTTATGAAATGTTGACATGAAGATGATACGAGGCATTTGTCGCCATGGCGGAAGGAAAAGGGTACCACGGCGGTGAAACGGAAATGGTGCCACGGCAACATCCCGGTTCTGGCAACTCGACTGAGATGCTGGTGCAAAGGAACAAGTGTGGGTGCATGAAACATGAAAGAGTGATGGGGAGTGATCCCGGATACCGGGTGTCCCACATGTCGGTGGCATGGCTTACGGCGAACATGCAAGGAACAATTCGGACATGGTGGAAACATAGGGTGCATCTCATACAACACGTGCATTCGGTCCACGGGCGATCATCTCGGTGTTATACCATCGAAGCATGCATTTTGGGGTGGATCGAGTTCGTAATGGAAGTAGTTGTTCACGGGTCATCGTGGGAAGTAGTCGTTCACGTGGCGACGGTAGTGGAAGTAGTTGTACACGGGTCGTAGTGGAAGTAGTCGTTCTTGCGACAGTTGTGGAAGTAGTGGTACACGTTTCGTAGATGTTCAAGGTCACGGCGAGGAACTTGACGTCCACTGGGTCTTTGACGGTCGAAAGTAGTGGTACACGCAAAGGTAGTCGAACTTGGAGGTTCCGTTACACGGGTCTTCGGCGATGGTAGTGGTACACACGTTGTCAGGGTACTTGCCGGTCCGGTCTTGGCGGTGTAGATGTACACGTTGTCGGGGTATTTGTCGCACTCCGGTTGTGTAGTCGTACTAGGCATCGATGTGGTGTACTTGGCGATCCAAAACGAAGTAGAACAAAGGTCCTGGTTACGGTTGTGTTTTTTTGGACTTGGTGGAAATCCGAGTCTCGCGGGTAACTTGTCGGTGATGGCGGTACTTGGAGCTGCGGGCATAAGAAAAATAGGGGCTTGGCACCTGGTGCAACCAGCGATCGACGAGGCAGAGATGGAGCAGGTCTGGCAAGGGGAGGCACCGGGTGCCGGAGCAGGGGACTTCAAGGGTCATCGCTGCACTTGGCGTGCCACTTCTGAAGGTGACCAGAGGCGATTTGACGAAGGTTCTCACCACATAGATGCATCGAGGGTGCTCGAAGGCAGTAGGAGGGAAGGAGGAAGACGGGGTCTCCCGGTGGCACCGAAACGAGGCGGAGCTGTGGGCGAGGCCTGGAACGGCAGCGATTGCGCGGGACTAGAGGCGTTCTCTCATCTCCTGGATGAGGCCGAGGTGAAGGTAGGATGCTACCTCTTTTAGCAGTGTGTTGGTTTTCCCCGAAGAGGAAGGGATGATGCAGCAAAGTAGCGTAACTATTTCCCTCAGTTTTTGAGAACAAAGGTACCAATCCAGTAGGAGGCTACGTGCGAGTCCCTCGCAACTGCACAAAACAAATAAATCCTCGCAACCAGTGCAAATAGGGGTTGTCAATCCCTATAGGGCCACTTACGAGAGTGAGATCTGATAGATATGATAAGATAATATTGCTGGTATTTTTATGATAAAGATGCAAAGTAAAATAAAGGCAAAGTAAATGGCAAAGTAAATAACTAAGTAGTAGGAGATTGATATGATAAAGATAGACCCGGGGGCCATAGATTTCACTAGTGGCTTCTCTCAAGAGCATAAGTATTCTACGGTGGGTGAACAAATTACTGTTGAGCAATTGACAGAATTGAGCATAGTTATGAGAATATATAGGTATTATCATGTATATAGGCATCACGTCCGAGACAAGTAGACCGACTCCTGCCTGCATCTACTACTATTACTCCACTCATCGACCACTATCCAGCATGCATCTAGAGTATTAAGTTAAAAACAGAGTAACGCCTTAAGCAAGATGACATGATGTGGAGGGATAGACTCATGCAATATGAAGAAAACCCCATCTTGTTATCCTCGATGGCACCAATACAATACGTGCCTTGCTGCCCTTAATGTCACCGGGAAAGGACACCGCAAGATTGAACCCAATGCTAAGCACTTCTCCCATTGCAAGAAAGATCAATCTAGTAGGCCAAACCAAACTGATAATTCGAAGAGACTTGCAAAGATAACCAATCATACATAAAAGAATTCAGAGAAGATTCAAATATTATTCATAGATAGAGTTGATCATAAACCCACAATTCATCGGTCTCAACAAACACACTGCAAAAGAAGATTACATCGAATAGATCTCCACAAGAGAGGGGGAGAACATTGTATTGAGATCCAAAAAGAGAGAAGAAGCCATCTAGCTACTAACTATGGACCCGTAGGTCTGAAGTAAACTACTCACACTTCATCGGAGAGGCTATGGTGTTGATGTAGAAGCCCTCCGTGATCGATGCCTCCTCCGGCGGAGCTCCGGAACAGGCCCCAAGATGGGATCTCGTGGATACAGAAAGTTACGATGGTGGAATTAGGGTTTTGGCTCCGTATCTGATCGTTTGGGGGTACGTGGGTATATATAGGAGGAAGAAGTACGTCGGTGGAGCAACAGGGGGCCCACGAGGGTGGGGGCGCGCCTGGTAGGGTTGGGCGCACCCCCTACCTCGTGGCCTCCTGTTACGTGCCTTGACATAGGGTCCAAGTCTCCTGAGTTGTATTCGATGAGAAAAGCACGTTCCCGAAGGTTTCATTCCGTTTGGACTCCGTTTGATGTTCCTTTTCTTCGAAACCCTAAAACATGCAAAAAAACAGCAATTCTGGGTTGGGCCTCCGGTTAATAGGTTAGTCCCAAAAATAATATAAAAGTGGATAATAAAGCCCAATAATGTCCAAAATAGTAGATAATATAGCATGGAGCAATCAAAAATTATAGATACGTTGGAGACGTATCAAGCATCCCCAAGCTTAATTCCTGCTCGTCCTCGAGTAGGTAAATGATAAAAACAGAATTTTTGATGCGGAGTGCTACTTGGCATAATTTTAAGGTAATTCTTCTTAATTGTGGTATGAATATTCAGATCCGGAAGATTCAAGACAAAAGTTCATATTGACATAAAAATGATAATACTTCAAGCATACTAACTAAGCAATTATGTCTTCTCAAAATAACATGGCCAAAGAAAGTTCATCCCTACAAAATCATATGGTTTAGTCATGTTTCATTTTCGTCACACAAGAATGCTATCATCATGCACAACCCCGATGACAAGCCAATCAATTTTTTTCATACTTTAGTAATCTCAAACCTATAAACTTTCACTCAATATATGAGCGCGAGCCATGGACGTAGCACTATAGGTGGAATAGAATATAATGAGGGGGGGGGTATGTGGAGAAGACAAAAAAGGAGGAAGTCTCACATCAACGAGGCTAATCAATGGGCTATGGAGATGCCCACCGATTGATGTTAATGCAAGGAGTAGGGGTTGCCATGCAACGGATGCACTAGAGCTATAAATGTATGAAAAGCTCAACAAAAGAAACTAGTGGGTGTGCATCCAACTTGCTTGATCATGAAGACCTAGGGCACTTGAGGAGGCCCATTGTTGGAATATACAAGCCAAGTTCTATAATGAAAAATTCCCACTAGTATATGAAAGTGATAACCTGAGAGACTCTCTACTATGAAGATCATGGTGCTACTTTGAAGCTCAAGTGTGGCAAAGGATAGTAACATTGTCCCTTCTCTCTTTTCTCTCTCATTTTTTTGGGACTTTTCTCTTTTTTATGGCCTTTCTCTTTTTTTGGGCCTTATATTTTTTCATGGACTTTCTTCTCTTTTTTTATATTCCTCACTTGGGACAATGCTCTAGAAAATGATGATCATCACACTTCTATTTATTTACAACTCAATGATTACAACTCGATACTAGAACAAAGATGACTCTATATGAATGCCTCCGACGGTGTACCGGGACATGCAATGGACCAAGAGTGACATGTATGAAAGAATTATGAACAGTGGCTTTGCCACAAATACTATATCAACTACATGACCATGCTAAGCAATATGACAAAGATGAATGTGTCATGATGAACGGAATGATGGAAAGTTGCATGGCAATATATCTCGGAATGGCTATGGAAATGCCATAATAGGTAGGTATGGTGGCTGTTTTGAGGAAGATATAAGGAGGTTTATGTGTGAAAGAGCGTATCATATCATGGAGTTTGGATGCACCGGCGAAGTTTGCGCCAACTCTCAATGTGAGAAAGGGAAATGCACGGTACCGAAGAGGCTAGCAAGGATGGAAGGGTGAGAGTGCGTATAATCCATGGACTCAACATTAGTCATAAAGAACTCACATACTTATTGCAAAAATCTACAGTCATCAAAAATGTCGGTACTACGCGCATGCTCCTACGGGAAAAATTGGTAGGAAAAGACCATCGCTCGTCCCCGACCGCCACTCATAAGGAAGACAATCAAATAACACCTCATGTTTCAAATTTGCTGCATAACGTTTACCATACGTGCATGCTACGGGACTTGCAAACCTCAACACAAGTATTTCTCAATTTCACAACTACTCAACTAGCATGACTTTGATATTATTACCTCCATGTCTCAAAACAATCATCAAGCATCAAACTTCTCTTAGTATTTAACACACTCATAAGAAAGTTTTATTATTAATCTTGCATACCAAGCATATTAGGATTTTAAGAAAATTACCATGCTATTAAGACTCTCAAAATAATCTAAGTGAATCATGAGAGATCAATTGTTTCTATAAAACAAATCCATCACTGTGCTCTAAAAGATATAAGTGAAACACTAGATCAAAATTATATAACTCAAAAGATATAAGCAAAGCACATAGAGTATTCTAACTAATTCCAAATCATGTATGGCTCTCTCAAAAGGTGTGTACAGCAAGGATGATTGTGGTAAACTAACAAGCAAAGACTCAAATCATACAAGACGCTCCAAGCAAAACACATATCATGTGGCGAATAAAAATATAGCTCCAAGTAAAGTTATCGATAGAAGTAGACAAAAGAGGGGATGCCTTCCGGGGCATCCCCAAGCTTTGGCTTTTAGGTGTCCTTAGATTATCTTGGGGGTGCCATGGGCATCCCCAAGCTTAGGCTCTTGCCACTCCTTGTTACATAATCCATCAAATCTTTACCCAAAACTTGAAAACTTCACAACACAAAACTTAAAGTAGAAAAACTCGTGAGCTCCGTTAGCGAAAGAAAACAAAAGACCACTTCAAGGTACTGTAATGAACTCATTCTTTATTTATATGGGTGTTATACATACTGTATTCCAACTTCTCTATGGTTCATAAACTATTTTACTAGCCATAGATTCATCAAAATAAGCAAACAACACACGGAAAACAGAATCTGTCAAAAACAGAACAGTCTGTAGTAATCTGAAGCTGGGGAAAGATCTGGAACCCCAATTCTAAAATAAACTGCTGGACATGAGGAATTTATCTATTAATCATCTGCAAAAAGAATTAACTAAATAGAAGTTTTCGAATAAAAATGACAACAGTTCTCGTGAGCGCTAAAGTTTCTGTTTTTTACAGCAAGTTCAACAAGACTTTCCCCAAGTCTTCCCGACGGTTCTACTTGGCACAAACACTAATTAAACACAAAAACAAAACCAAAACAGAGGCTAGATAATTTATTTATTACTAAACAGGAGCAAAAAGCAAGGAGTAAAAATAAAATTGGGTTGCCTCCCAACAAGCGCTATCGTTTAACGCCCCTAGCTAGGCAAAACAAGCAAGAACAGATCTAGGTATTGCCATCTTTGGTAGGCAATCCATAAGTGGCTCTCATAATAGATTCATAAGGTAATTTAATTTTCTTTCTAGGAAAGTGTTCCATGTATTTCCTTAATGGAAATTGGAATCTAATATTTCCTTCCTTCATATCAATAATTGCACCAATCGTTCTAAGGAAAGGTCTACCAAGAATAATATGACATGAAGGATTGCAATCTATGTCAAGAACAATAAAATCTATGGGCACATAATTCCTATTTGGAACAATAAGAACATCATTAATTCTTCCCATAGGTTTCTTAATAGTGGAATCCGCAAGGTGCAAGTTTAGAGAGCAATCATCAAAATCACAGAAACCTAACAAATCACACAAAGTCTTTGGAATCGTGGAAACACTAGCACCCAAATCACATAAAGCATAGCAGTCATGATCCTTAATTTTATTTAATAGTTGGTTCCCACTCATCATAAAGTTTTCTAGGGATAGAAACTTCCAATTCAAGTTTTTCTTCATAGATTGCATCAAGGCATCAACGATATGTTTAGTAAACGCTTTATTTTGACTATAAGCGTGAGGAGAATTTAGCACGGATTGCAACAAGGACATAAAATCAACCAAAGAGCAATTTTCATAGTTAAATTCCTTGAAATCCATAATAGTGGGTTTAGCACCATCTAGGGTTTTAATTTCTTCAATCCCACCTTTATCAAATTTAGCATCAAGATCAAAAGATTCAGAATTCTTGGAACACCTTCTAGGTAAGGGTGGATCATATTCATTCCCATTGTCGGTGTCAAAACCGGCGCATCTCGGGTAGGGGGTCCCGAACTGTGCGTCTAGGCCGGATGGTAACAGGAGGCAGGGAACATGATGTTTTACCCAGGTTCGGGCCCTCTTGATGGAGGTAAAACCCTACATCCTGCTTGATTAATATTGATGATATGGGTGGTACAAGAGTAGATCTACCACGAGATCAAGGACGCTAAACCCTAGAAGCTAGCCTACGGTATGATTGTTGTATATATTGTATATCTATCAACTAGCCTGGCCTCGGTTTATATAATGCACCGGAGGCCTAGGATAACAAGAGTCCTAGCCGAATACGCCACTGGGGAGAAGTCCTTGTCTTGATCGCCAAGTCTTGTGGAATCTTCCTTGTATGTGGTAGCCATCCGAACTGGCCCATGAGTATACGGCCACGGGGGTCCTCGGCCCAATCTAATAGATCGGGAGACGACGTGGTGAGTACCCCCTAGTCCAGGACACCGTTAGTAGCCCCCCGAACAGGTCTTCAAGTTAGGGACGCTCCTCGATTTTTCTGAACTGTTCTTCATCTTCGGTTGCCGGTCTTGAAAACTGGTTCAACAAATCTTCTTTATCTTCGATCTTGAGGATCGCCGAAATGCATTCGACGAGTTTACACGTCGGGTATCCGAGGAGCCCCTTTAAGTTTCCGGCCTTTATCAATGCCTTGTTTATTTTTATGCCACACCTCGGGTTTGAAGTTGTTCCCGGGAGGTAGGGTCCTCTTGCGTCCGAGCTCCAACGCCGGACTGCATTCGAGGTATCTTTTGCAGCCGAGCACCAACGCCGGACCGCTTCCCAGCTCTAGCGCCAGAATGTATCCGAGCTCCAACGCCGGACTATGTATCCGAGCTCCAACGCCGGACTGTATATCCGAGCTCCAACACCGAAATATATCCGAGCTCCAACGCCGGACTGTGTCCAGGCTCCAATGCTGGACTATATCTGAGGTGTCATATCACCTTGGTTCAAAAAAGTTGAAGGAGTTTAGCCGAGCTTAATGCCGGAAATGCCCTCTATGGAGCCAGCCACTAGCGCCCGAGCTTTATGCCGGACTGCTTCCTAGGTGGTGCACCACCCCGACTATGGGCCGATTTTTTGTCAATATTTTTTATTGGTGCAATTTATTCTCTGCCGAGATATATAGCCAGTAGCCCTCAAGGTGTGTATCGGTCTAAAACCCGAGATGCACATGAAGGATGACATAAGACCGCTGATCCCAGTAGCCGTTGAGACTCAGGTTGATTTGCAAAATCGGCCTGAGGATCAAGTCCTAGCTCGGCAGAATACTTCGGGACACAAAAGCGGCGTGCTCAGTCCTCGAGACTCAGGTTGGGTGCGGCCGACCAACCTGAGGATCAAAATCTCCTAGGAAACTATATTGCACATAAAATTTTCTGCATTGGACAAGCAATGCAGTAGCCCCCGAGACACTGGTCGGGTGGCAACACCGGGTCAGGGGATCGATGTGCCCCTTTAATATTTGTAAATAATAAGCCCGAAGCCCAGTAGCCCTCGAGCCTTAATGCGGGCACGGGTGGCCGAATTAAGGATCAATATCCATAGGAAAATCACAAATTATGTGTAATGACTCTATGTATCCAAGTACTTTACGTCATTAATGCTCAGATCCGCATTGTACAAAACTTTGTTGACCGACCATCGGCTTCCACCTCCTCGGCGAGTAGCCGAGGAGTGTTTGTCCTACTTTATAAAACCTTTATGAGGGCAAAGATTTACAACAAACAAGGCAATCTGGCCATACGGTTTTATAAACAAAGGTACGCAGAGAGTTATATCACTGGAGGAGCGGAGAGCTCGACACGCTGAAGTGGTGACATAGCACGGTCAATGCAGACCGGCAGAGTGACGCCGAAGTCCCCGGATCATTTTCCTGTGCACAAAAAATAGTGCAAACCGGAGATAATAGTAATAATGATAATTAAAAAAATGTGTTGCATAATAAATAATTTATGCAAAGTGAGTAAAAAGAAATTTGGCCTGGCGCCGAAGTCAAGTCGATGCAGGGCGTCGGCGTGATGCGGTAAAGGTGTGGCAAAGCCTGAATTCGCAGGTCGGTCCGAGCTCCGAGTGCGGCGTTCGCCAGACTATGTACGAAAACTGACCGAACCACCATGCGACTGTCGTTAATGCAGCCACCATTTGATAGACCTGTGTACATATGACGGACAAACCAGAGTAATAATTCCTTGGCAAAAATGAACCCAAACAATCAAAAATACTGGGATTAATAGCACCTGGTTTATTTGTTGTAGCAATCCGAAGGAAGGTGATTCCTAAAATTGGGACCCGCTCCGCACACCCATTGCCTGATGGGCGATAAAACGACGGCATGGCAATGCTGGTAAAGGTTGACTCGCCGAGGCAAAGCCCTCGGCCCAGCTAACGTGACGGAGCTGGTCGGCTAGTGACGCCGAAGTGTCCGGAGTAGGTTGATGAAGAGATGGCGAAGCCCCCAGTCCAGCCGAGATGTCGAAGCCTTGATGTCAGCCGATGAGTCGAAGTAGGTCGGCGTGATGAACACCAGCTTGAAGAAGCAATAGTGCGGCCCTATCGATGCAGGTCATGACATGGTCGATGCCGGCTTGATGAAGCGATCGTGCGGCGATGCTGGTATGCCCACTCCGTGTAATCCGTGGAGCGGCGATGTTGGTGATGATTTATCCTTCGCGATGCCGGACTCTTATTCAGCTTGCCGAGATGATGATCCGAAGAAGTTGAGCTCGGCTCAACAAAGTGACGCCGTGTCTAGCATAGGTCGGCAGCCGTGGAGTGATATTGCCGGACTGGTTTGACACCAGCATGATGTTGAAGATCATGTTCAAAAGATCTTACCGTTAGTGGGATGTGTTCGGAAACAAAACACAATACCCCATAAAAAACTTCCTTCAAAAGGGATGTCCGAAATCCTGTTCATTAAAAAGATGAACTCGGGTCGGATTCGTTTTCGCGCAGAAAACAGATCCGAAAAGTGATGCACTAATCGGAAGGTTCCCGGAGTTTGGACGGTCGGATCGAGCCGAAATTTTGAGAGGTGGTAGATATAGGAATTCCGCAGCCAATCAACGGTTGGATCTTCCAAAGGACGTCCGAGCAAGAAGCTGGACACCATGCCCTAAACTCATCCAAATTCCCGTCCAGATTTGACAGGGCTCCGGTCTATCGGGGATTGCCAGAGATTCCTCCATCGGAACTCGACGAAATTTTCCAGGGTTGTTGTAGACTCAATTCCGCACAATTCCACCAAAGAGATCATCAAAGCGATACTCGAGGAGGTGGTGGTGGCAGCTACGAGTTCGCTGTCCAGAAAAACAGCACGGTCGCTTGAGGGCAATGTTGACGTTGAGCCCCCGAGCTCCATATATGATTCCTCCGTGATCTTGATAGAGATCGGAGTTGATGTTTGATGAAGGCCCTCGTCCGGACATGGTGATCCGAACACGGGGCGCAATTATTGGTCGAACCAAGGTGACCAGTCGAGCTGGTGACGAAGATGTCGAAGTCACAGTTGATCTGCCGGCGAGCCATCGATCCTTTTGTCGATCACACAGCGGAACTCTCAATGAAAGCACCAATGTCGGTGTCAAAACCGGCGGATCTCGGGTAGGGGGTCCCGAACTGTGCGTGTAGGCCGGATGGTAACAGGAGGCAGGGAACACGATGTTTTACCCAGGTTCGGGCCCTCTTGATGGAGGTAAAACCCTACGTACTGCTTGATTAATGTTGATGATATGATGGTACAAAAGTAGATCTACCACGAGATCAAGGAGGCTAAACCCTAGAAGCTAGCCTACGGTATGATTGTTGTATATATTGTATATTTATCGACTAGCCTGGCCTCGGTTTATATAATGCACCGGAGGCCTAGGATAACAAGAGTCCTAGCCGAATACGCCGGTGGGGAGAAGTCCTTGTCTTGATCGCCAAGTCTTGTGGAATCTTCCTTGTATGCGGTAGCCGTCCGAACTGGTCCATGTGTATACGGCCATGGGGGTCCTCGGCACAATCTAATAGATTGGGAGACGACATGGTGAGTACCCCCTAGTCCAGGACACCGTCACCCATCATTATCAAGATTCATATTGCAAAACAAAGATTTAATAGGGGACACATCAATAACTTTTAGATCTTCATCATTATTTTCATAGCAACTCGGTTTAGCGGCCATCTTATTAACTAGGGTAGCCTGTTTATCCGAAATTTCAGCAGTTAATTTCTCAAGATGAGCAAGTTGGGGTCTTAAACCATCGAATTCTTTAGACATATCATCGAGCTCTTTATTCATAAAACTCATAAAACTTTTCTGTTCTTTAAGCTCGTTTCTGAAAAAACTATTATGTTCAAATTGCAAAACCTTGAAACTCCTAACATTATTTTCGATTTCTTCTAACCTTTTAAGGTGAAGGTCACCAAATTTAGGTAGAGCCATCGTGACAAGCAAGCAAACTGACACACAGGCAAACAAAAAGCAAGCAGGCAAAAAGAGGCGAATAGAGGGAGGATAGAGAGAGAGGGCAAATAAAACGACAAGGGTGAAGTGGGGGAGAGGAAAACGAGAGGCAAATGGCAAATAATGTAATGCGGGAGATAAGGGTATGTGATGGGTACTTGGTATGTTGACTTTTGTGTAGACTTCGCCGGCAACGGCGCCAGCAATCCTTCTTGCTACCTCTTTTAGCACTGCGTTGGTTTTCCCCGAAGAGGAAGGGATGATGCAGCAAAGTAGCGTAAGTATTTCCCTCAGTTTTTGAGAACCAAGGTATCAATCCAGTAGGAGGCTATGTGCGAGTCCCTCGCACCTGCACAAAACAAATAAATCCTCGCAACCAACGCAAATAGGGGTTGTCAATCCCTATAGGGCCACTTACGAGAGTGAGATTTGATAGATATTATAAGATAATATTTTTGGTATTTTCATGATAAAGATGCAAAGTAAAATAAAGGCAAAGTAAATAACTAAGTACTAGGAGATTGATATGATAAAGATAGACCCGGGGGCCATAGGTTTCACTAGTGGCTTTGTCGGTGTCAAAACCGGTGGATCTCGGGTAGGGGGTCCCGAACTGTGCGTCTAAGGCGGATGGTGACAGGAGGCAGGGGACACGATGTTTTACCCAGGTTCGGGCCCTCTTGATGGAGGTAAAACCCTACGTCCTGCTTGATTTATTCTTGATGATATGAGTATTACAAGAGTTGATCTACCACGAGATCGGAGAGGCTAAACCCTAGAAGCTAGCCTATGGTATGATTGTATGTTATTGTGTCCTACGGACTAAAATCCTCCGGTTTATATAGACACCGAAGAGGGTTAGGGTTACACAAGGTCGGTTACAAAGGAGGAGATATCCATATCTGTACTGCCTAGCTTGCCTTCCACGCCAAGTAGAGTCCCATCCAGACACGAGACGAAGTCTTCAATCTTGTATCTTCATAGTCCAACAGTCCGACCAAAGGATATAATCTGGCTGTCCGGAGACCCCTAATCCCGGACTCCCTCAGTAGCCCCTGAACCAGGCTTTAATGACGATGAGTCCGGCGCGCAGTGTTGTCTTTGGCATTGCAAGGCGGGTTCCTCCTTCGAACATATCACAGAAGAGTTTGAATACCAGGACAGTGTCCGACCCTGCAAAATAAATTCCACCGTAGAGAGAATAATATTTCCACAAATCTGAATCTACTGACATGCTTTGGCAACATGACATCAGGCCATGGCTCAGTGATTATTCGAACCATTTTTCTTCAACCAGCTCCACACATAACGCGAGCCGGTTTCTTGACACGTCTTGTCAAAGCAGAGATCGTGTTCCCCTAATTACGGGATTCTCATCAATACGGTCGTGGGTAACCCAACCGTGCCTAGGACTCCTAGATTTTAGGCAAGTCCCAAATGGCCACTAGGAGGACGCTTGATATTTACCCTCTTTATAAAGGGACAAGGCTTTTACTTTTTTCCCTCCCGTGCTCAATCGAATCCTTCCCCCGCCTCGAGTTCTAACACCCAAAGCCCAGGTCAGGTGCTTCGGACCTTCAATCATGTCCGGATCTGGCCTTCAAGACCGGTGGATGCCCTCCTCCGTTACGGAAGAGGATATTAAGAAGTTGAGGTAGGCCAGATACCTGACCGCCGAGGTTTCGCATCGGTTGCCTGCCCAAGGGCAGGTCGTCCCTACTCCCGAACCCAACGAGAACGTTGTGTTCATCTCCCACTTCCTCCGAGGCCTAGGCCTCACCCTGGATCCCTTTGTTAGGGGTTTGATGTTCTATTACGGGCTAGATTTCCATGATCTAGCCCCGGACTCCTTTCTCCACATCTCGACATTTATCGTCGTATGTGAGGCCTTCCACCGCACTACCCCTCACTTCGGCCTGTGGCTCAAGACCTTTGACGTGAAGCCAAAGATGGTCGAGGGGCAGCACGCAGCGTGCGGAGGCGCATTAATAAGTAAAATTGCTGGAGCTCCATGGCTAAAGGGTTCCTTTCCAGAGGTGTCTGGATTATGGCAGCGGGAGTGGTTTTACATCACAGCTCCCAGAAGTGCCAAGTGGGTGGCCGCCCCTGCTTTCCGCTCGGGGCCTCCACCACAACTGATGTCATGGATTAGCAGAGGGCTGAGCTGGGGTCTAGCCAAGGACGTGCCTATACTGCAAAGCCGCATTCAAGATCTCTTCGACGGAGATTTCATTCTGGTTACGGTGGTGCAAGTCATGCTGGTTCGTCGAGTCCAGCCTTGCAAACGCCGGCCCCTCCGCATGTGGGAGTTCAACCCAGAAGGGCCGTGCACTATTCAGAATTTCCTTGGCCTGACGCCCGAGGAGATGTACAAATCATTCTTCGGACCCCAAATAGAGTGTCCGGATACTACCAAGGACGTGGGCCTGAGCAGCAACCGTACCACCAACCAAGTAAGTAATCCTCTAGCCGAACACATCGTCTTTCATTTATCATGACGTCATTCTGAGAAATCGCTCTTTGACCAAGACTGGCTAATAAAGGCGAAGATGATTCGGTGTTCGGCCCCCCTTCCTGAGGGTTTGGAGAATCCGGTACTGGAAAAGATGCTCAAGCTAGCACCGTGCCCGGAGCCCTCAAAGGAAGATAAAGGGGGGAATAATGAGGTCAAAAGCGGGCCCCCATCGCTACCAATTCCAACCGAGGGAATGAGCACCTCCGTGAAGGAGGATAACCAAGGGGAAGAATCTGACCTTCTCTCGCTTCGGGGAAGGAAGAGGACTGCCTCTGAAGATCCGGAAACCAAGGCTTCCAAACGGGAGAAGAAGTCTCCACCAGATGGTCCTGCCTCGGAGGGCGCCTTTGCCGCACAAAGTCCGCGCGGGGATCAGCCCTCTAACGAGCCGTAAGTGATCAAAAAAATACTTAACAGTAAAGATATTCTACCTTACTTCCGAGGAGAATAATCAAAGCGTTTATCTCGCAGTTCGGATCTTAGCCCTTCTCAACGGAGCTCGTCTTCAGGGGACCTTCTTCCGGAGATGATGGAGAGCGAAACGCCTCCCCCGGACTCCCCCGCTCAAGAAGCGGGCGACCTTGAAGTGTCTTCATGGAGGGCCTCTCCGGATCCGGTGAGGCCAGAAGATAATCCTATAGTCACCCAAAGTCCCCAGCATCCGGCTCTTGAAGAGAGCAAACAAAAGAGTCCAGCGCCATCTGGTATGCGGTCGGACGCACTGAGGGATCTGCTAAGGCGGGCAACCATCTCGGAAGAACACCGTACATTGATGGGTACGGTGATGGAAAGGATTTCATCCGCCGAAAGCGGGTTGCATGACGCCTTTATGAGTCTACTGACGGGCTTTGAGGTACATAAAATGATGTACATTTGTGATGGTACCGCACATTTTTAGGTGTGCCCTGTGTAGATAGTAGCCCCTGAGACTCTGGTTGTCGCCAAGAATGGTGGCAAATAGAGGATCGTAGTCCCAGGTAATAACCATACCGCTTTATGTGCAGGTGATGGAAGTTCCGGTGGCTGGCCGGAATAATGAGTTTAACGAACTAAAGCGGCAACTGGATGCGGCAGATGCCGACATCGAGCTTGTTAACAAGCGGCTTGACGAGGCACAAAGTAAGTAATGTTTTTCCGGTCAATGTCACATAGTAAGAGAAGCATGATGCCAGTATCTTTAATATGTTGTGACTGCAGATGGAGCTTCCGGCATGGAGACCCTTTGGGCGGAACTTGCGCGAGCCAACGAACAAACAAGGATTAGTAATGCGGCCGCTTTAAAGGCGGCCGAAGAGTTAAGAGCTGACAAGGCCGCGCATTGCGAGAGCAAAGAAAAGATGGCCAAGATGGTTGTAAAGTTAAAAGACACTGCCGACCGTTGCCGGTTCCTTGAAGAAGAAAACCGAGCGAAGGCGACGGACCTCGAAAAGGCCACGATGGCGGCCAAAGACACCCGCTCTGGCATGAGGGCAAAGAAGGAAGAGATGCGTGAAGCTGGTGATATTGTGGCTGGGAAGCCCTTTTTGCTATGGAGGAAGTTCGGAGATCCGCGGTATGCCCTTCTGGATCGACTGTGGAGTTCGGCAGACGCATATCTGGATTTGACAGCGAGTGTTGTCGATGCGGCCGAATACTTCCGAGATCAAACAGATCATGAAGTGGACAAGCTATTTTGGTCGCAGTTTAATGTTCCAGAGCGTCCTCTTCCACTAACTGATCAACTTGCCAAATGGGCCGAACTCAATAGATTGTCCGGACTCGCCATGAGATCCGTCGTAGATCATCTATGGCCGGAAAAACCAAAGTCGAACAACTATTTCAGCTTAGTGCAGCAGTTCCTTGGTGCGGTGCCGCGCATCAATGCGATGAAGAGGTCGGCGTGCATAGAAGGCTCGCGCATGGCCCTTGCCCGTGTCAAAGCATACTGGGCAGAGATGGATTCTACCACTGTTGCGGCGCAGGGTTCGGCCATAGGCCGAGTGGCTGCCGAGCACTATTTTGAAGAAGTTCTTGAGGGTGCTCGTTTGATAGAGGCCCAGTGCGCGAAGAATATTATGTTTGAGTGACATGTATTCCCATTGTAAAAACAATGTTTATCAAATTTATTAAGGCTGTATTTATACTTTTGCCTGAAAAGTAATATGATGCCTCCTGTGCGGCCGTTTATGTATATATGTATATAACCTGAAAGATTGCAGTCGTCGGCTTCAGCCCCCACGCATATAATGCGGGGGTGTTCGTAGAAGACACGTGTTCACACTTAATCCAACGTCTTGGTCCTAATAAGGAGATGATAGCGCAGCGAACGAGGCAACCGGACTATAATGCTTTAACACTTTCACTTAGCCATAGGAGTTTGACGGTGGGGCTACTATATAGCCCCTGGTGGCTCCGCACTCTCCCGAATTCGGGGTGCGTACATGCCTGGCCGAGAAACGGACCTTCGTTAAGGTGGAGGAATTCTAACATTCCGATGGGTCATCGAGTGGTTGACCAGTCTCACGCTATATCATGACAGTCAGTTTTCGGCTTTCTCTACTGAGGTGCTCGTCCGGATGAACCGGGGCACAATCGCAGTAGTTCTCCTGGTGCCGCCTTAGCCGATAGAGTGGAACGTAAGGTAGCAAAACACAGGAGCCGGGCAAACCCAACATTTGACCAAAGACATGATTCGGAGCTGATGCATATAAGGCCAAACTCGCGTCGCCGAACACTCCCTAAGGTATTCGGTCTTTTATGGTATAAACCGGGCCTAAACAGTGCCCTTTGTTAGAAGCCCCTGGTGTCCAGGTACGTGCATTATTCTGACGTGGCCACATGCCAAGACGTCAGCATCCTTCTCAATAGTACTGAGAATCCGAGGGATGTGTATAAGCAAGAGACAATAAGAAAGGTTTACGCAGGGTCTTAATCTAAAAAGAATCCTTGGAACTGGTCCCTGCTGCACGTCTGCGCTTGTGTCTCCGTTGTGCCGTATCCTGGACGGGTGTAGCACGATGGTCATCTGTAAAAGAGAGGAACTTAGGTGAAAAGCTGTCGTGCAAAAAGGTAGGTTATATTAAAGAAACCATGTACAATTCAAGATGAGTAAAAATTGCCACTTGTCTGCGCGCGTTGAGCCCCTTGTATTTGTAATAGGGGTGTGGCCATCAAACCTGTATGAATTACATGTAGCTGCGTCGAACTTGTCTAACCATGTCCGTAGTCTTGACAACCTATCGAATGCTTTAGTTGGTGAGGCCGTTTTAGTGTGCGGCTACCAAGGCAGCCGCACTCTCTTCGGCGCGCAGGGATCGCTCAATATTTCCATTTATTGTAATGATGCCACGTGGACCGGGCATCTTAAGCGTGAGGGAAGCGTAATGCGGTATTGCATTAAAGCATGCGAAAGCTTCGCGTCCAAGTAGTGCTTGATAGCCATTTTGGAACGGGGCAATGTGGAAGGTTAAATTTTTGCTACGGAAGTTATCGGGGAAGCCGAATACAACCTCTAGTAGCGTGGAGCCCGTGCAATGAGCCCCTAGGCCTGGTGTTACTCCTTTAAAGGTAGTATTGCTGTGGCAAATTTTCGTTGGGTCTATCCGCATTTTGCGGATTGTGTCCTGATATATCAGGTTTAAACTGCTGCCACCGTCCATCAGGACTCGTGTGAAGTGGTATCCGTCAATTATTGGATCTAATACCAAGGCAGCCCATCCTGCGCGCTGGATACTTGCTGAGTAATCCTGATGGTCGAAAGTGATCGGTTGAGACGACCAGTGGCAGGACTCCGCGGTGATAGGCCCTTGGGAATATTTCTCTGGGAGTGCCGCTTTGTTTCTCCCCTTGCCGCGGTGATTACTGTTTTGACTTCTGGTGGAAATTTCTTTTGTTCCCCAGTGTCTTGCTTGAGAGGCTCATCCTCGTCTTCGCTTGGTGTATCCTCCCCCTTGTGTACGGCGTTGAGCTTGCCGGACTGTTTGAAGACCCAACATTCTCTGTGGGTATGATTAGCGGGTTTACCAAGGGTGCTATGGATCTAACATATTTGGTCCAGAATTTTGTTTAGGCTGGACAGTTCCTCTCTGGCACCTTTAGAGGACGGCTTTTGCTGACCTGGCCGAGAGCTTCTGAATCCAGCATTTACCGCCGTGCTCTTCGGGATGTCTTCTTTATTCCGGCGCTTATTATTTTTGCTGCGTCGTGATTTCCCGTTTCCATCTCTAACTTCGGATGTACTTGGGTCGCTGGTGCTGCATCGGGCTAGCCAGCTGTTCTCGCCCACGCAAAAGCGGGTCATGAGTCTGGTTAATGCTGCCATTGTTCTCGGCTTTTCTTGGCCGAGGCATATGGCAAGCCATTCATCCCGGACGTTGTGCTTAAAAGCTGCCAAGGCTTCGGCATCCGGACAATCGACTATTTGGTTCTTTTTAGTAAGAAACCTATTCCAAAGCTTTCGGGCTGACTCTCCGGGCTGTTGTGTTATATGACTCAAATCATCTGCATCCGGAGGTCGGACATAAGTCCCTTGAAAATTTGCCCAAAAAGCGTCTTCGAGCTCTTCCCAGCTTCCAATGGAGCTTTCGGGGAGGCTTTTAAGCCAGTGCCGAGCTGGCCCTTTGAGCTTGAGGGGTAAGTACTTGATGGCGTGGAGATCATCTCCTCGAGCCATATGGATATGGAGGATATAGTCCTCAATCCAGACCCCAGGGTCTGTTTTTCCGTCGTATGCCGCTATGTCGACGGCTTTGAATTCCTCTGGAAATTCATGGTCCAGCACCTCGTCGGTGAAACATAGGGGGTGTGCGGCACCCCTGTATCTGGGTGTACCGTGATGTTCGGATGTTTGTTGTGTTGCATCGTATGCTGGAGCGCGCTTGCGTGGTCCATAGATGGATCTGGTTGCACCGTCCTTTTGTTGCGAGCCCTCGCGTGGATCGCGTATTGGCTTATGTGCGGCATTGTTTGCCGCTCTATGTTGGCCGTGAGGTCGTCTATCCGGCCAGATGGCTGTTTTAATTTTTGTTTGCGGGGGATCTAAGGCCTCCTCATCAAATTCAGGTAGCAACTTCCGCTTCGGGTAGCTCTTGGTGGGGCGATTACCGCCGTTCTTTGCTGCTGTGTTGAGTACTTTACTCCATCTGATTCTGAGTGTGTCTTGTGCAGCCTTGAGCCTTTGCTTCTGCTTTTTTAGACTCCTCGCGGTGGCAACAAGCCTTTGACGGGCATTCTGTTGCTCCGGGTGTCTGTCCAGTGTGATGTCATCCGGACTATTATTTTTGACAGAGTTGGGTTGTTCGGTTTGATTCTCCGTGTTGCCGTGGTCCGGCGACGGTTCACCCTGCTCTAACGCTGGGTCTATATGATCGTTGTCTCTGCCGAGGCGAGATTTGGAGCGGCGCTTACACCGCCGCTTTGACTGCTTCTCGAGGGGACAACCCTTCATTGCGTCCTTCCGTTCCTCGTCGTCGTTTTCTTTTGGTGTGTCCACCATGTATACGTCATGTGATGAAGTGGGCGTCCAGTGCCCTGTGGGCAGTGGTTCCTGTTCATCTCCTGCATCGTCGTCCATACCTTTGATGTCTTCAGAGTCAAAGTCGAGCATGTCGGTTAAGTCATCGACAGTGGCTCCTAAGTGGGTGGAGGGTGGGCGGCGGATTTCTTCATCATCCGCATCCCAATCCTGCCGGACATAGTTCGGCCAAGACTCTCCTGACAAGGAGAGAGACTTTAATGAATTCAGTATGTCACCGAAGGGCGAGTGCTGAAACATATCCGCGGAGGTGAACTCCATGATTGGCGCCCAGTAGGATTTGATAGGCACGGGCGCAGGCGGTTCGGAGTCCGTGGCCGGGGAAGGATCCCGTAGTTTGGCAACACGGCTCTCTTGAAGGGTAAGGTCGATATTCGACTCGATCGCCGCTGAGGATACGACCTCCGTGACGGGGTCTATCCACCCGTCCATGGATGGCGCAACTGGCTCCAAATTGAGGCTCAGAGTGGCTGCCGGTGCGATCTCCAGAATACGGTCCGATGGTAGAGCTAAATCATGCTCATCATGACCGTGTGGCGCACCAGGCAGGGGCTAGAATCCGTCGAAGATCAAGTCTCCGTGGATATCGGCCGTGTAATTTAAGCTTCCAAACCTGACCTGATGGCCAGGGGCGTAGCTTCCGATCTGCTCCAGATGGCCAAGTGAGTTTGCCCGCAGTGCGAAGCCGCCGAACACAAAGATCTGTCCGGGGAGAAAAGTCTCACCCTGGACTGCATCGCTATCGATGATAGAAGGAGCCATCAAGCCTAACGGCGATGACACAGAGGAACTTTCAATGAAAGCACCAATGTCGGTGTCAAAACCGGCGGATCTCGGGTAGGGGGTCCCGAACTATGCGTCTAAGGCGGATGGTAACAGGAGGCAGGGGACACGATGTTTTACCCAAGTTCGGGCCCTCTTGATGGAGGTAAAACCCTACGTCCTGCTTGATTTATTCTTGATGATATGACTATTACAAGAGTTGATCTACCATGAGATCGGAGAGGCTAAACCCTAGAAGGTAGCCTATGGTATGGTTGTATGTTATTGTGTCCTACGGACTAAAATCCCCCGGTTTATATAGACACCGGAGAGGGTTAGGGTTACACAAGGTCGGTTACAAAGGAGGAGATATCCATATCCGTACTACCTAGCTTGCCTTCCCCGCCAAGTAGAGTCCCATCCGGACACGAGACGAAGTCTTCAATCTTGTATCTTCATAGTCCAACAGTCCGGCCAAAGGATATAATCCGGCTGTCCAGAAACCCCTAATCCCGGACTCCCTCAGGCTTCTCTCGAGAGCATAAGTATTCTACGGTGGGTGAACAAATTACTGTTGAGCAATTGGCAGAATTGAGCATAGTTATGAGAATATCTAGGTATGATCATGTATATAGGCATTACGTCCGAGACTAGTAGACCGACTCCTGCCTGCATCTACTACTATTACTCCACTCATCGACCGCTATCCAGCATGCATCTAGAGTATTAAGTTAAAAACAGAGTAACACCTTAAGCAAGATGACATGATGTAGAGGGATAGACTCATGCAATATGAAGAAAACCCCATCTTTTTATCCTCGATGGCAACAATATAATACGTGCCTTGCTGCCCTTACTATCACCGGGAAAGTACACTGCAAGATTGAACCCAAAGCTAAGCACTTCCCCCATTGCAAGAAAGATCAATCTAGTAGGCCAAACCAAACTGATAATTCGAAGAGACTTGCAAAGATAACCAATCATACATAAAAGAATTCAGAGAAGATTCAAATATTATTCATAGATAGACTTGATCATAAACCCACAATTCATCGGTCTCAACAAACACACCGCAAGAAGAAGATTACATCGAATAGATCTCCACAAGAGAGGGGGAGAACATTGTATTGAGATCCAAAAAGAGAGAAGAAGCCATCTAGCTACTAACTATGGACCCGTAGGTCTGAAGTAAACTACTCACACTTCATCGGAGAGGCTATGGTGTTGATGTAGAAGCCCTCCGTGATCGATGCCCCCTCCGGCGGAGCTCCGGAACAGGCCCCAAGATGGGATCTCGTGGATACAGAAAGTTACGGCGGTGGAATTAGGGTTTTGGCTCCGTATCTGATCGTTTGGGGGTACTTGGGTATATATAGGAGGAAGAAGTACGTCGGTGGAGCAACAGGGGGCCCACGAGGGTGGGGGCGCGCCCCCCTACCCTGGCGCTCAATAAAGCCCAATAATGTCCCAATAATAGGTTAGTCCCAAAAATAATATAAATGTGGATAATAAAGCCCAATAATGTCCAAAATTATAGATACGTTGGGGACGTATCATGGGACATGGCGCCGACGGGACTTGGCGCTGAGGAAGGAGGTCCGGCGAGGCGGTGACACTGCTGGTGGAGAAGGGTGTGGGCAGAGAAGGCCCAGAACGGGACGGAGACAACGGGTTCAAGGCGGAGGATGATGGATGCGGGCGCAGGTCCAGGAGAGGAGAGGGCCTGCGAGCAAGAGGAGGGATCGGGCGCTGGTGAGGCATCCTGGCGCTGGATGTGTGTGGGGATCGAGAGAGAGAGAGAGGTGGCGGTGCTACGGGCCCGGGGAAGAGAACGAGAGGAGGGAGAGATGGGGATATAGCGATGCGGGTGTGGCGGCATGCACGGGAACGAGAGGGAGAGGTATCGAGCAGGGGGTCGGGCTAGGGTTGAGAAGGGGTGCGACTGGGCCTCCACAAGCAAATGGGCCGACCTCGCTGGGCTGGGCTATCTCCCTCTCTGCCTCTACTCTTATTTTCTTTAGCATAAAAACAACTAAAGAGAAGAAAAAGAAAGAGAGGGTTAGGGAAAGAATTTGCGCATGCGGATCATTTTCCCGGACTAAAAATAATGTGTTTGTTCCAAGAAAAAAATAATGGCCAAGATGGCAAGATTTAAATTCAAATTCATTTGAATTTAATTCAAATGGTTTGAACAAGGAGTAGGCAAAAGGAAGGTCCAAAAATGTTGAGAATTTTTAGAGGAGCCTCAATAATAGAGATAAAGAATTGTTGCCAAGGTTTGGAGGTGAAACTTGAAGTAGAATAGGCATGGTAATTATTTTGCATGTGTGTTCCGGTTAATTCCAAACAAATGGAATACTTATAATAGCTCCATAATTATTAAGAGGATATGTTATAAAGAGAAATCACCATGTGAATTCCCTCGATTTAAATAGATCAAAAGATCTATGCAATTTATTTAGTTGAGTTTTAAAAAATGAAATGACATGATGGCATGATGACATGATGCAATGCAAAATAAAAATAAAAAGAGCAAGCATAATGAAACACACGGTGATCACGAAATGTATGGAAGTCTTCTGGAGCGTTGGTCTTGGGGCGTCACAAGTCCACCCTCGGGGCTGAGGGTTTGTACCAGTAGCTATGTGTTTAATCTCTCTCTCTCTCTCGTGTTCTTGAGATGTTACAATCTTGATGTATCGCGGGCTTTCTTAATATAGTCGGATCATATGGTGTTTTCCCCTCTCTATCTTGTGATGAATTGAGTTTTCCCTTTGAGATTTCGTTTTATCGGATTGAATACTTTTATGGATTTGAGAACAATTGATATATGTCTTGCAATTGAATACTCATGGTGACAGTGGGGTATCGTATTGATTTACTTGATATATGTTTTGGCACTCAACTCATGGATTCCCGAGGTGACATTGGGGTAATCTATGCATAGGGGTTGATGCACGTTCTTGCCTTTGTTTCTCCGGTAGAAATCTTAGGGCACTCTTTGAAGTTCTTTGTGTTTGATTGAATATTATGAATCTGAATTTGCTTTGGTGTTATTTTAGTACGAACTCTTGGTTAGATCGATCGAAAAGAATAGCTTCGTGTTATTTTAGTACGAACTCTAGGATACATTGATCGGAAAGAATACCTTTGAGTTGGTTTCGTATCCTACAAACAATTCTGTCTTATGTTCTCCGCTAGATAGGAACTTTGGAGTGATTCTTCATTGCACGTTGAGGGATGGTTATATGATCCAATTATATTAGCACTGTTGAGAGATTGCAGAAGTGAAAGTACATACCCTAGGCCTTGTTTTTAAGCATTGCAATACCGTTTTTGTGCCCGTTTACTATTTGGTACCTTGCTGTTTTTATTTATTCATATTATAAAAATATATTTCTACCATCAATATTACACTTTTATCACCATCTCTTCGCCGAACTAGTGCACATATACAATTTGCCATTGTATTGGGTGTGTTGGGGACACAAGAGATTTCTTGTATTTGGTTGCAGGGTTGTTTGAGAGAGACCGTCTTCATCCTACACCTCCCACTGATTGATAAACCTTAGGTCATCCACTTGAGGGAAAATTGCTACTGTCCTACAAAACTCTGCGCTTGGAGGCCCAACACGAGTCTACAAGAATAAAGTTGCGTTGTAGACATCAAGCTCTTTTCTGGCGCCGTTGCCGGGGAGGTGAGTGCTTGAAGGTATATCTTTAGATCTTGCAATTGAATCTTTTAGTTTCTTGTTTTATCACTAGTTTGGTTTATAAAAGAAAACTACATAAAAATGGAATTGAGGTTGCATCATATTATTGATCATCTTTATAATATCTTTCTTGAAAATGATGGATCAAAAAATTCTCCTCAATTGTTAGAAGAAGAATTCTGTAAAATGTTTGGCACAAAATCTTTCAATGATGAGCATGATTGCAATGCTGTTGGTATGAACTCTATGAATATCCATGATGCTAATGATATGCAAAACCATAAGCTTGGGGATGCTATGTTTGATGAATATGCTATTTTTAGTCCCCCCAAGTTTTGATGAGAAAAATTATTATGATTGTTAAATGCCTCCAATTTATGATGATTATATTGATGAAAGTGGATTTGGAGAGGTCATGACTTTATTTAATGATGAATCCACTATTTTGGAAGAGGTTGCATTTGATTATGACAACAAAGTTGCTATATATGATGAGTATGGTGATGACATTTATGCTATATTGAATAATGATAACCATGAAACTTGTCCTCATGATTTTAATTTCCCGTCTGATGAGAGTTATTTTGTTGAGTTTGCTCCCACAATTATTGATGAGAATAAATTTGTTTATGGGGAGAGTAGTAAAATTTCTATGCTTATGGATCATGAAAAGAATGCTTTATGTGATAGTTATATTTTTGAATTCATTCGTGAAGCTACTGAAAATTATTATGAGGGAGGAACTTATGCTTGTAGGAATTGCAATAATATCAAGTTTCCTCCCTATGTATTGAAAATCTTGAAGTTATGCATGTTTTTCCTTCCTATTCTAGTTGATTCTTGTTCCCATAAGTTGTTTGCTCACAAAATCCCTATGCATAGGAAGTGGGTTAGGCTTAAATGTGCTTGTCATGTGATTTATGATGCTCTCTTTATGTTTCAATTCCTATCTTTTATGCAAGCATCATTGAAATCATCATGCCTAGCTAAAAGGCATTAAAGAAAAGAGTTTATTGGGAGACAACCCAAGACTTTTACCTATTGTTTGTGTGTGTTAATATGATTAGGCTACTGTAGTTATCATGTTTTATTGCTTTTGTTTCAATAAAGGCCAAGTAAGACCTTCGGGATGGCTTACGATGATAGTTGATTTGATCTTGCAGAAAAACATAAACTTTTGCACTCAAGAAAAAAATTCTCATTTTTAACAGATGCGTGATAAAATGCTGATTCTTTTTGCAGAATATTAATAGAAAAATTTCCCAAGTTTTCCCATTTTTCCAGGATTTTTGGAGTAGCAGAAGTATGGTTGGAGTACAGATTACTATAGACTGTTCTGTTTTTGATAGATTCTGTTTTCAATGCATAGTTTGCTTGTTTTCTAGTTTCTAAGACTTATATTGCTCAATATAAATTGTGTAAATGATATGCTACAGTAGGCATTGTGTGGAAACAATTATGAATCTTGTCTTTGACAGTACCAAAGTGAAATAGTTTGCTCTTTATGGGACCGATCGCTCATTTTGGTAAGACCGAAATGTTACGAAGGAAAACAGAAAGTTTGCAATGCCATCTCAGTGAGACCGAGATCCGTATCGGTGAGACCAAATTGTCTAGGGTTTGTGGCAATGGCTATGTCAAAAGAACTTCATGGCGCCGGATAGATCAAATCGGTTGGGCCGAGTTTGACTTTAGGTTTTGGACATATTTGGAAATGAGAAAGTAGCTAAGGGTTATGGAGCAATATCACTAAGCAGTTTGAGCAAGTAGACCATTAAGCAACACCTCATCCCCTTTTAATAGTATTGGCTTTCCTATGGACTCAATGTGATATTAGATCACTAAAATGAAAATGAAGAGTCCTCAGTATTTTGAGGGGTCCACATCTCTAGTCCATGCCATGCCAATCATTGAACTTTTTGAAATATTTAACTTGAATGGATATTAGTTCAATGAGCTATATGTTATGAATTATCAAAACCACCCGGGGATTAGGTGCACTTTCAGTAGTACATACCTGTATAGTAGTAATAGTAGTACTACGTAATACTAGTACTCGGAGTAGTAAACTTTGCGCTTGGCTATTCGCCTCTTCGGGAAGTCAACCAATAATGGTACTAGTATAGTGTATGCTTCTGTCAATATGACACCGAATTAATTGTTGCACATCCACCGCTTGAGCGAGGGAGAGCTTGCATTAGTCAAAAGTTTCTCCTTGTCCTGCGAGCCACTGCGCGCAAGCTTCTCCCGTCCTGCATGCTTCTCCTTGTTCGGCAAGTTGACGGGACACAACAAAGTAATGCTAGTCCATATTGCCTCCTTTCTGGTTTATATGGCTTAATTTGAAACGAGATAAATACACTGTCTGTCACCGTATATTTGTAAAAATACAGTCAGTGGACTTCATAATATGCTCATTGCGGTCAATATATACATTTTCCGGTGTTTATACGGTCACTAGCTCACGCTGGCTGAGTATGTGTGTGCATGCACGTGTAGGTTGAGCACTTGAGCGTGACCAGGTGTGTTTCGTCGTGTGCTCGAACATGCATGCATTAGGACGTCACGCGCGTTTTTGCGTCCATGTGTACGTGTGACTGTTGCATGCATGCACGAGGTTGTAGTCCCTCACATTCACATGTTCATAAGTTAATGCTTTGTCAAAACATTGCATGCAAGTCTTAATCATTGATTGTTCACGCATGCATTCCCAATATTAATACGTTGGTAAAGACAATTTCTTGAGGAAAACGAGCCCATGAATTGAGTACAAAGGGGACCAATAAGCCAGGACGGAGGGAGTACTAGTAGTGAACCGGAAGGAGGGAGTAGGTACTAGTAGTTACTACATAACAACATGCAGTAACAAAATTCCTCTATGCGCATCATGTCTATGTGTCATGCAAGAAAATAGAGATAAGTACAAGTGAGACTTAGGAACGGTCAGACACGTAGGGGGAGTACGTGTAGGGGCCACTCAGGAGCAGTCAAATCACATCATAAGTTAGTCGGAGGAAGCAACCATCATTTCACTCTTCAATGACACGTACACAATATAAAATGGTTGATATGGAGAGAAAAAGAAAATCGCTCCACTATATATACACTAGCAGGAGCCTAAGCTACAAGCCTGCTTGCTTGGGTTGCTCTCTTCACAAGCATAGAACGACGGTGGCCACACCGCTGGTCACAGATTCGGCCTGATTCCGCCGCTGGGGGAAGGGGGTGATTTTCTGCATACACGCGATCGACAGCGGCGAGGGAGAAAGCCCGCTGTTGGTGCGTCCCGATCGGGGGTCCCCGCGGTATGGGCTGATGCCGCCTCCCAACCGCCCTTCTAGCTACAGCCCAACGTCCCAAGTACAACTTCCTTTTGGAGCCAGCTTGCTCCATTGCCGCAACTCTCCACGTAGCTCCATCTCCATGTGGATCTTTCTCTACTTCTACCGGCTTCTATTTTGTGATGAGTTTATGTCTCATGAACTAGTGATAGTACTATTATACTAATCACACTTCTTCAATATCTTTGCCAACAGGGATACTCAGCTCAGTTTTAGTGGAACTGCACAAAAGCATCGTATGATCTAAGGGTGCCAGCCATCTTTCCTTCAACGGGTTCTACCTAGCCAGGAAATTAAATCCTGTTTAGGGTTTAGGGTTTACGTCGTAGTGACCCCATCAGTAGTTTTTTTGTACACACTCTCACAACTTTTGTCTTTAGTTGTGAAGTAAATATTGGCTATGATATGTGAATCATTGATATGCATCAGCATGCGTGTTAGTTTTCCTTTGTATTTGATGGAATGTTGTAACGGGGCAACCTTGGAGTCTGGAAAAATACATGAAACAAAATCATAAAGCTTCGTACTACCTCCGGTCCTTTTTTGTATGCGTATAAGGCTACTCATAGTGGGAAGTATCATATACTAGTATCATGCATAAATTACATAGGGGCGGAGGTAGTATGTGAGAGTGTATGGTGGGTCATGTGGTAAAATGTACTACTACGCAAAGAAAAAAGGACCGGAGGTGTCGCACGATGTCCAAGGAATATGGTGATAGTGGGAGGTGGGCCATGTAATCACTGGGCTGCCGTGTTTCGTACTCCTCCGGTGTAAGAGTGGAGAAAGTTAGTTTTATCACAGAATAAATAAATAAGAGTGCAGGTGCTCTACGAAGCTCTACCGCCGCAGTAATAGTGACCAATGATCCGCCAAATCACATAGACCCGGTATAGTTATTGGATGAAAGAAGCAAACCATCACTCTATCTCTCGCATGCAGTACAATATTGTTTTGGAAACCAATGTTTTGTTTCATTGGATCGCGCCATCGAGCAAAACCAACGTTTAAATCATGTCTGTCGAGTTCGTGTCTCACCCTCCTCCACGGCTCCACCCCACACGGTCGCACGGCATGCCACTCACCACAAACCGAGTATACGATAACTTTCCTACCTTCTTGTCAATGGATCGCGCCATGGAGTACTAGCACTACTCGAAGAGATTGACAAGGAGGGGGAGGACAGCTAGCTGTAGCACGGATTCCCAAGAACTTTTTACATCCATGTTGCGGCCGGCCGTGGCGACCTTTGAACATGGAGCAGTAACGTGCACCTGGAAGCGGCACGGGCGGCGCTCTCTCGGTCGGCGCACCGCTTCAATGCCGACGCCAGTGAAAGGTCGCGTCCGCTCTGGCCGGGCATGAATCCGGCTCTACCATTTCGGGCGAGAAGCATGCGCGGGTGATGAAGAGGGTTCGGGCTGGCTAGGGCAGTCAAGAGCTGGCGTGACAGCAGTCCGGAAGCCCACAAATAAGAGATGTTGTGTGTAAATATTGATGCGTATATAATTAATAACATAAATAATGTGCCAGTTGGACAAATATGATTGGAGATGGAGATGGAATTTTACATAAACACGGATATGCATGTCGATGTCTATGTGTGTGCGCGTGATGACACGACTACTCGTACACACCATCGATGTCTCGTTCTCCTTACACACACACAAACTTAGTACCACCTCATTTTGTTCTTAGTATAGGAATATCATAGGAGTGGGAAACAATATGAAGTGAGATAAATGGAGTGCGACGTACAAGAAGAAATGTACATGCACTCACTCTACTTCCGAGATACCCACGAGTACACGATGGAGCCTATTTGTACACGAAGAGGTAGCTTACGTACGTAATAATTTGACCCTTTAATTTGTTCACTTAATAATGGAGGGTCGGGGACTACACGTGAGCGATACAAACTGCGACCAGGAAGCGGGGGCGTGTTTTTGATTGAGTTTTCTTTCTTGACACGTTAAAAAAGGTTTGTCCGCCAATTTTCGTTTCTTTTTTTGGGGAACGCGCATATTCTATTTAAAAGAACTGCTATGGAGAGATTTTTTTACTCCATTGTATATATAGCCTCTTGTTTGATAGGGTTTCTTGCGGCTCGCTCTCTCACCCTCTCCATATCTAAACAAGATGACAGTGTCCACTCTATCTCTCTCCTCATCGGTGGTCATAGATCCGGCCGAATCACGTCCGCTGCGGGAGGTGAGGAGGTGCAGCGTTGACGTTGTCGCCGTCGGTGATGGAGGAAGCCGATGCACACCGTCCTCTATGAGCCGGCGCTGGCGCGGACGAAGGTCCTCCACGCCCTTGTTTGCTGCCGTCGTGTGGGCAGATCCCGCCCGCCCGCCTAAGCGACATCTCGCCCACCTAAGGTATAACTTCTTTTGGATTTCATGCTTCATTGTACTGGTCCAGCTCCCCAGGTTGCTGCATGCGGGTTTTATTCTATGCCACCACTCCCCAGCTCCCCATGTACAGTAGCTAGGGTTCGTCGGCTGGTCCAACATCACCTATTTTTTTTACTATTATAGAGGAAAGGCCACTCGAAACGTTGTCCTGGTTTATGCCTGGGTGGAGGTATACATGTTTTTTTTTGACAAAAAGTACATGGTGGCTGTGCAGTCATTGTCCATATGCTCTGATTGCTGCTGCTAATATAATACTATTACTGGTTAAATGAAGCAATGCCCATGCTAAAGTGATGTCCCTTTTAAGTAATGTTGATGTCAATCCACATGCGTCGATAAATGCTTATGTCCTGCTTTTTCCTCGGGTATCCTGGTTTAGTTCCCATCAAGATAATCATGATGCTTCTGTTTGTTGGTGTACTTTTTATTAATTCTTATTGACAATTGAGATGTCTTTGTTAATCTTGTACCACTGCCAAAACAAATTAACAACACTATATCCTTTTTTTTATTATTTTATAAACAGCGATGCATATCTCCATACCCGGGCATGTCTTCCTCAAATTTAGTGGAACTGCGCAAAATTGGATGGCCATTGTTGTTCCGCCTCACTGTCCTCTGCCACATGGTTCTTCCTTCCTCAAGCTTGATTACTGAGAAGAAACATACCACAGTGAGGATTTGTCGAACTTCATTGGTGCCTCACCCAAACTTGATGCCAAATGGATGATGCATCAGCATGATGACCTATCGATGCTCATGGTTGCGTCTAATGGTTGCATCGACTGGTGAAGCTGATCGATTTTTGATGAAAAACAAGTTGTCTTCCATCAGTGCTCTTTGCTTGTTACCCACAAATATGATATCCTTCATTAGTTCACCTTCGTTGCATTGGAGACACAGTCGTCTTTCATGTTGGTGCAATTTTATCACACAATTGGCTATGAACCAAATGTTTCCTCAAAAAAGCATCAACGTTGGTACTAAGAGCATAAGTTTTGTATTGATTTCTAAGCCTTCTCACAACTTTGTCTTGAGCTCCCCTGTAATTTTATTTGTCCAGCTATTAACTAAATATGTGGTTAGACTTTGATTAAAAATATGGGTTGGACTAAAACCCGGATGGATGTAGTACCCCTCCGTTTTTATTTACTCTGCATATTAGATTTGACTGAAGTCAAACTTTGTAAAGTTTGACCAAGTTTAGGCCGAACACAACAAACCATAATTATTGAGAGAGGGCAAACTTTACATACTCTCAAACCTTGCTGGTAATTGAAATTAAAATTCTTTATTTGTACACACTCTCACACCTTTCCGATAATTTGGTGCGTGTGTGGTTGTTCACTTAACGGAGGGTAGTGTACTGCACGTGAAGGACAGGACGCGTGGATCGTTAGTTGATCGTAAGTAGTTTTCTTCGCTGGTACGTTAAATAAAGAGTTTTGTTTCATACTTACACAATTCAAAACGATTGTTGTGGAGAGAAAAAGAAAACCACTCCACTATATATTAGTAGTATACACAAGTACTATATAAGTTGGAGCCTTAGCACTTGTTTGCTAGGGTTTGCAATCTCCACACTCTCGTCGTGCTATATATATACATAAACAGTATTCTGATCACGGGATCAGAATAATACTCTGATCACAACCTGAACTGCCTGAGTAACGCACCTGAACTTCCCTTTGTACTAACCCGACCATCTGGCTATCTTTGCAACTGTGGCTTCCCCTGCGAGTTTTTCTGATCATTCGTGTTGTTTGTGATGTAAGTGTAATGTGGACACGTTTTTTAGAATCTAAATGCTTGTTTTGATTCGGATTCTAGCACGTTGGCGGATTTGCTCTCGGGGTTGTGATGAACTTGTGTCTGTTACATGTTTAATGCATGTTGTGGATGTTGTCGAAGCTCTGGAACGATGGGGATTAGGTTTTGGTACGAGTTTGGAGCACAAATTCTTGTTATTTCAAACAAATTTGAAATCGCCCGTGTTCTTCATCTGCCCGAGATGCAACCCATGCTTCTATTGATTTCTCATTTTCCTTAAAGTTTGCTACCTGATTTGCGTACTTTAGTGAAATTCAAGGCTTACTAAGCCGTCAATTTTAATCCAGAGGGTCCTTGCGATTTGATTTCTAGCGATTTGATGTTGGCACTCCCGCGGGTTTTTGCACAGGTTATTTTTGCGGTTTTGAAATTTGCCCTCTAGTCATTTCAGTTGTCGAAAGGTAGTTGCCAGATCATTTCCAAGGGGGTGCGGACGTGTTGCAATCTTGTGCAGATGATTTTATGCTTCAGACGAATTCGTTTGTTCATTATTTCTAGATCATCTAATGGTCGTTGTACAAGATGGACTTTTGCGTTGTCATACCTGAACTTCTTATTTTCCTTCTGTTGGATCCTGTCGGGGCTGGGGCGGCTCGGGATCGGGATCGGGGGAGGACCAGGTGGATCTTGTGGGTCTGTCCGGGTTTCTGTGCTGGACTTCTGCACTGTCATACCTGAACTTCTTCTTTTCTTTCGTTGCAAGATAATGCAGCAAGTCCTTTGTATCAAAAACCCTTACTAGATTTCTTCTGCATTTTTGTTGTAGCTAGTGTGTAAGTGTGGAGCTGGACCACAGGCACATGCATCCTATTTTTCCCTTAGTATATGTTTTGGTATAATTTTTTGATCATCCGCTATCTTCGGTAGGATCTGGACTTCTCTTTTTTATTAATGGTTGAACTTCTGGTTTTCCAGATTGCATTCCAAATTTGCAAGGCGAAGGTGCATGGTGCTCTGTATTTTCTTTGTTTGGTTTCCTTTGTAATTTTAATTCTTCAGATGTTCTTTTTATAATTTTGTCTCGTGAGCAACCATGGGATTAACCCAAGCATGCATGCACTTTTTCTAGATCATCTAAGGCTCGTTGTAGAAGCTGGACTTCTATGTTGTTCATACGTGAACTTCTGCTTTTCCTTCTCTGCAAAGTAATAAAGCAAGTCCTTTCTATTTTCTTTCTTTTTTATGTTACTTTTCATTCTTTTGCATTGGTTTGGATTTTTTTGACTTAGTCCCATGAACAGCCATGGAATTAGGCGACGGATATGCGTATTTTTTTATTTTTTCTAGTATGTTTTTGTACTTATAATAGTTGTTGTTCTTCACTGAATAACTATTCTGAACTTCTGTGTGATAATCGTTTTTAACATGTTAATTTTAGGTTGTTATTTTTGTATTTAAATATTTTGTAGACATTGAAATCGGCATTGCGCGTATTGAGAAATGCGGTAGTGTGAGGCCGAGCAGGGGGGAGGGGGGGTCGGGACCCCATCCCCTCCCCCTGCGAGGCCGAGGTAGGAACGAGCCGGAGCAGGCGGCGACGCGGCGTGCCGCGTCGTCCCATGCGGAGGCGAGTCCGTCACATCCGTGACTCCACTATCTATCTTAGGGTTTTTAGGGTTTAGGGTGTGTGCGGTGGGGGTGGAAACAGAATAACCGCAGTGCGTCCAGTCAAATCCTAGCGTGCAGTAATGCGGTAGCGCGAGGCCGAGCAGGGGGGAGGGGGGTCGGGACCCCCTCCCCTCCCCCTGCGAGGCCGAGACAGGAACGAGATGGAGCAGGCGACGATGCGGCGTGCCGCGTCGTCGCATGCAGAGGCGAGTCCGTCACATCCATGACCCCACTATCTATCTTAGGGTTTTTAGGGTTTAGCGTGCGTGCGGTGGGGGTGGAAACAGAATAACCGCATTGCGTCTTGTCGAATCCTAGCGCGCAGCAATGCGGTAGCACGAGGCCGAGCAGGGGGGAGGGGCGTCGGGACCCCCCTCCCCTCCCCCTGCGAGGCCGAGACAGGAACGAGCCGGAGCAGGCGACGACACGACGTGCCGCATCGTCGCATGCGGAGGCGAGTCCGTCACATTCATGACCCCACTATCTATCTTAGGGTTTTTTAGGGTTTAGGGTGCGTGTTTTAGTTAGATATGAACTTCATCTGTTTTTGTACTTGAACTTCTTCTTTTTGTTTCTTAGGGTTTATCTATTCTTATGCCTTTACTTCTTTTATTAGAGTACTTGAACTTCTGTTCCTTATTTTTTTAACTTCTTTCTCTTGTTTTTGTAGGTGCATATTTATGTATGTATTTTTTTTCTTCCTTTGGTAGTGTATTTGCCATCTATTTTGGTTTTAAGGATATCAGCAGTGTTGTTGTGTGATTTTATCTCATTATAATAGATGCATTCAAATGGTGCATTCATTTATCTATAGATGTATTTACTTTTTTAGCTGTTGGGGGGGGGGTAAAACTATAATTTCACCTGCGGTGCAAGTCCCACGACAGAGAGGCATTAAGTGACCATCTCCCTCGCCACCACCTATCAGAAAACCCCTCTCCCCCTGTCGCTCGCTCTCTCCCCCCTCTCCATAGCTCCGCTACCTTCGTCTCCTGCAACTCCCCCCGATTTCTCTACCCTTGTCCCCTACCCTCGTTTGTGGAGTAACCGGCGCACGCCCCCCGCTCCTATTTCTCCCCCACGCCCCATGCCCCGCTCTCCCTCGCCCAGCCCGCTCTCTCCTGCTCCGAAGCGAGGGCGGCAACTGCCTGCGCGGTTGCAAGGTGCGCGTGGCGTCGTGGGGAGTTGAAGAACCACCGCGGATTCGTGTGTGCCGGGGTTGTTTTGAGAGGTACAAATGCTCCCCCCTAATGCTTGCTTTTAGTTTTGCCAGATCTATTGAGGCCTGCCTGTTTCTTCTGTGTGCTCTCGCGTCCGCCTCCTTCCCCTTCTTTTGATGGTTTGGTGGTAGATTAGGTAGGGTTCTTGTGAGTGTGGTGGTTGGATTTCAATCCCCCATGGTCATATTTGTTTGTGAGATGCTTATGTGTGCTATTTGTCCCTTCAGACTTGTGTGGATTTCATTTCCCCTTTGTTGATTTTAGCAGTCAGATGCATGTAAGAGAGGGTGTGGTGTGATGGATGGTTGATGTTGGATCTGATGTATTTAATTGCATTAGGGTTGTGGATTTCGTAGTCTAGATTATGTCTATGACATTCTAGTTAGTTTATGGATACATTTTTTGTTGTGCTTGCCTAGATGTCCTACTGTTCATCCTTTTATACTTGTTGGTATGTTCTGGTTGTTTCATCCTAGGGTTTGATTCAGTTTCTTTTTGTGTTTTGTTGTATGATTTTGTACTTGCTAACTATATGCAATCAATCCCCTGTTTTTAGCAGGTTGTTCTAGTGTTTGGAGTTGCATTCATTAAGGCATTTGTGTTGTCATGGCTTGAAAACCTTCTCCAGGTATCTTAATGTAGTTGTATCTTGTATTTTAAATAACATTATTCTTATATATGTCTGTCCATATCTTCACTCAGTATTCATGTTGGACTACCATTCTTAATAGTGTGAACTTGTAGGAAAGGTTATGTGTATGCTTTTTACCATTAGTTTGAGTTAGTAGATTGTTGCTTACTTTTTAGTTGATGATTTGTAGGTGAAACTATGTCACCAAGTGTTGTTGGACTTCCCAAATGTTTCATATTTTTAGTGTATACCTTTTGTTTTTTTGTTATCATGTTGATGGTATTGATATTTAGTTTGCCTGTGAAATACTATTTATGATCATGCTACATCTTTTTTATGTGCTACTTGCTTGGGTCACATAGTTGAACTTCTGGTTTTTAATTATTGTTTGTTTTATAATGAAATTTGGTTGAACTTCTGTTATGCACATTTTGTTTTACTGCTTTGTTATATATCGTTGAACTTCTGGACATTCATGTTATATGTAGCAGCCCCTTTGGTGTAGATTGTTTTTATATTTAGTTTGTGGATTTTAGTTTGTTTGTTGTGTTTACTGCTTTGTTAGGTATTGTTGAACTTCTGGGTATTGGACATTGTTGTCAAAGTAGAAGTCCCTTTGCTGTAGAATTGCGCATTAGAACTCAGCTGCCTTTTTACTTGCATTTTTTGTAGTTGGTGATGGGTTGAATAGTTCCAAAAAAATGCCTGCGATCAAGATGGAGCTTCATAGGTTAATACTCATGCTCCAATGTCTGATGCGGCTAAATCACCCATGATCCCTTTGACTGTGATTGCCGAGGTTGCTTCGAGCCTTGAGAATTTTTCAAGCCTCGAGGATCTTGCTTCTGCAGCTCTTGCTTCACCTAGTATGTGAAACCCCTTTTCTTTTCATTTTGAAGTTCTGAGCCATGTTTTTTAGCTTGTTCGTGTCGGTAGTTTTTGTTTTTGTTCCTGAATTTTTTATTTTTTTCTTTGATTTTTTGTGTTCTTTGCAGATGTGTCTACAGAGGAGGAAGCTGTGAACACCATCAATGGTGTTTTATCTGAGTTGGATTTATCGGAAACCCCTGCTGCTGCTGAGGAGGGGGCTCCGTCAGTCAAAGGTTGTGATTCCGTTCTGGATCCTTTGTGCTCTCTTCATATGTTAGAGACGCAGTCGCAGTCTGTTGATGGCACTGAATCTGTCACGCAACCTGAGGATGTGCCTCTTCAGCTTCTTCTGGAGGACCAACGTAAGAGGAAAAAGCAAGAAGATTTTGACAAGAAGAGGGCGGCCCCCCTTGAGAAAGGTTCTGATGTTCCTGGATCTGTTCATGCGGCGGAGCTCACTGTTGAGGAAGACGTGCCGTGTGGCAGTGATGGCACGGCTGTCCCTGTTAAGAAGAAAATCAAGAAGACCGATGCGAGGAAGCTAGTAGTTGGTGAAGTTACTCCTCGGAGGAGCCCACGTGTTTCAAGGCCTCTAGAAGTTGTTGAAGATGAAGGGCTAGGCCTTGGTGGTACACCACACCGTAGTCCTCGTGTGCTTGCCACTGCCGTGCCTACACTTTCTCCGCTTGGTGCTGGTGCATCTGGTAAGGGGAAGAAATGCGGCGTGAAGCGCAAGGTTCCACCTTCAAAGGTCAACAAGGGTGTGAAGAAGCGTTCTCGTGTTAATCCAGAGGACAAGGATGATGCTGATTTCAATGCTGATGATGAGGACGACGACGATGATGATGATGCCGCTAATCAGGTATGAATGTCTCATGTTTACTGTTTTTAGAGCATTTGTCGCTATTGTTGTAGTTTTTGTGTTTTTAGCACCGCCTTGGCGTACATATCTCACATTCTGCTCCATATAGACGAATAAATTAGCCGATGTGCTTTGCTTTTATGGTATTACTACCTTTGTGTACATAGTTGGACTTCTGGATATATACATGAAGAGATTAGCTTAACTTGTTGGTATACATGTTTGATTACTGCCTTAGTGTACATGGTTGAACTTCTGCTTTTTAAATTTCCAACATTTTTGAAAGCATGTTAACTTGTGGTCATACATGGTTGTACTGCCTATGTAGACATAGTTGGACTTCTGAGATACATGTTTGATTACTGCCTTGGTATACATTGTTGAACTTCTGCTTTGTAAATTTCCAACATTTTGAAAGCATCTTTTACTTCTGGTCATACATGGTTGTACTACCTATGTAGACATAGTTGGACTTCTGAGATGTAGTGTGTATGTAGGCATTAGTGGAATTTTGGTGAAGCTTGTGTGTCTCATTGTTCTGCCTTTTTTCCTTGTCAATGTATTTTTTTCAGTATCAGCTTGTGGAGCGGCTTGAGAGGAGGAAGAGAGGAGGCAAAGCGCCCAAAGAAGGTGGCCAAGGAGGAGGTGAGGCGAAACGTTTTAACAAGATGGTTCGCTGCTCACTAGGAGAGGTCAAGGCGTGTGCGAAAATGCTATAGGCTAGGCACAAGACAAGGGTTATCAAGGCTGGTTTTGGTTGTGTGTTTGACTTGAAGGTTGATTCCAACATTTCTCATCCTTTGATGGGCAACATCTACACGAGGATCGACCCTACAACCATGATTCTGGACATGAGTGAGGCGAACAAGGTTTTGTGTATTACAAGTGATGGTATTCACCATCTCTTTGGGTTCCCTCAAGGTAATTGTTGGGGATATTACTATTAGCTAAGACCCGCCCAGGAGGGGCCGGGTCAGCTTCAACGGCGGGTTACGCAAGAAGTTCAGTAAACATCCATGTTTGTAGTTTATTAAGTCTTATAGAAGGCCCAAAGGTCAGGGGCCGGCTTAAGGCCCGATAATGTAAAACGCCACATGTAAGGAAATACTTGTACAAAAAGACATATAAAGAAAGTCACCGAGCCGGACACGATTTTGAGCCGGCCGGGACTCTGTAGGCCACCTGGCGTCAACCCGTGAAGATAAGGGGACGACCCGGTGCCGGTTTAGGACAAGAAACAACAAGTCGATAGCCAAGCCGGTGAGTTAAGCCTCTTGGTGATCGAAACCCTAGCAATACCAAACCCAACTAGACGTAGGCTTTTACCTTCATCGTAATGGGCCGAACTAGTATAAAACTCTCTCGTGTCCTTTGTCCCGATTAACCCCTTTAAGCTTCCTAGTGCGATGGCCCTACGACTAAGTCCTTGCTCTAGGACATCTGCCGTGACAATTCCATGATAGTTGGCACCCACCGTGGGGCCAGCGCACGGTGGATTTGAGTTCTTGAAGGGCAACTTCGAAGGGCTCAAGGGATACGCTGTGGGCCGGATGACCAAGAGTCGTCGCGGCAAGATCTAGATCAACGACGAAGGCTGAGGCCCCGAGGCCGGCTCAATCGAGTACGGGTACCGGGTCCCCTTCGGCGGAATCCACGTCTTTATCGGCCGGATCGGCGAGTCAGGCCCTGAGCCGGATGTCCACACCGACATCATCGAAACGGATCAGCGTGCCGGGTCCGACCGTGTTCAATCTGTCGTGAAGCATGCCTTCGTAGGCTGTGTCCATGGCGGTGAATACTCCGAAGGATCGATGGAAGGCGGGGAGACGGCCATCTGCTCTGATACTGCATCTTCAACGGGTGAGACGGACTCATTGTACCAACTGCAAGACGGCATGCTCGGGAGCTGTTCCGATTGCAGCAGTATTCCGGACCCCCTTGAGCCGCCAAATTGGGCCGGAGTCTTCATGGCAGGGACGCAGCCCGGGAAGAACTCCACCGCAGCGACAGCAGCCGCCACCGGGTCGGCAGCTGCCGGGTCAGGAGACCACGTGCGCCCCCTGGCTCAGGTTCTCATGGACCTCATCGATAAACCGACGAGTCTGTTAACCGCTGCGGTAGAGCCGGCGGATAAAGCCCAACATGACGCGGAAGTGGCACGCGTGCGGGAGGAGATGGTGCAAGCTAAGGAAAATTTGGCTGCGGAGGAAACCTGGATGGCAGCAGAACGAGCAGCCTTGGATGCTCGTGCTCAGCAGCTTCAAGCAGAAACCTTCTGGCTCTCCGTGGATCTTAACGCGTCAAACAAAGTCATGAGGAGGCGGCGTCAGAAAACTCAGTCGCGACTGCCTCTAACACTGGATCCGAGGAATCTGTTCCATACACCCAGAGCTGGAGGGAGCAACCCGTCGGAGGTAAACTGGGTCGAGACGCCCAGAGCACCAGTTCAGCCACGCACCATGGAGCCGCCGCGCATGAATACAACTCCTCCCCGTTATATATCAACACCCCCGAGTCACTTCTCCAACCCCATGGAGAACCTCATTGCGGCGTCAGCTCGTTTGGCAGCTCTCCCGATGGAAGGCGACTCGCCAGCAGCAATTGAAACCCGGAGGGTAAGAGAACTGCTTCAGACGGTTTGGCCCAGCAAGATGCATACTCCTACAATCGAGATAGGATTCATTCAACTCCTCGCCCAAGCCGAAGCCCAAGTTACAGTAGGCACATGGAATCTGCAGAGATGTCATGTAACGCTCAACGCCACAACCGGCCATATAGGCATGAGCCGGTGCGGGCTGGAGCCCTCAACTTGGCGTATCAGGAGAGAATTCGTCAAGTGGTGGAACGGGCGGCTCAGATAGCAGCGGAGCAGGCGGCTCACCAGACTTTTCCGGCTTACCCAGCGACTTCGGTGGAGGCATGTGTAGTTACGAGAACCGGAGGCGTGCCTTGCCTGGTCCCAGCCATACGCAATGAACGGTTGCCCAAGGATTTCAAGGGGCCTCGTAAGGTACCGAACTACGCAGCTGTCTTACAGCCAGGGGCTTGGATTGAGAGTTATGAGATGGCTATGGAGCTGTTGGAGGTTAGTGATGCTGCAATGGCCAAGTACTTTACCATGATGTTGGATGGAACGGCTCGGACCTGGATGAAAGGATTGCCACCTAATTCCATCGGCTGATGGGCAGAGTTAAAGGCACGGTTCATCCAGAACTTTAAAGACACGTGTAAGCAGCCAATGTCAATTGTGGACCTGACCAATTGCAAGCAAGAGGATGGAAAATCTACGACTCATTGGGTGCACCGGGTCAAGGAAATAATACATTCGTCTGATAAAATGGACGCTGATTCAGCAGTTTTGATGTTGGAGAAGAATTGCCGTTTTGAGCCCCTGAAGCAGAAGTTGGGGCGGCTTACGAGACTGTAATGACATGAGAACGTTGATGGCGGCTCTTGTCAAGTATGTCGATTCTGATACCACCAAAGACCCGGCGTCTAATGAGGAAAAAGCAAGAAAGGGAAAGAAGAACGGCAATGGCAAGGGTCACCAGCATAACCCGGCAAATCAAGGAGGTAATAAGCATAAGTCTGATGAGTTTGTTGCTAATACTAATGCACAGGGCGGTAATCAGCGGCGCAAGGGCAGACAGCCCCCTCGATCGGGCGGGTCAGGTCCCACCCTTGAGCAGCTGTTGAACGAACCTTGTCCTAAACACGGCACCAGGGAGAAGCCAGCTACCCACTTGTGGAAGGATTGTACGATCATGAAGGCATTTAAAAATTCAAACGCGTTTGATGGGGGTCATGGTCCGGGTGGCGGCTCAGGCGGCTTTCAGGGCCCGGGCGCCGGTTCAAGTGGAGGAGGTTTTCATGGTCATCCTGGTCACCAGGGGGGATATAATCAGCAACACAACCAAGGGAATCAACAGCAGCAACAATCTGGCTATCAGAGCAACCCGAAGCAGTTGAGTAGCGGACAGTAGCATGTCTTTACTACCAGTTTATGTAAGAGAGACCAGAAACTCCACAACAGGGCCGTCAATGCCGTTGAACCGGCAATCCCATGTTATCTACGTTGGTCGGAGCAGCTTATTGTGTGGAGCAGAGAGGATCACCCGCCCCGGGTTGATAATCCGGGTCACTTGGCTTTGGTAGTGGCACCTCAGGTTGGTGGGTACAAGTTTACTAAGGTACTCATGGATGGAGGTAACAGCATCAACATCCTTTACTATGAGACGTTCCGCCGGATGGGATTGACGGATAAAAATCTTAAACAATCCAACACTGTTTTTCATGGTGTAGTACCCGGTAAGTCAGCATACCCAGTTGGTAAGATCGAGCTGGAGGTAGCCTTTGGGGATGAGTATGACTCCAGGGCAGAAAAATTAACCTTTGAAGTGGTTAAGATCAAAAGCCCATATCATGCTCTGTTTGGGCGACCGGCTTATGCCAAGTTCATGGCTCGGCCATGTTACATGTATTTACAGCTCAAGATGCCAGGTCACAAGGGAAGCATTACAGTCCATGGGAGCCGGAAGATCGCCTTGGAATGTGAAGAGGGGGATGCTGCCTATGCTGAATCCGTTTGTGCGATAGAGGAGTTGAAATTCTATATGGATCATGTTGACCCGGAGGACATGATGTCATTAAAGAAACCAACCACAGAGCATGAGCCAGAGTTGAAGTTCAAATCAGCTGATGACACTAAGATGGTTGACTTTGTGCCTGGCAACTCATCCAAACAGTTCATCATCAGCGCAAACTTGGATCCGAAATAGGAAAGCGTGCTCATCGAGTTCATCCATGAGAACCAGGACATCTTTGCATGGAAACCTTCAGACATGCCGGGTGCCCCGAGGGAACTCGCTGAGCACACTCTTAATATCGATCCAAAGTTCAAGCATGTCAGACAGTTTCTTCGGCGGTTCAATGAAGAAAGGCGTAAGGCCATTGGAGAAGAGGTGGCCCGACTCTTAGCGGCCGGGTTCATTGTGGAGGTCTTTCACCCAGAATGGTTAGCTAACCCGGTGCTCGTGCTCAAAAAGAATGGCACCTGGCGTATTTGTGTGGATTACACAGATTTAAACAAGGCATGTCCGGCTGATCCTTTTGCTCTTCCCCGTATTGATCAGATTATTGATGCTACGGCGGGTTGTGCACGGTTGAGTTTTTTAGATGCTTACTCCGGGTATCATCAGATTAAGATGGCAGTTAAGGATCAAGAGAAAACAGCGTTCATAACACCTTTTGGGGCTTTCTGCTATGTGTCTATGCCTTTTGGGCTCAAGAGTGCTCAGGCGACTTACCAACGGTGTGTGCAGAATTGTCTCCATGATCAAATTGGGCGCAATGTTCATGCCTATGTGGATGATATAGTAGTGAAATCCTGGGAAGAGGAAACCTTGGTCACAGACTTGAAAGAGACTTTTGATAATCTTCGGGTGTACAAGATGATGCTTAACCCGGCCAAATGTGTTTTTGGAGTGCCAGCCGGCAAGCTTTTGGGTTTTCTGGTGTCTAACCGAGGCATTGAAGCTAACCCGGAGAAGATCAAAGCAATTACATCCTTGGCCAAACCAACCTGCGTCAATGATGTTCAACGACTGGCGGGTCGTGTGGCTGCTTTGAGCCGGTTCATAAGCCGGTTAGGGGAAAAGGCTATGCCTCTGTATCAGTTGATGAAGAAAACAGATGTGTTTGTTTGGAGTGATGCTGCAAACGCCGCTTTTGAAGATCTGAAGGCACAACTAGCTGAGCCACCGGTCCTAGCTGCTCCAATTGAGAAAGGGCCGCTATTGTTATATGTAGCTGCCAACTCACGGGCTGTTAGCGTGGCTATGGTGGTAGAGCGCAAGGAGGCTGGCAAAGAGCATCCGGTTCAACAGCCGGTTTATTATGTTAGCGAAGTGCTAATTGAGTTTAAGCAACGATATCCACATTGGTAGAAGCTTGTTTATGGGGTGTTCATGGCAAGCTGGAAGCTTAAGCATTACTTTCAGGGACATCCAATCACTGTGGTTAGCTCTGCTCCTTTGGGGACATTATTCAAAACAGAGAAGCTACAGGGCGAGTTGCCAAGTGGGCAATTGAGCTTGGGTCTCATGGGCTGAAGTATGTTGCACTCACTACAATTAAGTCTCAAGCCCTGGTTGACTTCATCAATGACTGGACAGAGATGCAAATGCCAGTAGAAAAGCCGGACAACACATATTGGACTATACATTTTGATGGGTCCAGGCAATTGGAGGGCTCGGGGGCTGGAGTTGTATTAACTTCCCCATGAGGTGATAAATTTTGTTATGTGTTACAATTGATGTTTCCGTGCACTAACAACGCAGCAGAGTATGAAGCATTGCTCCATGGTCTTCGAGTGGCAAAGGACATGAGCTTGAGCCGAGTCAGATGTCTTGGTGATTCGGATCTAGTGGTTCAACAGGTGTCTGGCAAGTGGGATTCCAAAGACCCTCTCATGGCGGCTTATCACCGAGAGGTCGATGCTGTTGCAGGATATTTTAAAGGCTATCAGGTGGAATACATTGACTGTCAAAAGAACGAAGCAGCTGATGCTTTGAGCCAGCTGGGGTCTCAAGTAAGCCGGTACCACCCAACACCTTTTTATATGTTTTGCATAACCCCTCTGTCAAATTGCCCACAGAAGAAGATTTAGCTGTTCCTGACCCGGAGGCGCAGTTGGTGGCGGCTCTTCATGTCATCCCAGATTGGACGGTGTCGTTCTTGGCTTACATGACCCAGGGAGAATTGCCGACGGATGAGACCCTGGCTCGACAGATAACCCGGCGGTCTAAGTCCATGATGATTTCGGGTGGAGAGTTATTTCATCACAGTGTTTCTGGAGCGTTTCAACGGTGTGTTTCCCCCGAAGAAGGTCAAGAAATCCTTCGTGAGATCCATGAAGGTGATTGTGGTCATCACGCCGGGTCAAAATCTTTGGTGGCCAAGGCGTTTCGTCACGGTTTTTACTGGCTGGCGGCTCACGCTGATGCGTAGGATCTAGTCAGTAGATATGACGGATGTCAGAAATTCGCACGACGGGCGCATGTGCCGGCTCAAGAGCTCCGGATGATTCCAATCACTTGGCCATTTGTAGTCTGGGGGCTTGACATGGTGGGACCTTTCAAAAGGTCTAAGGACAAGAAGACACATCTCCTGGTGGCTGTTCATAAGTTCAATAAATGGGTTGAGGCAGAGCCTGTGAGTAAGTGTGATGCAGCCACGGCGGTTCAGTTCATGAAGAAAATAATCTTCCGTGTCGGTTTTCCACACAGTATTATCACGGACAATGGCACCAATCTATCCCAAGGGGCTATGGAAGAGTTTTGTCAGCGAGAGCACATCCGGCTTGATGTTTCTTCTGTAGCTCATCCTCAATCCAATGGGCAAGCTGAGAGAGCCAATTAGGAAATTCTGAAAGGGCTAAAACCCCGGCTTATGGTTCCTTTACAGCGAACGTCGGGTTCTTGGGTAGAGGAGTTGCCTTCAGTGTTATGGAGCATCAATACTACACCCAACAGGTCTACGGGTTACACACCCTTCTTCATGGTTTATGGGGCAGAAGCGGTATTGCCCGGTGACATCCGTCATGACTCGCCCCATGTGGCGGCTTATGTTGAAGCTAACAATGAAAAAGCCAGACAGGATGCGCTTGACTTGCTGGATGAAGAAAGAGACTTAGCAGCAGCACGATCAACAATCTATCAACAGGACCTGCGTCGTTATCACAGCCGCCGGGTTAAGACCAGGACTTTTCAGGAAGGCGACTTGGTGCTCCGGCTCATCCAAGATCTTTCAGATGCACACAAGTTATCCCCACCTTGGGAAGGACCCTTTATGGTCAGTAAAAATTTAAACAATGGGTCTTACTACCTCATTGACGTTCGAGAGCATGCAGACTCACGTAAGTCGGAAGAGGAGACCCGCTGGCCGTGGAACATTGCTCAACTTCGGCCGTACTATACCTGAGCCACCGGCTCTCATCCTGTACATATGTTCATCCTGTATATACGATGATAAGAAATAAAGTAAGACCATCGGTCTCTTTTCTTTTCAAAGATTATGCATCTTTATTACTTTTTCACAAATGACTATTAAGGAGCTGATCATATTTGAATCAAATTTACCCCTTTCTAGTCCGGCTTATGATCGTATTCGAATCTAGATGTAAGTATCATGATCACTTGGGGGCTTCCTGTTCAAACATAGGTCGTATTCGAACCAAAGAGAACATAGCTGTCGTAACCCTTTTGATCGGCTCAAGGCCAAACTCACTTGGGGGCTTCTTGATCGTATCCGAATCATAGCTTAACCCCTTTTGAGCCGACTTGGATCATATTTGAATCAGGGTCGTTAAAAACCTCTCAAGGTCATTTGGGGGCTTCCTGTTCAAACATAGTCATATTCGAACCAAAGAGAACATAGCTGTCGGTACCCTCTTGATCGGCGCAACGCCATAGCCACTGGGGACTATATGGTCATATTCGAACCTTAGCTTAACCCCTTTGGTCCGGTTTACTGATCGTATTCGAATCAGAAACCCCCAATCTTTTAAATACATAGTTAAAATTATGTTTGTTATCTGTTGCTTGCCTTTGAATTTTTGTTGTTCCAATATTACAAATGAGATGGCTTGATTCTCTTCGCCGGCTCAATTATTGAACCACACAACCGCCCGGGTTATCGAAGCCAGTGGTCTAAGGATCCGAAGTTACAAGCTACTGAGATATGATGATTATTGAATGTTCAAGGTGTTTCAATTTTTATATTGAATTCTCAAATTCATCACCCAGTTTATTTAAACCGGTGATCTAAGGATCACCAAGGACAAGGTATGGTTTTTACTTACACGTGCTTATCGGCTGCGTTAACTTCAGAGTTGGTATTAAACCTTATCCTTTATTTATATTTGTCTCTGTTTTTTGAGGTGGAAATATGAGCTGTAAAAGAGGTGTTTAAACCCAGTTGTTTCTAAACCGCCTTGCCAGGTCTTTCCTTTTTCCTTGTGTTCACAGGAACAGAGTTTAAACATTGCAGAGACAAGTGTTAAACAACGCATAAGAAAAGCATTAAAACATTGGCACCCGGAAGCACAGATTCACATAGAAGCGTTTTATGCGCGATGGCATAAGCAAACATGCGGTGTTTTTAACAGCTAAAGCTATTACAAGGCTTTCTAAAGCCCATGAAGATGATCGTTGTCCTTCCCTCACCGGCTCAACATCTTGAATCTGCTGGAAGTTGGGTTTTGACCAGTCATAGCCATTCATGGCGACAAATTCAGCTTCATCATCAATCAGGCCGACCGGATCAACCTCCGGGGCAAATGTGTCTTCTCTCACCGGTGGGATCAAGTCGGTTACTTTATAGGAAGGAGGGGCCATCTTCTTATTTTCACTGTCAAAACCCGGTTGATACTTGTCCACATTGGTGTCATCTCCAAGGCTAGTCGCCTGAGGCCGGACTTCACGGACGCAGGCTATAAAGTCATCCTGATCAAAAGGAGACCCGTCCTCCTGCACGGTAGGATAACCGCTTGCCACGTCTGCCGGGTCTAGATCTGGTACCCAAGCCTTGGAGCGGCTTAGGGCAGTCAATGCTCTGGCTCGCACGCAGGAGCGTTTCACCTCTTGGAATTTGGCAGGGAGAATGGACAGGCTCTTCAGGACGTCACTGATCCAGTTAGACCCTTGATTAGTAGGAGAGATGGCTGCCAGAGCTCGTTGTGCGCCGATATACAATTGTGCAGTTAAAGTGTATACGGTTTTCATCTTAATCAACGAGTCTTGGTCTAGATTCTTACTTCGCGGACCTACACGCATTTTTCACAGAGTCAGTTAACGTATCATATTCCGGCTTGATAGGAAACACATATGAAAGGTCAAATTAGAAAGCTTACCAAAGATACCAGTGACCATCTGAGACACCCGGCCTTTTAAACTGTTCAGTTCGGTTGAAATTTCCTTCAGAGCAGTTTCGGTTGTCTCAGCTCGCTGGGTCAGAAGTATCTTCTCATCTGCCCACATTTTCTCTTTGACAGCAAAGTCAGTCTTCAACTTCTCCATTTCAGAAAGACTTATTTGCAGTTGGGAGGTGGAAGATTTAATTTCTGATTCCTGGTTCGCTAGCCGGGTCTTTGTATCAGTCAGTTGGGAGTTCAGTTCAGACAATGCATTCTGTGAAAACATTCAGATAAATCAAGACTTGGTTTCAAAATTCCAGTATCCAATTTCAAAGATTCAAGTCTCAAATACTTTATGAATAAACCACTTGACACTTGGGGGCTAATGTATGTCAAATCAAATTTGTATGACTCTACCAACATATTTGAAGTCCCAAGTCCTTTACAAAGTAACAACACTTGGCACTTGGGGGCTAATGCACGCAGTTCAGCAAGTTTTTCAAGTTTAAACCGGAATATTAAGTATTTTACAGATGGCGTTCAATTCTGAAGTACCGATTCATTAATGATTAAATAAACCGGTCCTTGGGGACTACGGGTGAAGTCTTGTTCTACTAATATCAAGCAAAGATTCAGAGGTAAAAGTATCAGTCTATATTGTAAGTCTATAGGTTATTCTGTTTCTCTCATAATCTACAGACTTGGGGGCTGAAGGAATGTTGATAAACCGGAGATTACATACCTCATACTTCAATTGAAGCTGCTTGACCATCTCAATCTCAGAATCACGACTGGAGTGTACATGACTGAGATAGCCGGATAAGATATCACTGGCGTTAAGACGGTCATAATTGGCAACATCAAGACGAACCTTCCACCTCTCCAAAGCTTCTTTCTTAGCGGTGCACCGTGCCAAAACTGTCGGGTTCCCCGGCTCAACATAGCGGCTCCCAGTAATTTGAACATCTTGAACATGGGGAGACAGTGGGCCGGTTGAGCTTGATGGACCAGCTGTAGAAGAGTTAATAGTGTTCTTGACAAGGGATGGCTCTGGAGGATTTGCTTCATGAATAATAGGCGGGTCATCTGGGGCGACAGTCAATGGAGAAGGTGGCCTAGCCGGCTCAGATGCTAGTACTGGCGGATCTTCCATTGGTTTTGTTGCCTTCACTTTTTTGGACTTAGCTGGACCACTGAAGAAAAATATTTCAGAATAATCAGCATTAAGATAACAATTGATCAAACTCAGAAGAAAAGAGCATTTTTAATTACCCAGGAGCAGTCTTGAAAGCCGGAAATTGTGTTTGTGATGAGTCGCCCGAAGAACGAGACACCTCCTGAAAAGGTAAATGAAAGGAGTTAAAGGAAATACAAGGAGCAGGATTCATCAAAACGGGTTAAAGACAGTAATAATTAAACCTCGTTCGGGCGTTTCCGAGGAGTCTGTTGAAGGACAACAGCCGGTTCATCCTCAATTCCAACTTCACGGCGGCTTTCATGTTGCTGTTTTTCCAAATGAAAGTTGGGATCCAAGTGAGCTAAAGGGTTATAAAACCTTACTTTACGGATCACTCGACGAACTTTGTGTCTTGGTAAGGGCTCTGAGTCGGAGGAAATAATAGTTACCTCTACTTCCTCAGCCTGACTGGCCCAGTGTCATCCTGGTAAGGATCAGTGTCAATAAGAGTGTTAAAAAATTGGCCAAGGGAGTCAAGGGCTACCTCCGAGTCAGACGAGTCGTCAAGCTTCATTAAATCTTCAGCAGTGGTTTTCTTCTTCTTCTTGGATTTCCGGGCTGTTTTCTTGGCGTTCATGGCGGCGAGTTTCACCTTCTTGGCAGCTTCGTGATCATATTTCACCTTCCAGAAGTCAGAATTGGCCTATAAAGACAAGAAGAAAGATCAATATTAAGTACTAATAGCCAAAAAAACACAAAGAAAAAAAGAGATTAGAATGTACTTACTTCTGGCATCGGATTAATCTTGCAGAAGGGACTTAACCCAACAATACTGCAATCTTCGTACTTCCCATTTACCAAAAGGGTCGACATCGAAACAATGTCTTCTTCGGTGAGTTCAACTTGGCTGTGACGAAGAGGGTGGTCCGGGCTACCGTCATACTCATACATCAGTTGAGATCGACGACTTAATGGAATAACCCGCCGTGAGATCCAGCAACGGGTCAGGTCTACTCCAGTTAGACCATTACCCAATAAGCCGTTCATTCTTCTAATGGAGGGAAGAAGCTTCCTACGTTCAGCGATGGTAAGCTTATCCGGAAGGGGGAACTTGGAGTCGAGATGGTTAGGGCGATAACCCGGCAAAGGCTTCTCGTTTGCTGGAGAAGTATCCTGACAATAAAACCAAGTTTGGTTCCAATCTTTTGGGTGGCTCGGTAAGACGATGAGAGGAAAAACGGCACCCTGACGGCGCTGAATTGAAATGCCTCCAAGTTCTAAGCTAGAACCGTTGGTGCATTCATTCTGGCGATTCAGATGAAAGTACTCTCTAAACAATTCTACAGTGGGCTCTTGCTGAAGATACGCCTCACAGAGCACTTGGAAGTTACAGATATTGGAAATAGAGTTGGGTCCAAGGTCTTGAGGATGGAGTTTGAAAAAATGAAGGACCTCTCTGAAGAATTTTGAACCGGGCGGTGAAAATCCCCGGTTCATGTGGTCAGTAAAGATAATCACTTCTCCATCTTTCGGATTGGGACGTTCTTCCTCCGGGTCAGGAGCACGATAAGACATGACATTCTTTGAAGGCAGAAACCCAACGATGAAGAATTCTTTTAGCCGTTCCTCAGTTACGGAAGAAGGAACCCAGTTACAGATGGTCGGTGACTTCGACGACATGATGAGTAACGAACTGAAAAATAAATAACAATATGGCGGTTCAGTCTATGGTCAATTATAAAGCAAGTAATGGCGGTTTAACTAAGGGATAATGGTATATAGGGAAAAGAAAGCCGGAGTGGTAAGCCGCCATGACTACAGATTTTCTCAGAAGGCAGAATTCAGTTAAGTGTTGGCATAAACAAGTTTCACCAAGTTCTTATTATCATTTTTGGATCAAAGGGTTGTTTCAAAAAGGGAAATATTCTAGACCTAAAAAACATAGTACAGAGGAGTTCGTCGACTATAATGAAGCATCTGTACAGGTAAAAGGGATCTACTGATATCAAAAACGAAGGCCAAACAGCTACCGCACAAGTTATATATCTTTTCTGGATCAAAATAAGTTGCGGAGAAGATCTACAAGATGGCCCGTGATGAACAGATGAAGAATACTGAAGAACTCGTGAAACCTAGAAACGGATCTAGGTACGGGAGAGAGAGGAAAGCTTACAGGAAGCAGGCCTACCGCGAAAAGTCGCCGCGTTCTCTGGATGAACTCAGGGTGATGCAGTGGCCAAGCTTGATGACGACGATGAGACTTGCGGCGGCGGCGGAGCTCGAGCAGCGACGGAGGTTGCGAGAGGAAGAAGATGAGGAAGAAAGGAGAATGGGAAGGACCGGCCGCGTGCCTATTTATAAGGGCAGATGCGAACAGGCGAGCGCGAAAATCAAGGAGTCCCAATAATAATTGTCCAACTGAACCGACGCCTCAATTCTAGGAAGGCATTAAAAAATGAAAGATCCATTGTAAGATGACATCATGAAGGTTTTTTGTGTTTTCAAAAGATGGCGTCACGGCGGGTTACAGAAGTTTTTAGACAGAGGATGGATTCTGACCAAGTGTTGAAGATTGACAAAGAACAAAGTTCAGAGTCAACCTGGGGCCTAATGTTGGGGATATTACTATCAGCTGAGACCCGCCCAGGAGGGGTCGGGTCAGCTTCAATGGCGGGTTACGCAAGAAGTTCAGTAAACATCCAAGTTTGTAGTTTATTAAGTCTTATAGAAGGCCCAAAGGTCAAGGGCCGGCTTAAGGCCCGATATTGTAAAATGCCACATGTAAGGAAATACTTGTACAGAAAGACATATAAAGAAAGTCACTGAGCCGGACATGATTATGAGCCGGCCGGGACTCTGTAGGCCACCTGGCGTTAACCCGTGAATATAAGGGGACGACCCGGTGGCGGTTTAGGACAAGAAGCAACAAGTCGATAGCCAAGCCGGCGAGTTAAGACTCTTGGTGATCGAAACCCTAGCAATACCAAACCCAACTAGACATAGGCTTTTACCTTCATCGTAAGGGGCCGAACTAGTATAAAACTCTCTCGTGTCCTTTGTCCCGATTAACCCCTTTAAGCTTCCTAGTGCGATGGCCCTACGACTAAGTCCTTGCTCTAGGACATCTGTCGTGACAATTCCACGATAGTAATCGTACCCCCTAGGCCCTCGAATGATGGTTTCGATGATGCTGTTATGAGGTTGAAGGGCAAGCTTGGGTATGCTAGGAGTGACGACATCCATCGCTATGTGATTAACACCCAAAGGGTACTAAGGTGTGATCATGTTTTGCTTGTGAGAGAAGTTTAGTCAACGGGTCTACCACATTCAGATCCGTATGTATTTTGCAAATTTCTATGTCAACAATGCTCTGCACGGAGCTACTCTAGCTAATTGCTCCCACTTAAAATATGTATCCAGATTGTGACTTAGAGTCATCTGGATCAGTGTCAAAACTTGCATCGACATAACCCTTTACGACGAACCTTTTGTCACCTCCATAATCGAGAAACATATCCTTATTCCACTAAGGATAATTTTGACCGCTGTCCAGTGATCTACTCCTAGATCACTATTGTACTCCCTTGCTAAACTCAGTGTAGGGTATACAATAGATCTGGTACACAGCATGGCATACTTTATAGAACCTATGGCTGAGGCATAGGGAATGACTTTGATTCTCTTTCTATCTTCTGCCGTGGTCGGGCTCTGAGTCTTACTCAATTTCACACCTTGTAACACAGGCAAGAACTCTGTCTTTGACTGTTCCATTTTGAACTACTTCAAAATCTTGTCAAGGTATGTACTCATTGAAAAAAAACTTATCAAGCGTCTTGATCTATCTCTATAGATCTTGATGCTCAATATATAAGCAGCTTCACCGAGGTCTTTCTTTGAAAAAACTCCTTTTAAACACTCCTTTATGATTTGCAGAATAATTCTACATTATTTCCGATCAACAATATGTCATTCACATATACTTATCAAAAATGATGTAGTGCTCCCACTCACTTTCTTGTAAATACAGGCTTCACCGCAAGTCTGTATAAAACTATATGCTTTGATCAACTTACCAAAGCGTATATTCCAACTCCGAGATGCTTGCACCAGTCCATAGATGGATTGCTGGAGCTTGCATATTTTGTTAGCACCTTTAGGATTGACAAAACCTTCTGGTTGCATCATACACAACTCTTCCCTAATAAATCCATTAAGGAATGCAGTTTTGTTTATCCATTTGCCAGATTTCATAAAATGCGGCAATTGCTAACATGATTTGGATAGACTTAAGCATAGATATGAGTGAGAAACTCTCATCGTAGTCAACACCTTGAACTTGTCGAAAACCTTTTGCGACAATTCTAGCTTTGTAGATAGTAACACTACTATCAGCGTCTGTCTTCCTCTTGAAGATCCATTTAATCTCAATGGCTCGCCGACATTGGGCAAGTCAATCAAAGTCCATACTTTGTTCTCAAAGATGGATCTCATCTCAGATTTCATGGCCTCAAGTCATTTCGTAGAATCTGGGCTCATGATCGCTTCCTCATAGTTCGTAGGTTCATCATCGTCAAGTAACATGACCTCCAGAACAGGGTTACCGTACCACTCTGGTGCGGATCTCACTTTGGTTGACCTACGAGGTTCGGTAGTAACTTGATATGAAGTTACATGATCATCATCATTAACTTCCTCACTAATTGGTGTAGGAGTCACAGGAACAGATTTCTGTGATGAACTACTTTCCAATAAGGGAGCAGGTACAGTTACCTCATCAAGTTCTACTTTCCTCCCACTCACTTCTTTCGAGAGAAACTCCTTCTATAGAAAGGATCCATTCTTAGCAACGAATATCTTGCCTTCGGATCTGTGATAGAAGGTGTACGCAACAGTAACTTTTGGGTATCCTATGAAGATGCACTTTTCCGATTTGGGTTTGAGCTTATCAGGATGAAACTTTTTCACATAAGCATCGCAACCCCAAACTTTAAGAAACGATAGATTAGGTTTCTTGCCAAACCATAGTTCATACGGTGTCGTCTCAACGGATTAGACGGTGCCCTATTTAATGTGAATGCAGCTGTCTAATGCATAACCCCGGAATTATAGTGGTAAATTGGTAAGAGACATCATAGATTGCACTATATCCAATAAAGTCCGGTAATGACGTTTGGACACACCATTATGTTGTGGTGTTCCAGGTGGCACGAATTTGTGAAACTATTCCACATTGTTTTAATTGAAGACCAAACTCGTAACTCAAATATTTGTCTCCGCGATCAGATCGTAGAAACTTTATTTTCTTGTCACGATGATTTTCCACTTCACTCTAATGTTCTTTGAACTTTTCAAATGTTTCAGACTTATGTTTCATCAAGTAGATATACCCATATCTGCTCAAATCATCTGTGAAGGTCAGAAAATAACGATACCCGCTGCGAGCCTCAACATTCATCAGACCGTATACATCAGTATGTATTATTTCCAATAAGTCAGTTGCTCGCTCCATTGTTCCGGAGAACGGAGTCTTAGTCATCTTTCCCATGAGGCATGGTTCGCAAGCATCAAGTGATTCATAATCAAGTGATTCCAAAAGCCCATCAGCATGGAGTTTCTTCATGCGCTTTACACCAATATGACCTAAACGGCAGTGCCACAAATAAGTTGCACTATCATTATTAACTTTGCATCTTTTGGCTTCAGTGTTATGAATATGTGTATCACTATGATCGAGATCCAACAAACCATTTTATTGGGTGTATGACCATAGAAGGTTTTATTCATGTAAACAGAACAACAATTATTCTCTAATTTAAATGAATAACCATATTGCAACAAACATGATCAAATCATATTCATGCTCAACCCAAACACCAAATAACACTTATTTAGTTTCAACACTAATCCCGAAAGTATAGGGAGTGTGCGATGATGATCATATCAATCTTGGAACTACTTCCAACACACATCGTCACCTCGCCCTTAACTAGTTTCTGTTTATTCTGCAACTCCTGTTTCGAGTTACTACTCTTAGCAACTGAACCAGTATCAAATGCCGAGGGGTTGCTGTAAACACTAGTAAAGTATACATCAATAACATGTATATCCAATATACCTTTGTTCACTTTGTCATCCTCCTTATCTGCCAAATACTTGGGGCAGTTCCGCTTCCAGTGACTAGTCCCTTTGCAGTAGAAGCACTTAGTCTCAGGCTTAGGACTAGACTTGGGCTTCTTCACTTGAGCAGCAACTTGCTTGCCGTTCTTCTTGAAGTTCCCCTTCTTCCCTTTGCCCTTTCTCTTGAAACTAGTGGTCTTGTCAACCATCAACACTTGATGTTTTTCTTGATTTCTACCTTCGCCGATTTTAGCATCGCGAAGAGCTTGTGAATTGTTTTCGTCATCCCTTGCATATTATAGTTCATCACAAAGTTCTACTAACTTGGTGATGGTGACTAGAGAATTCTGTCAATCACTATTTTATCTGGAATATTAACTCCCACTTGATTCAAGCGATTGTAGTACCCAGACAATCTGAGCACATGCTCACTGCTTGAGCTATTCTCATCCATCTTTTAGCTATAGAACTTGTTGGAGAATTCATATCTCTCAACTCAGGTTTTTTCTTGAAATATTAACTTCAACTCCTGGAACATCTCATATGGTCCATGACGTTCAAAACGTCTTTGAAGTCCCGATTCTAAGTTGTTAAGCATGGTGCACTAAACTATCAAGTAGTCATCATATTGAGCTAGCCAAATGTTCATAATGTCTGCATCTGCTCCTGCAATAGGTCTGTCACCTAGCGGTGCATCAAGGACATAATTCTTCTGTGCAGCAATGAGGATAATCCTCAGATCACGGATCCAATCCGCATCATTGCTACTAACATCTTTCAACATAGTTTTTCTCTAGGAACATATATAAAACATAGCGAAGCAACAACGCAAGCTATTGATCTACAACATCATTTGCAAAATACTATCAGGACTAAGTTCATGATAAATTTAAGTTCAATTTAATCATATAACTTAAGAACTCCCACTTAGATAGACATCCCTCTAATCCTCTAAGTGATCATGTGATCCAAATCAACTAAACCATGTCCGATCATCACGTGAGATGGAGTAGTTTCAATGGTGAACATCACTATGTTGATCATATCTACTATATGATTCACGCTCGACCTTTCGGTCTCCGTGTTCCGAGGCCATATCTGTTATATGCTAGGCTCGTCAAGTTTAACCTGAGTATTCCGCGTGTGCAACTATTTTGCACCCGTTGTATTTGAACGTAGAGCCTATCATATCCAATCATCACGTGGTGTCTCAGCAAGAAGAACTTTCACAACGGTGCATACTCAGGGAGAACACTTATACCTTGAAATTTAGTGAGAGATCATCTTATAAAGCTACCGCCGAACTAAGGAAAATAAGATGCATAAAAGATAAACATCACATGCAATCAATATAAGTGATATGATATGGCCATCATCATCTTGTGCTTGTGATCTCCATCTCCAAAGCACCTTCATGATCACCATCGTCACCAGCGCGACACCTAGATCTCCATCGTAACATCGTTGTCGTCTCGCCAATCTTATGCTTCCACGACTATCGCTACTGCTTAGTGATAAAGTAAAGCATTACAGGGCAATTGCATTGCATACAATAAAGCGACAACCATATGGCTCCTGCCAGTTGCCGATAACTTGGTTACAAAACATGATCATCTCATACAATAAAATTTAGCATCATGTCTTGACCATATCACATCACTACATGCCCTGCAAAAACAAGTTAGACGTCCTCTACTTTGTTGTTGCAAATTTTACGTGGCTGCTACGGGCTTAGCAAGAACTGTTCTTACCTACGCATCAAAACCAAAACGATAGTTTGTCAAGTTAGTGTTGTTTTAACCTTCTCAAGGACCGGGCGTAGCCACACTCGGTTTAACTAAAGTTGGAGAAATTGACACCTGCCAGCCACCTATGTGCAAAGCACGTCAGTAGAACCAGTCTCGCGTAAGCGTACGCGTAATGTCAGTCCGGGCTGCTTCATCCAACAATACCGCCGAACCAAAGTATGACATGCTGGTAAGCAGTATGACTTATATCGCCCACAACTCACTTGTGTTCTACTCGTGCAAATGACATCTACGCATAAAACCTGGCTCAGATGCCATTGTTGGGGAACGTAGTAATTTCAAAAAAATTCCTACGCACACGCAAGATCATGGTGATGCATAGCAACGAGAAGGGAGAGTGTTGTCTACGTACCCTCGTAGACCGAAAGCGGAAGCATTAGCACAACACAGTTGATGTAGTCGTACGTCTTCACGATCCGACCGATCAAGTATCGAACGCACGGCACCTCCGAGTTCAGCACACGTTTAGCCTGATGATGTCCCTCGAACTCCGATCTAGCGGAGTGTTGAGGGAGAGTTTCATCAGCACGACGGCGTGGTGACGATGTTGATGTTCTACCAACGCAGGGCTTCGCCTAAGCACTGCTATAGTATTGTCGAGGTGGACTATGGTGGAGGGGGGCACCGCACACGGCTAAAAGATCAAATTGATCAATTGTTGTGTCTATGGGGTGCCCCCCTCCTCCGTATATAAAGGGAGGGAGGAGGAGGGGGCCGGCCAAGAGGAGGAGGCGCGCCCAAGGGGGGGTAATCCTACTCCAAGTAGGTTTTGCCCCCCTTTCCTATTCCAACTAGGAGAAGGGGGAAGGAGGAGGTGGAGAAAAGGAAGGAGAAGGTGGGCCGCGCCCCCTCCCCTTACCCAATTCGGATTGGGGCAAGGGGGGCCGCGCGCCACCTCCTGCTGCCTCTCCTCTTCCACCACTTTGGGCCCATGAGGCCCAATAACCCCCGGGGGGTTCCGGTAACCCCCCGGTACTCCGGTATATATCCGATAACCCTCGGAACCATTCCGGTGGCCGAATATAGTCATCTAGTATATCAATCTTCATGTCTCGACCATTTCGAGACTCCACGTCATGTCTGTGATCACATCCGGGACTCCGAACAACCTTCGGTACATCAAAACTCATAAACTCGTAATATAACCATCATCGAAACGTTAAGCATGCGGACCCTACAGGTTCGAGAGCTATGTAGACATGACCGAGACACGTCTCCAGTCAATAACGAATAGCGGAACCTGGATGCTCATATTGGCTCCTACATATTCTACGAATATCTTTATCGGTCAAACAGCATAACAATATACGTTGTTCCCTTTGTCATCCGTATGTTACTTGCCCGAGATTCTATCATCGGTATCTCAATACCTAGTTCAATCTCGTTATCGGCAAGTCTCTTTACTCGTTCTATAATACATCATCCCGCAACTAACTCATTAGTTGCAATGCTTGCAAGGCTTAAGTGATGTGCATTACCGAGAGGGCCCAGAGATACCTCTCCGACAATCGGAGTGAAAAATCCTAATCTCGAAATACGCCAACCCAACAAGTACCTTTAGAGACACCTGTAGAGCACCTTTATAATCACCTAGTTACGTTGTGACGTTTGGTAGCACACAAAGTGTTCCTCCGGTAAACGGGAGTTGCATAATCTCATAGTCATAGGAACATGTGTAAGTCATGAAGAAAGCAATAGCAACAAACTAAACGATCAAGTGCTAAGCTAACGGAATGGGTCAAGTCAATCACATCATTCTCCTAATGATGTGACCTCGTTAATAAAATGACAACTCATGTCTATGGCTAGGAAACATAACCATCTTTGATCAACGAGCTAGTCAAGTAGAGGCATACTAGTGACACTTTGTTTGTCTATGTATTCACACAAGTATTATGTTTCCGGTTAATACAATTCTAGCATGAATAATAAACATTTATCATGATATAAGGAAATAAATAATAACTTTATTATTCCCTCTAGGGCATATTTCCTTCAATATGTACCTAAACTTCTTATTTTTACTTCTCTGGTGCTGAACTTCTGGCCTCTTTTGTACTGTACTGCCTGTTGTGATATAGCTAAACTTATGTGCTAACATGTGTTATGAACTTCCTGAGTTCCTGATGCTGAACTTTTTTTACTTTCTATTGCTTTTGTTTTAGATCAATGATTATGTTCCAAAACAAGGAGTGTGAAACTTCTATTAAGGATGTCGCAATATCTTTTGCTCCTCGCGGAATGCTTCAATCTAATGTGGCTGAGGTTGCACTCTACTGTCTACGTGTGAAGTACTAGGGATCGGATAAACTCAAGATGCCGTATTGGGTTTGTGTAAGTCAACCATATAGTGATTTCTTTTCTATTTTGTTCCTTATCATTTTTAGTTAAAACTTTTTTGTCTCATTTTTTATTTTCATATGTTGGTGTTGTCTGCATAATTTTAGGACAAGATTTTCAGAGGTCATTTTGATTCCCGTGTGAGGAAGTACTTCTTCGCGAGTGGTCCAGATAGCATGGATGCACATGATACGTATGCAATATCTTGTTCTTTGCCTCTGTATTAGTTTTGCACTATGATCCACTGTGTTAATATTGTTTCATTTTTCTTTGTACCATTTGATATCAATTCTCAGTTTTTAATGATTCGTGTGTTTATGTTGCTTCAGGTTGTTTTCCCCACTTTTGACCCGCCTGAGATTCCTGCTTCCATGGGTGGTGTTGGTCATTAGGTTTCGATATTTCTTGACCTGAAGAATTCAAGGTTCCTGCTTCTCGACTCCTATTATGGACCAGACGATGAATGTGCAGTACGCCTGTTTCAGCGGATGACCGACAACATCAAGAAGCTTTGGAGCGATGCCAGCAACGACAGGGAGACACCCTTCAGTCCTCTTACCATCGACCATTTCGCTCTAGATTGGATTGATGTGCCCCAGGAGCAAAACAAGTATGAGTTCCACTTTTTCTCTTTATCACTTCTGTTTATCTGTAGTTGTACTTAAGCTGCGACGTGTTTTATTTGTTGGCTTTGTTTTTCTGTTCTAACACTATTCTTTTTACTGCGTTTGATGGCAGTATCGACTGCGGATTCTTCATGCTTACGAATGTTAATTCATATCAGGATATCAAAATAAAAGAAAACGTTCTTGCAAATTATTCCCATGAAAATATCGCGGATATCAGGAAGACGTGGCTGTACTCAATCGCTTCTTCCAACCTGTTTCAGACAGACTTCCAAGCTCTGTTTGGCTACTACACATGTAAGTATTGGAACTTGGACTGCTTACCTGCACTGCATCTTTTATTCTACCTGAACTTCATATTTTTCTTTGAACTTGGACTTCTGCTTGAGATCTGGCTGGGCAGCTGGTTTCAGAAGGAGAGGAGCATTTTCTTGTACATGAACTTCATTTCTATCTTTTTTATTTTGCTTGTGTGTTTTTTTTTCAATAATTTCTTTCCTTCCATTGCTTACTTGGACATGAGCATTTCTTTCTAATTGAACTTCAGAGATGATGCCTTTCTATGGTTCTGTTAGCTATAGTTGAACGTTTTCCAGTTCATCGGTTTTATCTTGAACTGTGCCTTTGGTTGTGCCTAAACTTCATTTAGTTTTTTTAATGAAACTAATTTTTTTAGGTCAGCTTGAGTAGTAACCATGTCATCTTTATTAGTTGGACTGCACATTGCATTGTTCCTGAACTTCAGTGATATTTAATGGTGATGTTTTCTCTTCCTTTTCTTTGACAGTGGATCCGTTGGACTTGACCGATTACCACTATCATTCCTCGGGTCGCAGGAATACCAGCCTAGGGAGGAATCAATGAGTATAGCTCCGATAGAAGAGGATAGACCTCGAAACCTTATTCCTTCCAAGTTGGGTAAGCAGGCTGGTGGTATTCGTGGTACTCCAAAAACCCCTTGCTCCAGGAAGGTTGGTGTAGTCGAAGCAGCCGAAGCAGAAGTTATTTCGTCTGATGATGATTTTGAGAAGATTGCTTACCCGAAGAATGGTAAATCTGCTGCTGGTATTGTTGCTGGGAGAGGTGGGAAGAATGTTGTCATCACCAGGAGGAAACCGGCAGTTCAGTCTGGCAACATTACTTCCTCCAAGAGAGCATCAAGATTGCCTTTGAAGTGGCGTTCTCCTGTCGCTCCCCTAAAAAAATACAGTTACCCTCATCTATCCGAGGCCCGGAAGTTGAAACAGTATGTGCTTAGTGAAGAGGGTCTGGAGAAGTATTCTGAGTGAGTTTTCTTCTTCTTAACTTTGTTGCTGTCAGAGATGCTACTCTGTGTCTGAACTTCTGTTGTTGTATGTGGACTTCTGTTCATTTTCTCCCTTGCCTTGGAGTTATAGTGTCTGAACTTCTGTTGTTATATTGTCTGAACTGCCATTACTGTAGTATCTGAACTTCTGTTTTATGTCTCCTCTTGCCTTTTGAGTTATAGTATCTGAACTTTTGTTTGTTGTTGTATCTGAACTTCAAATATTTTTTACCATCCTTTTGTATTCTCCAGGACAAGCTACTGCATGTTTACCATCCCTGCGAATGTGATTGACCTCACAGGACGTGTCCTTTATACTCTTTTTGATGAAGGGTAGCAGATGGAAGGAGACATAATGGATTATCTCATAAATTTGTGGAAGGATAAGCCGGAGACCTCTGAGATATTCACTAGTGCTGACAGGGTTGTACTTAGTCCCTACTTCATACAGGTTTTAGTTCTTTGCACCCCTATCTCCCTTTTTTGCCTTAGTTTTGTTGTAGTGGCATTTGGGAGGTACTTTAATTGTGTTTTTGTGAATGCACAGTACTTCCTAGAGTATGATTTCTTCGGCGCAACAGTTCCAAAGTTTGATGCAAAAAAATATGTTGGTCTCCTCCCAATGTTTGTTCGCATGGAAGAAGACCTTCTTAACACAAAGCTGGTTAGGTTTTCATAACTCTTGATTTTTTTAATTTCATGTGCATCCATTTGTTGAGCTTGTCAAGAAGTTTTTGTTCATGCCGGTTCTTCAATACATATGCTTTTATAGTTTGTGTTCACTGGTCCTTTCATTCTTGACAGGTTTTCTTGATTCTATTCAAGCCAATTGGCACAATGGCGCACTACAGTGTGTACGTGGTGAATAGATATCATGGGAGCATTGACATCCTTGATTCACTTCCTTGCACTAATATGGAAACGTCGCGAACGAGTTTCCACGGGGACTGTCAAAATATCGTGAGTGTTTCTTAGCCTGAACCTCCATTCACATTCTCTTCTTTGACACGAAGTTTATTATGCCTTATGTTGACAAAATATGTTGCTATCTCTGTTTTGGTAATACTGCTTGTACTGACTATCATTTGGAAGTTGAACTTCTACTATTTGTTTAGCTAGATCTTATGCAAGTGTCACTTTTTATGTACCTGAACTTAACTAATTTGGTTAACATGTTTTTGACTTCATCTTATTTTGTTATTTCTGGCAGATCAAGAGATTTGTTGGGTTGCTCAAGGAGGTGTACGGCAAGGCTGCGTACACAGCGAGCAAGCATCCTAACTGGGTGACTATTGCAAAGAGGCCGACTTTTATCGATGTTCCAAAGCAGAAGAATAATGATTGGTGTTTCTTTGCCATGAAGTTATGCTCTTCATATGATGGCGATGAGATTGTTGAATATTTTGGTGATGTGGAAGTATGTTATGTCCTTGTTCTTGTCTCATCATCCTTTTTTTCTTGTGTGTTTTTGCTGAGACGCTCCTGTTGTGGTTTTAGTTATCCGTTACTAAACCATCGTTTCATTTTCTTTTGTTTGCAGGCTGCTGCAGATGACTGGAAGGCTGAGTTCATGCACACTCTGATGTTTAGCGAGAAGAATGAAGTCATTTGTTCACGGCTTCCTAAAGAGATCCAGTCCTTTGCCCCGTGAATTTGAAGCATTAGTTTCATTGTAGATTTGATTTCGTAAAGATTTTTAGGTTTGATAATGATTGGAACAATTCCGTAAAGATTTGGTTGTAAGAATGTTTTACTGATTTGTGTATCTATAGGTGCAGCACTATTACTTATGATATTGTGGACAAATGTATTTGGTGTGAAGAATAATTTGGCTTTGTGAATTTCAATGTACTGCATCATTTTCAGTATCCATGTGTTGCATGTTTTTGCCCCAACAGATGTACCTGAACTTCTCCCTCGGTTATGGTTGAACTGCTTGATTTTTTTGTGTTGTTTATTTTTGGGCCCCAACGTATGATCGTTGACCTGAACTTCTGCTTTGAGATGTGGCTGGGCAGCTGGTTTCAGATGGATAGGATATTCTGTGTTGTGTAATGTATTGGTAATTTTGAACCCAACCAAAATGTATGCTTTTGCATAGAATCTATATTTGTTTTTTTTGTTTTTTTCAAGTGCGAATGTATTTTAGCTTTAACTTTGTGCAGAAATATTCTTGACGTTTCTTTATCTTTTGTCGGTATTGTACATGAACTTCTGCACGTATCCAAGCAGAACTTCACATTTGAACGCGTTGTCTTAGGCTTGCTAACCTTAGTTTATGCGGTGAAATTTTATTTTTAAAGTATATTTTTTCCTACATCAATTTTATATACCAGAACTTCTTCTGTAAGCTGACCTGAACTTCAAAACTGTATGATTATTTGCTGGTTGCTCTTGTATGGAATACAACACCAGCACCTCCTGCCATAATATACCAGGACTTCTGCAGTAATCTTACTTGAACTTCAGAGTGTATGTTTTTCAATTTATTACTACTTGCACTCTGCATGCAGTACATCACTAGGACAACACTTCCTCTCATAATATACCAGGACTTCTGCAGTAATATTACTTGAACTTCATAGTGTATGTTATCAGGACTTCTATTGTATAATTTCTTTGAAAGTTCAACAATAAAAGGGGATGACATAATATTCTGCACATTGACATGACATAAGTTTGCATTGTGTTAATTGACCTATTCTAACTGTTCATCAGCCTTGCGCTCCTCCTAGGCTCTGGTTGTATAGGTTTTTGCTTGACATGTACCTCTTCCTCTTCATCTTCCTCCTTCTCTTCCTCTTCATCTTCCTCTTCCTCTTCATCGTTCTCTTCCTCTTCGTCTTCCTCTTCTTCGACGGTGTCTTCATCTTCGTCTTCCTCTTCTTCGACGGTGTCTTCATCTTCGTCTTCCTCTTCTTCGACGATGTCTTCATCTTCGTCTTCCTCTTCATTTTCCACCACTTTCTTGTTGCTAGCTCTAGGTTTTGCTCTCTGTTTCTTCTCTAAATTTTTGCTTGTCTTTTCAGCATCTGCGCGCTTCGGGCATGTTCTTGCATTATGTGGTTCATACTCCTTGCATATTCAACAAAGTCTGGTGCTTGCTTTCTGTGGGTGTGGTCCCTTCTTTTGTTCCATAACTTTGGGCTGCTGTTTTTGAGATTTGGGTTGCTTGACCTCCTTGGTATTGTTTCTTTCCAAGAGTGTTGGACATGTCAGCTTGTTGTGTCCCGCAACCTGGTTGCACACAATACATTTCTTGTGTCCAAGTGGCACTCCATTCTCATCGAGCACAATGACTCTTCCTACAGGTGGTGCCTTTATTTGAGCTCTCTTGTCACTTTTCTTTACTGCAGTAATTTTCTTCCTACCCTTTGTTTCAAAATACAGCGACAGTTTCATCGTCTCTTGCTGTCGCTGCTCCATTGATTGGCCATCACCCTGCTTGCATTGGTTGGCTTCAGCGGCGGCGTTGAGCATTTTAGCTGCATAATAATGAAGGTCATCTTCAATTTCAGCGTCCTCTTCATCCATCCTTTCGTCAGCATCCGCTTGATTTGCTGAATGTATTGCATCAAGCTCTTCCACGAGCCTCTTGAGAACATAGTAGGCTCTGTCATATTGCTAGTCACATCTCATCACTTTCTTGTTAACCATCAAATTTAGCTACAGCAAGATGTCTTGCTTCGATAGCCTTGAGCTGCCATCCGATGCGGTTGTGTTGTAGTCCCTTGTATCAAAGGTTGGTTGTGATTTTGCAGTCTTTGTGTACCGTTTGTTTGGAAAATTTTCAGGCTTCAGGTAGTCCAGTATGTTCATGATGTGAAGGCAGAACATGCCGGTATTTTGTGATGAATGCAGAATACATAGTTTGTGAGCCAGGAATGAGTTTCATAAATTCTGATATGATACTACTAGTTTAGCTGTTTAATGACTTTGTTTTTCCGCTCACCTGTGTGTGTCCAAAGCTTGCATTCACACTCGTATATTTCATTCTCTGGGTCAGCTACAACCTGGAATTCATGCTTTGACCAAGAAAATCTTGATCATCATGGCCAGGCTTGTTGTGGTAGTACACAAGGTACTTAGTGTGCTCTGCTGTACGCTTTGCGCAAAATAGCGTGGCTTTTCTCATCCTATTCCTCATCTCGGTGTACACGGCTCTCGTGTACTTGGTAGACATGTCTTCCTCGTAGCCGTAAGTTGTTTTTGTCACAGGATTGGTCTGCACATGTCAAAAAGTAAGATATTAGTCGAAGCAGAGTCATGGTTTTCATTTTTCTAAATTCAAAGTGCACATGTTGAAGGTAAACAGAACATGATTTGGGTGTTTTTTTGTCATCATACCATGCTGGTCATTGTTTGCTCGTTGTCCTTCTGCATCCGAGTTTGTATGCAAGCATTGACCTGCCTAGCAAAATTGTGTAGGTTCTGGGTCCCCTTGACAAACCCTTTCTTGAGGACGTGGTTCATGCTCTCGCTTCGTTGTGTGGAAGTCATTCTAGCACAGAAAATGTTCTTGTAATATGCAGAAATCCACATCTTCCTATCACTCCAGAGCTGCATCATCATCTGGTCGTTCTCCAGGTTGTACTTGTGCACGAGTTCAGCCCAGGCATCTTCAAACTCCGTTGGCATCAGCGACCAGTTTAGTATAGCTGTGAACTCCTCTTTGAATGTTTTATACTTTTTGTATAGCAACGTGAGGTATTCCCTGTACTTCTTCATGATGTGCCAACGGCATAGCTTGTGGACGGTGTTTGGAAATGATTGTGGTATAGCTTTCGCCATCGATGGGCACTGGTCTGCATGAATTAAAAAAATGAAACTTGCTTCTTTTTTGCACTGACAGTGAACTTATGTTGTACAAGTACTTGAACTTCACATCTAGTAGTATGGCTATCTAAGAATGTCACATGTATTTTTTCTTACAACAGTGTTGCTGAACTTCTGTAGTACCAGTGCTTGAACTTCACAGGTAGCAGTAGGACTAACTAGTAGTGTCACACTCAAAAAATTTCTTACAGCAGTGTTGTTGAACTTCTGTGGTACCACTGCTTGAACTTCACATAAATAACTATATTTTTCTGAATATGTTACATATATTTTTCTTACAGCTTTTGTCCTTGAACTTATATGATTCCTGTATTTGAACTTCACATCCATAACTAATTTTTTTCTAAACATGTGACAGATAATTTTGCTTGCTTGTACTGTTTAGTTGGACTTCTGTGCTAACAGTGGTTGAACTGCTTGCTTTACATTATTTTTCAGAGAAAACCAATGTACCCAATACAGAGCCATGGACTGAAAAGATCATGAAACTTGTAGAGTTTTTTTTGAACTCACCTATTAGAATGCAAGTTGGGTTCTTGTTGTTCATGCACCGTACAAATGTATCGAACTGCCACTTGAATGAGTTTGCATCTTCATCTCTGATAAGGGAAACAACAAATATCATTGACTGCAAGTGATGGTTTGTTCCAACAAACACTCCCAGAGGCATATGAAATTTGTTGGTCTTGTATGTCGTGTCAAATGTTACGGAATCACCAAAGTCTTGATAGGCTCCTTGGCAGCTTGCATTGGACCAGAAGATGTTTTTAATTGACTTGTCCTTGTGCACTTGTATGTCATAGAAAAACTCATCATTGATCGCCTTCATGTCTTTGAAGAATGAAATGAGTTTCAATACATCATCCAAATCATCTTTACTTGCATTCATGGCTTTCTTGCAAATCACATGCAAACATGCATTTGTTATTTTTGCTTTCAAAGGGTTGTGACCTAGGATGCTATTTACATTTGCAGTATGTGGATGTTTGAATACTTACTGGTTTAGTAGGTATTGTCCGGTCATGCTTAGGAAGTAGCTTCCATCTTCATTTTCAGATAGCATGGACATGATTGTTGTGTGCTTGACATCATGGTACTGCAGGAGCTTTACGTACTCCAAAATAGTGGGGTCATAATTCTTGTGTGAGTGCAAGAATACCAGCATGTCATCAGTTTGCATGAGTTCGTGATTATGATTGTACTCAATGTCCACTGCCACACATGTTTTATCCTCCTGCACCTTCACCCTCATTCTTGCATTGCAGCATGTCCTCTACGATGTTTTGTTTCGCTTCCTGATAGCCTCTGAAACAGAAGATGTGTGTATCCCTTGGAATGCGCAAAAAATACTTGTGGTTGTCATCCCTCCCGTCTTCCTGATTCCAAAACCAGCGTGTCTGGCGTATCTGTAATAAAATTCCCTTGCTTTCTCTACATCTTGGAATCGCATCTTTAGTCTTGGTATTAGATAATCCGGGAGATCCGGCGTCTGCAGAAAAAGAAAAAAATAAACCAAACGTCACATTAAAATGCTGTTTATGAACTTGTTATCCTAGAGGGAGCAGAGAAATTTGCAGATAATACAAGATGCGTAAATAATTTTTTTGTTTTCACTTACGTGCGTGTATGATCGCAACTCAACCGGAGTCTGGTGGTGTCCCTCTGGGATGGGGCACGGCGGAGTAATCATAGCAGGATGCAGGAGTGGATCACGAGGAGGAAGGAGGGCAGAAGATGGCCTCTCTCTTGTTTGTGTCCTTTTGGCTTGAGGTGGTTGTGGAGGTATTGCGATCCTGGTCTTGGTTTGCTCTTTTGTTTTGTGAAGCAATCCATCTACCTTATGCCCCGTAGAATTCTGACCTGTAGCAGCAGCAGGATCCAATGGTGGTAGTGTGCAGAGCACTCTCCTCCGTGTGTGTGTTCCTGTTGGATTTGTCCTGGGATCCGGGTTAGTTGCTTCACTTTGGCATTGATGAGGCACACCAGGATAACCTCCAGAGTTACACGCAGGACTTGAGCTAACCCCCTGCTCCATCGGCGTGCTTGGGAGTTTGCTGGTGAATACAAAGAATCCGCGTGGGATTTCCGGCGTCACCCAATTAGGTGGAGGCGCAAAGTTGTGCGGATAGGGCTGTGACCCAGCATCTTGGAAGTCTCCATGTGTTTCGGGTGTCATCCATTTTTGGTCTGGAGCAGGTTGGTAATGTTGTTGGTGCGTTTGAGGTGTGACCCATTGAGGGGGTGGTGCAACGCGTACAGGCTTTGGATTGTGTACTTGCTGCTGGGAACTTCTAAGCTTCTTCATGCGTCTCTCATCTTGCTGACATAAAAGAAAAAATGTCTATTAGCACACAAGTTAGATCCGCCTATACATTTGTAACTGAACTTAGCATTATTCACAGCCTGAACTTCTCATATAAAAGTGGTGTTTGTTACGTCTTGAGCACGGCGTTGGTTTTCCCTTGCAGAGGAAAGGGTGATGCGGCAAAGTAGCGTAAGCATTTCCCTCAGTTTTTGAGAACCAAGGTATCAATCCAGTAGGAGGCTACGCACGAGTCCCTCACACCTACACAAAACAAATAACTCCTCGCAACCAACGCGATAAGGGGTTGTCAATCCCTACACGGTCACTTGCGAGAGTGAGATCTGATAGATATGATAAGATAATATTTTTGGTATTTTTATGATAAAGATGCAAAGTAAAATAAAAGCAAAGTAAAAATAGCTAAGTGTTGGAAGATTAATATGATGGAAGATAGACCCGGGGGCCATAGGTTTCACTAGTGGCTTCTCTCAAGAGCATAAGTATTTTACGGTGGGTGAACAAATTACTGTTGAGCAATTGACAGAATTGACCATAGTTATGAGAATATCGAGGTACGATCATGTACATAGGCATCACATCTGAGACAAGTAGACCGACTCCTGCCTGTATCTACTACTATTACTCCACACATCGACCGCTATCCAGCATGCATCTAGAGTACTAAGTTCATAAGAACAGAGTAACACTTTAAGCAAGATGACATGATGTAAAGGGATAAATTCATGCAATATGATTAAAAAACCCCATCTTGTTATCCTCGATGGCAACAATACAATACGTGCCTTGCCGCCCCTACTGTCACTGGGAAAGGACACTGCAAGATTGAACCCAAAGCTAAGAACTTCTCCCATTGCAAGAAAGATCAATCTAGTAGGCCAAACCAAACTGATAATTCAAATAGACTTTCAAAGATAACCAATCATACATAAAAGAATTCAGAAGATCCAAATATTTTTCATAGATAAACTTGATCATAAACCCACAATTCATCAGTCTCAACAAACACACCGCAAAAGAAGATTACATCGAATAGATCTCCATGAGAGAGGGGGAGAACATTGTATTGAGATCCAAAAAGAGAGAAGAAGCCATCTAGCTAATAACTATGGACCCGAAGGACTAAGGTAAACTACTCACACATCATCAGAGAGGCTATGGCGTTGATGTAGAAGCCCTCTGTGATCGATGCCCCCTCCGGCGCAGCTCTAGAACAGGCCCCAAGATGGGATCTCGTGGATACAAAAAGTTACGGTGGTGGAATTAGGGTTTTGGATCCATATCTGATCTTTGGGGGTACGTAGGTATATATAGGAGGAAGGAGTACGTCAGTGGAGCAACAGGGGGCCCACGAGGGTGGAGGGCGCGCCTTGGGGGGGGTAGGTGCGCCCCTACCTCGTGGCTTCCCTGTTGGTTGCTTGACGTAGGGTCCAAGTCTCCTGGATCATGTTCGTTCCGAAAATCACGTTCCCGAAGGTTTCATTCCGTTTGGACTCCGTTTGATATTCTTTTTCTGCGAAACTCTAAAATAGGCAAAAAAACAGCAATTCTGGGCTGGGCCTCCGGTTAATAGGTTAGTCCAAAAAATAGTATAAAAGTGGATAATAAAGCCCAATAATGTCCAAAACAGAAGATAATATAGCATGGAGCAATCACAAATTATAGATACGTTGGAGACGTATCAAGCATCCCCAAGCTTAATTCCTGCTCGTCCTCGAGTAGGTAAATGATAAAAACAGAATTTTTGATGTGGAATGCTACTAGGCATAATTTCAATGTAATTCTTCTTAATTGTGGCATGAATATTTAGATCCGAAAGATTCAAGATAAAAGTTTAATATTGACATAGAAATAATAATACTCCAAGCATACTAACTAAGCAATTATGTCTCTTCAAAATAACATGGCCAAAGAAAGTTATCCCTACAAAATCATCTAGTCTGGCTATGCTCCATCTTCACTACACAAAGTATTCACATCATGCACAACCCCGATGACAAGCCAAGCAATTGTTTCAAACTTTTAATGTTCTCAAACTTTTTCAATCTTCATGCAATACATGAGCGTGAGCCATGGACATAGCACTATAGGTGGAATAGAATGGTGGTTGTGGAGAATACAAAAAGGGAGGAGATAGTCTCACATCAACTAGGCGCATCAATGGGCTATGGAGATGCCCATCAATAGATATCAATGTGAGTGAGTAGGGATTGCCATGCAACGGATGCACTAGAGCTAAAAATGTATGAAAGCTCAACAAAAGAAACTAAGTGGGTGTGCATCCAACTTGCTTGCTCATGAAGACCTAGAGCACTTGAGGATGCCCATTGTTGGAATATACAAGCCAAGTTCTATAATGAAAATTTACCATTAGTATATGAAATTGACAAAACAAGAGACTCTCTATCATGAAGATCATGGTGCTACTTTGAAGCACAAGTGTGGAAAAAAGGATAGTGGCATTGTCCCTTTTATTTTTTATTCTTTTATTTGGCCTTTCTTTTTTTCTTCTTTTTTTCTTTTTTTTTAATTTGGCCTTTCTCTTTTTTTATTTGGGACAATGCTCTATTAATGATGATCATAACACTTATAATTATTTACAATTCAAAGATTACAACTCGATACTAGAACAAAGTATGACTCTATATGAATGCCTCCAGCGGTGTACCGGGATAGCAATGATGCATGAGTGACTTATATGAAAGAATTATGAACGGTGGCTTTGCCACTACTAATATGTCAACTACATGATCATGCAAAGCAATATGACAATGATGGAGCGTGTCATGATAAACGGAACGGCGGAAAGTTGCATGACAATATATCTCAGAATGGCTATGGAAATGCCATGATAGGTAGGTATGGTGGCTGTTTTGAGGAAGGTATATGGTGGGTGTATGATATCGGCGAAAGGTGCGCAGTATTAGAGAGGCTAGCAATGATGGAAGGGTGAGAGTGTGTATACTCCATGGACTCAACATTAGTCATGAAGAACTCACATACTTATTGCAAAAATCTATTAGTTATCGAAGCAAAGTACTACACGCATGCTCCTAGGGGGATAGATTGGTAGGAAAAGACCATCGCTCGTCCCCGACCGCCACTCATAAGGAGGACAATCAATAAATTCATCATGCTCCAACTTCTTAACATAACAGTTCACCATACGTGCATGCTACGGGAATCACAAACTTCAACACAATCATTTCTCAAATTCACAACTACTCAACTAGCACTACTCTAATATCACCATCTCCATATCTCAAAACAATTATCAAGCATCAAACTTCTCTTAGTATTCGAAACACTCATAAGAAAGTTTTTACTAATCTTGAATACCTAGCATATTAGGATTATTTAAGAAAATTACCATGCTATTTAAGACTCTCAAAATAATCTAAGTTAATCATGAGATATCAATAGTTTCTATAAAACAAATCCACCACCATGCTCTAAAAGATATAAGTGAAGTACTAGAGCAAAACTATATAACTCAAAAGATATAAGTGAAGCACATAGAGTATTCTAATTATTTTCGAATCATGTGTGTCTCTCTCAAAAGGTGTGTACAACAAAGATGATTGTGGTAAACTAAAAAGCAAAGACTCAAATCATACAAGACGCTCCAAGAAAATTACATATTATGTGGTGAATAAAAATATAGCTCCAAGTAAAGTTACCGATGGAAGTAGACGAAAGAGGGGATGCCTTCCGGGGCATCCCCAAGCTTTGGATTTTTGGTGTCCTTAGATTATCTTGGGGCTGCCATGGGCTTCCCCAAGCTTAGACTCTTGCCACTCCTTGTTCCATAATCCATCAAATCTTACCCAAAACTTGAAAACTTCACAACACAAAACTTAAAGTAGAAAATCTCGTGAGCTCCGTTAGCGAAAGAAAACAAAACACCACTTCAAGGTACTGTAATAAACTCATTATTTATTTATATTGGTGTTAAAACTACTGTATTCCAACTTCTCTATGGTTTATAAACTATTTTACTAGCCATAGATTCATCAAAATAAGCAAACAACACACGAAAAACAGAATCTGTAAAAAACAGAACAGTGTGTAGTAATCTGTAGCTACCGCAAGATCTGGAACCCCAAAAATTCTAAAATAAATTTCTGGACGTGAGGAATTTATCTATTAATCATCTTAAAAAAGAATTAACTAAATATCACTTTCCAAATAAAGAAGGGAGCAGTTCTCGTGAGCGCTAAAGTTTCTGTTTTTTACAGCAAGATTAACAAGACTTTCCCCAAGTCTTCCCAACGGTTCTACTTGGCACAAACACTAATTAAACACAAAAAACACAACCAAAACAGAGGCTAGATAAATTATTTATTACTAAATAGGAGCAAAAAGCAAGGAATAAAAATAAAATCGGGTTGCCTCCCAACAAGCGCTATCGTTTAACGCCCCTAGCTAGGCATAAAAGCAAGGATAGATCTAGGTGTTGCCATAATAGTAAGATAGATCATTAAAACTCATTTCATATTATCTACGTTCGGCAGCAAGTTTTATTTGAGGCAAGCAAAAATAATCAAAAGGGCTAAATTTAAAGGGACAAAAGTCCCCAAGATCAACTTTGGGAGGTATAGGTTCCTCCTTTGGCCCTTCGTATTGCACAACCAATTCATCATTGTAAGCATTCATTTGACAGAACTTGTGAGCCTATACTCTAGAGAATATCCTAGTTCATTATTTCGTATGGCCAAATCATCATTAAGTTCAGAAATTCTATCAACTAAAACATTGGTAGGAACCCTTTTTCTAAGATTTTCATTGAAAGCAACATAGTCTAGAGATTGAAAACGCATTATTTCTTCTTGATAAAAAATGATAGCCTCTATGGGAGGACGGCAAGAGTCCACCCTATAATGCGCAAAGTTTTCTTTGGCCCCTTTTATTATGAATCTAAACTCATGAGCCCAAAAGATAGTAGCGGCACACTTAACATAAGAATGCTCAATATTAGAAAATTCTAGGAAAATCCTTTGTATGCAAGGGTGCATGTGCATGAATTGTCTTTCAAGTTCAACTACAAGCATGGAAATAGCGTCCGCAAGACTACTAGTTCTATGAAGGATAGAACTACCCATAGAAGGTAAAGCACCGGCACAAGTAAAGAAATCTTGAATAACTCCTTTTCCAATAATATTACCACTACCAATACGGAATTTTTTTGTATGTAAGACAAGGGGTTCTTCAGCAGGAGCATCAGAATTTTTCATGATGTTATTATTGTCCATATCGACAATAATTTCCCCAATTTCAGACATAACGGCAGAAGGTGCAAAGGGCAAAAAGAGGCAAATAGAGAAAGAGAGGGAGGATAGAGAGAGAGAGGGCGAATAAAACGGCAAGGGTGAATGTTGGAAATATGCCCTAGAGGCAATAATAAAATGGTTATTATTATATTTCTTTGTTCATGATAATTGTCTATTGTTCATGCTATAATTGTGTTATCCGGAAATCATAATACATGTGTGAATACATAGACCACAACACGTCCCTAGTGAGCCTCTAGTTGACTAGCTCGTTGATCAAAAGATAGTCATGGTTTCCTGACTATGGACATTGGATGTCATTGATAACAGGATCACATCATTAGGAGAATGATGTGATGGACAAGACCCAATCCTCAGAATAGCTCAAAGATCGTGTAGTTCGTTTGCTATAGCTTTTCTGAATGTCAAGTATCATTTCCTTAGACCATGAGATTGTGCAACTCCCGGATACCGTAGGAGTGCTTTGGGTGTGCCAAACGTCACAACGAAACTGGGTGACTATAAAGGTACACTACGGGTATCTCCGAAACCTAAGCTGTCGTTTCTAAAAGTTTGGGGATGTGATGCTTATGTCAAGAAACTTCAACCTGAAAAGCTCGAACCCAAGTCGGAAAAATGCGTCTTCATAGGATACCCTAAAGAAACTATTGGGTATACCTTCTACCTCAGATCCGAAGGCAAGATCTTTGTTGCCAAGAATGGATCCTTTCTAGAGAAAGAGTTTCTCTCGAAAGAAGTAAGTGGGAGGAAAGTAGAACTCGATGAAGAATTACCTCTTGAACCGGTAAGTGGCGCAGCTCAAGAAAATGTTGCTGAGGTGCCTGCACCGACTAGAGAGGAAGTTAATGATGATGATCATGAAACTTCAGATCAAGTTGCTACTGAACTTCGTAGGTCCACAAGGACACGTTCCGCACCAGAGTGGTACGGCAACCCTGTCTTGGAAATCATGTTGTTAGACAACGGTGAACCTTCGAACTATGAAGAAGCGATGGCGGGCCCAGATTTCAACAAATGGCTGGAAGCCATGAAATTCGAGATAGGATCCATGTATGAAAACGAAGTATGGACTTTGACTGACTTGCCCGATGATCGGTGAGCCATAGAAAATAAATGGATCTTTAAGAAGAAGACAGACGTGGATGGTAATGTAACCATCTATAAAGCTCAACTTGTCGCTAAGGGTTATCGACAAGTTCAAGAGGTTGACTACGATGAGACTTTGTCACCCGTAGCGAAGCTGAAGTCCGTCCGAATCATGTTAGCAATTGCCGCATTCTATGATTATGAGATATGGCAAATGGACGTCAAAATGGCATTCCTTAATGGTTTCCTTAAGGAAGAATTGTATATGATGCAGCCGGAAGGTTTTGTCGATCCTAAGAATGCTGACAAGGTGTGCAAGCTCCAACGCTCGATCTATGGGCTGGTGCAAGCATCTCGGAGTTGGAACATTCGTTTTGATGAGATGATCAAAGTGTTTGGGTTTACGCAGACTTATGGAGAAGCCCGCATTTACAAGAAAGTGAGTGGGAGCTCTGTAGCATTTCTCATATTGTATGTGGATGACATACTGTTGATGGGAAATGATATAGAATTCTTGGAAAGCATAAAGGCCTACTTGAACAAGTGTTTTTCAATGAAGAACCTTGGAGAAGCTGCTTATATATTAGGCATCAAGATCTATAGAAATAGATCGAGACGCCTCATTGGTCTTTCACAGAGTACGTACCTTGACAAGATATTGAAGAAGTTCAATATGGATCAGTCAAAGAAGGGGTTCTTGCCTGTATCGCAAGGTACAAGATTGAGCACGGCTCAATGCCTGACCACGGCAGAAGATAGAGAAAAGATGAGTGTCGTCCCCTATGCCTCGGCCAAAGGGTCTATCATGTATGCTATGTTGTGTACCAGACCTGATGTAAACCTTGCCGTAAGTTTGGCGGGAAGGTACCAAAGTAATCCCGGCATGAAACACTGGACAGCGGTCAAGAATATCCTGAAGTACCTGAAGAGGACTAAGGATATGTTTCTTGTTTATGGAGGTGACGAAGAGCTCGTCGTAAAGGGTTACGTCGATGCTAGCTTCGACACGGATCTGGATGACTCTAAGTCACAAACCGGATACGTGTATATTTTGAATGGTGGGGCAGTAAGCTGGTGCAGTTGCAAGCAAAGCGTTGTGTCGGGATCTACATGTGAAGCGGAGTACATGGCAGCCTCGGAGGCAGCACAAGAAGCAATCTGGGTGAAGGAGTTCATTACCAACCTAGGAGTCATTCCCAATGCGTCGAGCCCGATGACTCTCTTCTGTGACAACACTGGAGCTATTGCCCTTGCCCAGGAGCCCAGGTTTCACAGGAAGACCAGGCATATCAAGCGTCGCTTCAACTCCATTCGTGAAAGTGTTCAAAATGGAGACATAGATATTTGTAAAGTACATACGGACCTGAATGTAGCAGATCTGTTGACTAAACCTCTCCCTAGAGCAAAACATGATCAACACCAGAACTCTATGGGTGTTCGATTCATCACAATGTAACTAGATTATTGACTCTAGTGCAAGTGGGAGACTGTTGGAAATATGCCCTAGAGGCAATAATAAAATGGTTATTATTATATTTCTTTGTTCATGATAATTGTCTATTGTTCATGCTATAATTGTGTTATTCGGAAATCGTAATACATGTGTGAATACATAGACCACAACACGTCCCTAGTGAGCCTCTAGTTGACTAGCTCGTTGATCAAAAGATAGTCATGGTTTCCTGACTATGGACATTGGATGTCATTGATAACGGGATCACATCATTAGGAGAATGATGTGATGGACAAGACCCAATCCTAAGCATAGCTCAAAGATCGTGTAGTTCGTTTGCTATAGCTTTTCCGATTGTCAAGTATCATTTCCTTAGACTATGAGATTGTGCAACTCCCGGATACCGTAGGAGTGCTTTGGGTGTGCCAAACGTCACAACGTAACTGGGTGACTATAAAGGTACACTACGGGTATCTCCGAAAGTGTCTGTTGGGTTGGCACGAATCGAGACTGGGATTTTTCACTCCGTATGACGGAGAGGTATCTCTAGGCCCACTCAGTAATGCATCATCATAATGAGCTCAATGTGACCAAGTGGTTGATCACGGGATCATGCATTGCGGTACGAGTAAATTGACTTGCCGGTAACGAGATTGAACAAGGTATTGGGATTCCAACGATCAAGTCTCGGGCAAGTAACGTACCGATTGACAAAGGGAATTGTGTACGGGATTGATTGAATCCTCGACATTGTGGTTCATCCGATGAGATCATCGGGGAACATGCATGAGCCAACATGGGTATCCAGATCCCGCTGTTGGTTATTAACCGGAGAGTCATCTCGGTCATGTCTGCGTGTCTCCCGAACCCGTAGGGTCTACACACTTAAGGTTCGGTGACGCTAGGGTTGTTGAGATACTAGTATATGGTAACCCGAAAGTTGTTCGGAGTCCCGGATGAGATCCCGGACGTCACAAGGAGTTCCGGAATGGTCCGGAGGTGAAGATTTATATATAGGAAGTCAAGTTCCGGCCATCGGGAAAGTTTTGGGGGTAATCGGTATTGTACCGGGACCACCGGAAGGGTCCCGGGGGTCCACCGGATGGGGCCGCCTATCCCGGAGGGCCCCATGGGCTGAAGTGGGAGGGGAACCAGCCCCTAGTGGGCTGTTGCGCCCCCCATGGGCCTCCCCCTGCGCCTAGGGTTGGAAACCCTAGGGGTGGGGGGGCGCCCCACTTGGCTTGGGGGCACTCCACCCCCCTTGGCCGCCGCCCCCCTTGGAGATCCCATCTCCTAGGGCCGCCCCCCTAGGGGTCCTATATATAGTGGGGGGAGGGAGGGCAGCCGCACCCTAGCCCCTGGCGCCTCCCTCTCCCTCCCGTGACACTTCTCCCTCTCCCTGAGCTTGGCGAAGCCCTGCCGAGATCACCGTTGCTTCCACCACCACACCGTCGTGCTGCTGGATCTCCATCAACCTCTCCTTCCCCCTTGCTGGATCAAGTTGGAGGAGACGTCTTCCCAACCATATGTGTGTTGAACATGGAGGTGCCGTCCGTTCGACGCTAGGTCATCAGCGATTTGGATCACGACGAGTATGACTCCATCAACCTCGTTCTCTTGAACGCTTCCGCTCGCGATCTACAAGGGTATGTAGATGCACTCCCCTCTCCCTTGTTGCTAGATGACTCCATAGATTGATCTTGGTGATGCATAGAAAATTTTAAAATTTTGCTACGTTCCCCAACAGTGAAGTGGGGGAGAGGAAAACGAGAGCCAAATGGCAAATAATGTAATGCGGGGGATAAGGGTTTGTGATGGGTACTTGGTATGTTGACTTTTCCGTAGACCTCCCGGCAACGACGCCAGAAATCCTTCTTGCTACCTCTTGAGCACTGCGTTGGTTTTCCCTTGAAGAGAAAAGGGTGATGCAGCAAAGTAGCGTAAGTATTTCCCTCAGTTTTTGAGAATCAAGGTATCAATCTAGTAGGAGGCTACACGCGAGTCCCTCGCACCTACACAAAACAAATCAATCCTCGCAACCAACGCGATAAGGGGTTGTCAATCCCTACACGGTCACTTACGAGAGTGAGATCTGATAGATATGATAAGATAATATTTTTGGTATTTTTATGATAAAGATGCAAAGTAAAATAAAAGCAAAGTAAAAATAGCTAAGTGTTGGAAGATTAATATGATGGAAGATAGACCCGGGGGCCATAGGTTTCACTAGTGGCTTCTCTCAAGAGCATAAGTATTTTACGGTGGGTGAACAAATTACTTTTGAGCAATTGACATAATTGAGCATAGCTATGAGAATATCTAGGTATGATCATGTATATAGGCATCACGTCCGAGACAAGTAGACCGACTCCTGCCTGCATCTACTACTATTACTCCACACATCGACCGCTATCCAGCATGCATCTAGAGTATTAAGTTCATAGGAACGGAGTAACGCTTTAAGAAAGATGACATGATGTAGAGGGATAAATTCATGCAATATGATAAAAACCCCATATTGTTATCCTCCATGGAAACAATACAATAAGCCTTGCTGCCCCTAGTGTCACTGGGAAAGGACACCGCAAGATTGAACCCAAAGCTAAGCACTTCTCCCATTGCAAGAAAGATCAATCTAGTAGGCCAAACCAAACTGATAATTTGAAGAGACTTGCAAAGATAACCAATCATACATAAAAGAATTCAGAAGATCCAAATATTGTTCATAGATAAACTTGATCATAAACCCACAATTCATCGGTCTCAATAAACACACCGCAAAAGAAGACTACATCGAATAGATCTCCACGAGAGAGGGGGAGAACATTGTATTGAGATCCAAAAAGAGAGAAGAAGCCATCTAGCTAATAACTATGGACCCGAAGGTCTGAGGTAAACTACTCACACATCATCGGAGAGGCTATGGTGTTGATGTAGAAGCCCTCCGTGATCGATGCCCCCTCCGGCGGAGCTCCGGAACAGGCCCCAAGATGGGATCTCGTGGATACAGAGTTACGACGGTGGAATTAGGGTTTGGGCTCCGTATCTGATCGTTTGGGGGTACGTAGGTATATATAGGAGGAAGGAGTACGTCGATGGAGCAATAGGGGGCCCACGAGGGTGGAGGGCGCGCCTGGGGGTAGGCGCACCCCCCTACCTCATGGCTTCCCTGTTAGTTGCTTGACGTAGGGTCCAAGTCTCCTGGATCATGTTTGTTCCGAAAATCACATTCCCGAAGGTTTCATTCCGTTTGGACTCCGTTTGATATTCTTTTTCTGTGAAACTCTGAAATAGGCAAAAAACAGCAATTCTGGTCTGGGCCTCCGGTTAATAGTATAGTCCCAAAAATAATATAGAAGTGGATAATAAAGCCCGATAATGTCCAAAACAGAAGATAATATAGCATGGAGAAATCAAAAATTATAGATACGTTGGAGACGTATCAGTGTTCATGTACATATTTTCCCCTAGGAGAGCCATCACAGTATGCACTGAGCTGAGCATCTGCCAAAACTTTTGTACCTGAACTGAGCACCCTTCACAGAATGAACCTCACATCCTCTTAATTCTACACTATTTTGATTACTTATATGTACCTAAACTGAGCACTCTCCACAACCTGAACTTCTTGTTTTGCAAAGGGGAAATACTGTCTACAGTTAAAAAACCTGAACCTGCATGAGTTTGAATGGTTAGACTGCTAGTGCATACCAACCTGACCTTCATGTGATATCACATGCATGTTTTATTTTCCTTTTTTTGCACAGAACCAGATAAATACCAACCTGAACTCTAGCACACTTACTAGTTGAACTTCACATGGCTTTTCCACATGTGAATGCATGCAGATTTTCTAGTGTTTGTAGCCTGGACTGATGCTCACAAACTACCTGAACTTCACATGGTTGTAAGCGGGCAGATTTTAGAATGCTGTTTGTAGCCTGGACTGAGGCTCACACACTACCAGAACTTCACATGGTTGTAAGAAAATAACAAACATAAGGAAGAAGTTCAACCATACCCTGGCTTGAAGTTCGGCCAACCTTTTTGCAGCAGCTGATAGGCCACTTTGAGAACAATTCGTCGTGGAGGTAGGAAAGGAACCGTACGGCAATCCATGTCTCGCAGAGGGTGCGAAGTTCATCTGCAAGAAGCAAGAAGGTCAGGTAAGGTAAGATTGAAGCAGCCCGCAAGATCAGGGAGGAAATTCATATGCCATTCTTAGATTTGAAGGCGCTGCCGATGCGGCCACCTCCGCCGAGATGCTTCCTTGGGTGCGTTGTTCGCCGTAGGTTGCGCCTTGGCTGTCATGAGCACTGCGAAGCCATCTGGCTGTGACGATGGACCGAGGATGAGGCTTCCGGAAGTCCATGGCGGCCGTTCGTCGTAGAAATCCGGCGGCTTCGCCGGCTCCAGGCGACGCGGGCTCCCTCGCGCCGGCGTCCGCCGTCGCTCGCTCGCCCGCGCCGGCGGTCAGGCAGGAGGTGGAGTCAGAGGGGGCGGAGCTCGATCCGGTCAGCCAAGATCTGGAGAAGGAAGGGAGGCGCTGGATCCGGCGGATTTTCGGCGGCGAATCACGGCGGAGGCCGGGGATCGAGGGGAGGAGCAGCGAGGAGGGGGGTTGGGGAGGGGCGGCTCGATCGGGATCGGGGTCCAGGTGGGATTCTGTCGGGATCGGTGTCCAGGTGGGATTTTGTCGGGCCGGGCCGGGCCGGCTGTTCAGGGAAGTTCGGGAACCTGTCTTGGGGCCCTATATAGGGCTGCTGTGATCCAAATAACTATTCTAATCCTGTGATTAGAATAGTGTTGTCATATATATATATAGGGTAGCACTATTCTGATCCTGGGATCAGAATAACTATTTGGATCACGTCAGGCCTATATAGGGCCCGATTAGGTTATCCCGAACCCATAAAAAAACCGAGGCAAAAATTGCCCTGATTCTCTTCGTCTCCACACCTCCTGCCCCACCCACCTCCCCTGACCGATCCGCACCACCCGCCCTCGATCGATCCGTTGCGCCTAACCAGCGCCACCCGCACCCCGCCGCCCCCACGCCGCCCGCACCACGCCCCAACCGAAGCCGCCGGCCCCGCGCCACCCACACCCCGTCCCAAGAGACGCCACTACCACCACGCCGCTTGCACCTCCCCTAATTGGCGATGCCGCCCTCGCGCCGCCCGCACCTCCCCCAACCGGCGACGCCGCCCTTGCGACGCCCCCACCTCCCCCAACCGGCGCTGCTAGATCCCCACCCCAACCGAGCACATCGCCGACGGCTGCCCCGCACCCCCAACGCTGGAGGACACCACGCAGCTCCGTCGGGCCTGCCACCTCCTCCTCCTCTCGGTGGTACTCCTCCATCGCCATGGCGCTTGGATCCGGTGACACCACCGACCACCGCAGCTAACGCCCCCGCCCCATCCCCGCTCACACCCCGGTCACCTCTGTCACCGGCACCCCATGTGCGCGAGTCTAGTCACCTCCCTCTATTACCGCAGATGACCCTTCCCTCTGTCCTCGTGCACAGCTGCTGCATCCTGACCAAGGAGGAGGGAGAGAAGGCCGGTCTGGCCAGCAGATTTAGCTTCATGTTTCTAGTTTTTTGAAGCAACTTCAGTTAGATGTACACGTGCTTCAGTTTGATGTGTGTGTGCTCCTTTCTCTTCCTTAGATCGCTCGTGTCCCCATGGTCTCTCAGATGTGCTGCCCGCGATTTGCTCATGCACGTAGCCGACATGGACATGCTCCTGCATATTGATATCGTTGCTGCTGACAAAATTTCTCTTAACTGAACTTAACTGATTTTACTGATTGAACCGTGCAGGAGACATATGGAGCGAGCACTGCAACAACTCAAAAAGGAAAATAATGCATGCATGTATGTCTTCATCTTCAACGGGATTTGCTGTAAAAGTTTCTTTTTTTTTCTTTTGCGTCCATTAAGCTAATTTTTAGTAGACATTTAGAGGCATCGTGAAGCTCTACCAGAAGCTATACGCTGGCACCTGTGAAGTTCTACTGCGGCTATACGCTGGCAGCTGTGAAGTCCTAGCACGGCCATCCACCAAGTTCTAGTACCATTCAACATCTACTCTTTTTGTTTGTCACTCTACTGAGCATGAGATGCTTCTGTTGTGCTTTCTACCTTCGAAAGAAGCTACCGCTGCTTCGGATTTGGGTGAACATGAAAAATCAAAGGCAAGATGGATAGATAAAAGTGTTTGTATGCTACGATGAGAAGATAAGTTTTTTTGATAGAATCACGCGTCGTGGAGAGACAGGCACCGATTTGTAACAAACCATCAGCCGGCTTATATATTGCTTAAATTATTATCACATATATAATTAGAAAAACAACTACTTGGTTTTTCATGGTTTGATGCGTATATTTTGTAATTATTTTTCAGTTACAAACCACTAAACATGTCTTCATTTTTTATTTACTCTTTTGTGAAATTGTTTGATGTGTTTACATAAAGACATACCGTAAACAAAAGTATGGAATTAACAAAGGAACATGCTTAGTTCACAAAAGGAAGATAGAATTACCAAAGTTCAAAGATTATGGTCATGGAAGTTTGAAATGAGGAAAAATAAACACATTAAAAATGATAGAACAAGTCAACAAGATCATACAAAAAAAGGGATTTTCACAGTTTCTAACATAATTCTAGAAGTTCGGACATGCTAACAAGAGGAGTAGTGACAACACATTAGAAGAAAAAATTGTTAAACAAACACAAAAACATGGAATTAAGAAAAGACACATCATAGGTGCACACACAAAAAAGTGGATATAATTTTGGTTGAAGCTCATTTGGTTTCGGATAAACCTGCAATATTTGGAGAGAAATAGTGCGATACTAGATTGGATTAAAAAAATAGAGGTTTACAAAAACTTACCAGGATGTTGATATTTAAAAAATCTCAAAGTTAGAAAAATCTGAGCAAGAAGTTAAAAAATGTACTTCAAAAATCTAAATAAAAACGGATTTCCCCTTTGTTAAAAAAAATCTAAGAAGATCAAATTAAAAAGCGGAAAATTTCAAAAGAATATATAAAAATGATTTTCCGCTACTATAAAAAACAAGAAGTCCAAATTAAAAGAATGGTGTGGTTCAATGTTTATAAAAAATGATTTTCCCTTTCATTAACAAATAAAACTAAGAAGTTTGAATTTGAAAAATGGTGAAGTTCGATGTCCATAAAAAATTCAGATTTTCTCATAATTTTTTCCATTACTAACGAATGAACAAGAAGTTCGGTTTGAAATAATAAAGAAGTTGTACGATGTTCATTACAAAACTAGGATTTCTTTCCGTTACAAATGGATAATACCAAGAAGTCCAAATTGAAAAACCCATGAAGTTCAATTTTGAAAAAATAGAATAGTTTAATGTATATGAAGCACCCAGATTTTCTTTATTACAAAACAATAAACTAAGAAGTTAAATTTCAAAAAATGGAGTACTTCAATATTTAGTTGAAAAACATGAATTTTTCTCATTACTAAAGAATAAACCAAGAAGATTGGTTTGAAATAACGAAGAAGTTTGACATTTAGTAAGAAAACTCTAATTTTTCCAATTTCTACAAATACACAAAGAGGTTAAAATGGAAAAATAGAGCAGTTTGATGTCTATCAAAAATTCAGATTTTTTTCGTTACTAAAGGGTAGTGTCGTTTTTTGCATTTTAATTGTTTTTGGAGAAAATGGATTTTAAAAAGAAAATCAATCATTTCAAATTAAATAAGGGAATAGTTAAATGTACACAACAAACTCAGACTCTTCATGTTTTTATGCAAAATTAACGTATGAATTTCAATTTAAAAAATAAACATAGAAGTTAAAATTTAAAAATGGAGCAACTCGATGTCTATCAAAAAGTAGGATTTTTTTCATTACTAGAGGAAATAAACCAGGAAGTCCAATTAAAAAGATGGAGAAGTTCGATGGTTATAGAAAACTCGGATTTATCCTCTTTATTAAAGAATCGAAATAAGAATTTCAAAAATTAAATAACAAGAAGTTCAACTTTAAAAAATAGAGCGCTTCAAAATTTCATAAAAAAGATTAAGAAAAACCAGGAAGTCCATATTAAAAAGATGGAGAAGTTTGATGATTATAGAAAACTCAGATTTTCCTCGTTATTAAAGAATGGAAACAAGAAGTTCAAAAATAGAATAATAAGAAGTTCAACTTTTAAAAATAGAGTGCTTCAGAATTCATAAAAAGGGATTTAGAAATTCAGATTAGTATTTGTAAAAAACTTGGATATTTTCACGTAACCGAGAGAAGTTTAGATTGATAACTGCCAGAAGTTCACGCACTACATGGTGTGCATTTTGTATTAAAAAATAATAAAAAGGAAAAGACTAAAACTGTTGTTTTTATAAGTTCAAGTCCTCGGTCGGAGAAAGTTAACAAAAATTATTGTGAGAGAGGTTTGTACAAAAGGAATATCATTTGTGCAACATTGATGAATGGATTAGAAAATTAAAAACGAAAATACATCACAGAAGTTCAACGTGAAAACAGCAGGAAGTCCACCTACTACACTGAATGAATTTCAGATGAACACTTTTAAAATCATCGCGAGTATGAAAAAATGATCAACACGGAAAAGTTGCGTGTTTACAGCAGCTTTCCATCGGTATATCACTTGCTCAATTTCGCTAAGTGGATGGAGAGCTACGTGCAAAAAAATCACGTGAAAAACAGAGTGAAGTTCAAGTAAACATGCCGAGAAGTTCAAGTTCTTCACGCGGTGCATTTTTGAAGAATCTGTTTCGCAATAGAGGCAAAACGAATGATCCCACCGTTTTTGCAATTACAATAAAACGGCTAAGAATCAGAGAAAACCGTCAACATGAAAAAGTTTCGCATTTTCCGTAGCTTTTCAACGGTATATTATTTGCCCCATTCCGATAAAGTTTGTAGAAATTACGGCAAAAATACGTTTTCGGCCATTTTCGAAATTGACTTAAAACCGTTAGGAATTAGGAGAAACAATACATACCAAAAAGTTTCGCATTTCCTGAAGCTTTCCAACGCCATATCATTTGCTGCATTTGGACTTGCGGTTAAACAATTATTGAAAATACAAACTCGGTGGAACTTGGCCCGTTTTCTAAATTACTTTTAAACCGTCCAAAATTAGAAAAAACTTTAAACATGAAAAAGTAGAGCATTTTCATAAGCTTTCCAACGTCATATCATTTGCCACAATTGGATTAGCCATTTAGAAATGACATCGAAAATACCAACTCGGCTGTTCGGTTTGCGAAATTTTAAGATTTTCCAAATTATGCTTTAACCATAGGGAATTAGAGAAAACTTTCTATATGTGGAAGGAGCGTTTTTGCAGCAGCTTTCCAACGCCATATTATTCGCCTCATTCCGATAAACGGTTTATAAATGCGATCAAAAATACAATTCACGTTTTTTGTATGAAGAAAAAACGGTTTTCAAAACTGCTCTTAAACCGCTTACATTTTGCCAAAAAATTAACTTGAGTCATGATACTGGTGTCCATAGCTTTCCAACGGTATATAGCAAGCCCCATTTGGGCAATGTTGGCGGAAGTTCAACCTAACACAGGGGAGTTCAGGTCGAACAACTCAGGTAGTAAAATTGCAAAAAAATACGAGTTCATCACGATCCGAGTGCAAACCGAGTGCAAAATCCGCCAACGAACGAGATTCTCATTTAAAACGGGTATTTAGTTGCTAATTTTTTTTTCTAGATTACACTAACATCATATAGAACATGACTAACTAGAATAATTCGCGGGCGAAGCCACGGCTGCGAAGATAGCCCGAAGGTCGGGTTCGTACAGAGGGAAGTTCAGGCACGTTACTCATGCAGTTCAGGTTGTGGTCAGAATATTATTCTTATCCCGTGATCATAATAGTGTTTATGTACACACACACACACACGCTCGAGGCTCAGCGTTCCTTTGCTAGGGTTTGCTATATTCACAGTCTCTCACCCTCTTCACCAGATCTAAACAAGACTGTGTTGGCTTGTGTGTCCCTCTCTCCCCTCACAGCTGGTGAAGGAGTCATTTGGATCCCGTCGCATCGGGAAGGGGAGGAGGTGCAGCGTTCACTCTGTCGCCTTCGGTGAGGGAGGCAATCTACTGCCGGCTGCGATGTTCTCTTTCACCCAGCGCATATGCGGGAGGGCCACCGACCCATTCTTCCTTGCTGTCGTACATAGTGTGGGCAGATCCGGCCTCCCACCGCATGCCTAGCCACATCACGATGACCCTAAGGAATAACTTTCTTTGAAACCGTCATTGCTCTAGCTGCATGCAGATCTTTTTCGATTTTGTGGTCGAATCTAGGTCTTAGTTCAAAGAGGAAAGAAGGGTGAGGTGGGGTGGAGCATGAATCTAGGACGTGGTTCAATGAGGAAAGGAGGGAGGGAAAGTAGTATAGACTGGCTATCCGGCCGCTTTGTTGGTCACAAAGGGAAAATGGGGGGGGGTAACTCAGTACACACATCCGTAAGGAACCGATCTCTTTGTTGAAAAAAAGAAAAGAAACTAGGGGGTCGGGTAGTTTGTGCAGGACTGTAGCGACCCGACCCGAATGGATCAAGTGCTCTGTGCTCCGGTGTCATCCCTGGATCAGTAATGCTGACACCACACAGTACATCGAAGGATTTATAGCAGAGTGGCAATCACACACTTATTACATCGTTGTCTCAAAGAGAACTTATTACAATAAATATGGCTTAAGGCCATCTAATAATGATAACAGCGGAAGACTCGGAAGATAAATGGGTCCATCAACTCCAACGGCATCACTGAGTATAGAACCACGACCTAAAAGCACCTTACTCGTCGTCTGAAAAGTCTACAACATGAGAAGTTGCAGCCCGAAAACGGGTCAGCACATGGAATATGCTGGCAAGGTAACACATAGAGAGTAATGGAATGAAACAGCTATACTATATGCATATATGGCTGGTGGAAAGCTCTATGGTTACAGTTTTGCGTAAAGCCAGTTTTTCCCTACTGCAAAGGAATAAATTTATTTAACTATCATGGTAGTTGTTAAACATCGAGAATGGTTGACAGCATTCCGATCCCAATTAAGTGAACAATTAAAAACCCAACAACATTAATTAGAAGTAACATGATGAGATTCACATGATATTCAAGTACTAGATACTCAAGTTGTCCATAACCGGGGACACGGCTAATCATGATTAGTTTGTACACTCTGCAGAGGTTTGCGCACTTTTCCCCACATGACTAGATCGCCTCCGTTTGGTTTCTCGCACTACATGGTGTTTGAGAAGACGGATGACCGAGACATAGTCTTTCAGAAGCGCTAGCACCTTACATGTGGGGTAGACCGTACCACCTACAACCCCTACATCTGCTAGTCCACCCCGTAAGAGTTCGCACAACTTAGTCAACTATGCCAGAGCCCATAGTAGCATGTGGCTGCACACGGAAGTTTCTAGCATGAATTATCTTATGATCCCTTTGAGCCTGGGTGGCGGTCCAAAATAAAACAGGCAAGTCCTGATAGACATCAGGTGCCTCAATCCACCCATATGTGTGTTTAAGTGGCCACCTTAGATAAACCATTAAAATTATCAACTCACATCTATCATGGATATCACTCACCCAATCCACGTCTACTAGCATAGCATGGCATAATAAGCAAACATAGAAGTAACTCCCAAAGGTTTCATAATAATACAGGTGATAGGTACTACCTCATCTACTTCCCATCCCACAGTTTAATTAGATCCTAATCATGCAATGTGAGAGGATTGATCTAATGTAATAAAACATGGGTTGTAGAAAATGTATGATCAAAGTGTTACTTGCCTTGCTGATGATCCGCGAGACCTAGGGTTTCGAAGTAACAAGCGGCACAATCCGGGTGATCTATCGCAGATAAACAACAAGCACACAATAAGTACTCATCTAATGCACAGGTAAAACTCGAACAAGAGAACGAACCAGAAAGTTCAACTTAAGAACTCCGGTTCCAAAGAAAGAACGAACCGAACAAAGAAACGGAAAACAAACGGCGGAAGAAAACAACTCGGTTCTAGCAAGTTGAAACTAGGTCAAATTTTACTATAGCAAAGGCTTGTTCAAGTTGATTAGTCGGAACGGCGGTTTCGAAACGAAACTCCAGGTGCTTGAATCACCAGATTCCGATAAACGAGCGAGAAGAAAGACTAGAACGAAGATCGGATCTGAGATCATGATCGCGGAATAAATCCGATGAAAAGAAAGAGACGAACGGTTAAACGAATGGACGTTCGTTAACCGGGAAAAATCGTGATCACATTCGTTGAGACGAACGGCCCGAAAGAAGAACGAAAACCGATCTAGGGTTTTCGGAAAAGAAAACCGAAACAAAGAACGAAAGAAAACCGGAACGGTTAAGAAAGAACCGGAACGGTTTAGAAAAAAACTGAACCGAGGGGAGAAAAAGAGACGCGGCGCGGGACAACCTCGGCGAGGCTCCGGCGAACGGCGGCGACGGCGGCTATAGGGCGGCGGCGGCTATAGGGCGGCGGCGGCGGGTGAGGGGCGCGGGGTGGGGCGCGGCTAAGGAGGAGAGGGGCTTGGGATTTATGTGAGGAGAGGGGGGGTTTGGGGTGTATTTATATAGGTGGGGGGGATTACTTGGGGTAGGGGGCAAGCAAAAGAGGGAAAACAAAACAAGGAAAGGGGGGGCTAACCGGCCTAGAGCGAGGGAGGCGGCGGCCTGGCGCTGCGCCTGGCGCGCGCGCTGGCTGGGGAGGCGGCCGGCTGGCTGGGCCTTTGGCCCAGGCGGGGCGCTGCTCTTTTTTTTTAATTGGTTACGCGCGCAGAAAAACAAAAGAAAGAAAATCTAAACGAACTCCAAAATCTCTAAAGTAAATTTTCCCTGACTCCTAAAAATGAGCCGAACAAAAAGAACTTTACTCCGGACCTAGAATGCAATTTTGAAAACACGCATTTTTCCCTATCCAAATCAAATGCAAATAAACTCCGGAAAAATCAAAATTTGATTTATTCATTAGATCTTCATTTTTCCTAGATTTGGGAAATGTCATATTATTTCCCTCTCTCATATTTTTGATATTGGAAAAATAATTGAAGATGAAATGAATAAATCAAATGATCCTCTTTTCAGAATTTGAGAAAACTCTCAAATATGAAAATAACGAAATCTCCAACTCTCTCCGAGGGTCCTTGAGTTGCGTGAAATTTCTAGGATCAACCAAAATGCATGAAAATATGATATGCATGATGATCTAGTGTATAACATTCAAAATTGCAAATTTGGGATGTTACAAACCTACCCCCCTTAAGATGAATCTCGCCCTCGAGATTCGGGTTGGCTAGAAAATAGGTGAGGGTGTGGTGGCTTCATCCTCTGAGTGGTGGTTCCACTGAACTTTGCAAAACTTGATAACCTTGCTGCGGGTAACTCTGCTGGCGAAATCGAGAATCTTGACTGGCTTCTCCTCATACGTTAAGTCGTCATTCAACTGAATCGCTTCGAGGGGCACGGTATCTCTTAGCGGTACCTCCGCCATCTCGGCATGACATTTCTTCAGCTGAGAAACATGGAATACATCATGAACTCCTAACAGCTCCTCTGGTAATTCCAACTTATAAGCGACTTCTCCCATACGTTGCAAGATCTTGTACGGTCCAACGAAACGCGGTGCTAGCTTTCCCTTAACTCCAAGGCGCTTAACTCCTCGGAGTGGGGATACTCGAAGATAAACTCTGTCTCCGGTTTCGTAGACTGTCTCCTTGCGTTTAGAATCTGCGTAGCTCTTCTGCCTGGACTGGGCTACCTTGAGCCTATCGCGAATCAACTTAACTTTCCGTTCAGACTCCTTAATCAAATCTGGTCCAAAGAATTGATAGTCTCCAACTTCGTCCCATGACAATGGTGTCCTGCACCTCCTTCTGTATAAAGCTTCGAAAGGTGCCATCTTCAAACTGGTTTGGTAACTGTTGTTATAAGAAAACTCCGCATACGGCAAGTTATCGTCCCAACTAGATCCATAATCTAGTGCATAAGCTCTCAGCATATCTTCCAAAATCTGATTGACTCTCTCGGTCTGTCCATCTGTCTGTGGATGAAAAGATGTGCTGAACTCTAGTCTGGTCCCTAAAGTTTCATGCAACTGATTCCAAAACTTTGAGGTAAATTGAGTTCCTCTATCTGATACGGTACTCCTCGGAACTCCATGCAAACAAATGATCCTAGTCATGTATATCGTCGCCAACTTACCACTGGTGTAAGTGGTCTTAACTGGAATAAAATGTGCTACCTTTGTCAAACGATCAACTACTACCCATATCGAATCGTAGCCTGATTTTGTCCTAGGTAGTCCTGTGATAAAATCCATGCCTATCTTATCCCACTTCCATTCGGGTATCGGCAATGGTTGTAACAATCCTGCTGGCTTCTGATGCTCTGCCTTTACTCTCTGACATACGTCACAAACTGCTACATATGCTGCAAAATCCTTCTTCATTCCGGTCCACCAGAATGTTTCCTTTAAATCCAAATACATCTTGGTATTTCCTGGGTGAATCGAATACGGTGAATCATGTGCCTCTTGCAAAATCAACTTCCTGATCTCCGGGTCATTGGGCACATAAACACGGTCTTCAAACCATAGGGTGTCGTGCTCATCCTCATGAAATCCCTTTGCTTTTCCTTCGCTCAATTTCTCTTTTATAGCAGCAATCTCCTTGTCAGATTTCTGAGCTTCTCTGATCTTATCCATCAATGTTGACTGAATCTCCAATGCTGCTACATAGCCTCTCGGAACTATTTCCAAACATAGCTCACGAAGGTTTTCTGCTAACCCCTTGGGTATTTTCCCTGTCATTAGAGTATTGACATGGCGCTTACGGCTCAATGCGTTAGCTACTACATTAGCTTTTCCGGGATGGTAATGCAATCTCATATCATAATCCTTGATGAGCTCCAACCATCTCCTTTGTCTGAGGTTCAACTCCTTCTGCGTGAAAATGTACTTCACTCTTGTGATCCGTGTACACCTCACAATGATTTCCAATGAGGAAATGTCTCCACGTTTTCAATGCATGCACTACGGTTGCTAACTCCAAATCATGCGTGGCATAATTCAACTCATGAGGCTTCAGTTGCCGTGAAGCATACGAAACAACTCTCCCTTCCTGCATAAGCACTGCTCCAAGTCCTCGACGTGAAGCGTCGCAATACACCTCATAATCCTTGGTCTGATCTGGCAAAATCAACACTAGTGAGGTAACCAATCGTTTCTTCAACTCCTGGAAACTAGCCTCACACTCCTCAGTCCATTTGAACTTAGTATCCTTCTTCAACAACTCCGTCATAGGCTTCGCAATCTTTGAGAAATTCTCAATAAATCTCCGGTAGTATCCTGCGAGTCCAAGAAAACTCCGGATCTCTCCAACTGTTGTTGGTGCTTCCCATTCGGTTACGGTCTCAACCTTAGTGGGGTCAACTGCTATACCTTCTCCGGATATAACGTGTCCGAGGAATCCAACTTCCTTCAACCAAAACTCACATTTGCTGAATTTGGCGTATAATTGATGTTCCCTTAGTTTCTCCAAAACCAAACGCAAATGTTCCTTATGCTCCTCTTCATTCTTTGAATAAACCAGGATGTCATCAATGAACACTACAACGAACTTATCCAAAAACTCCATAAACACTTTGTTCATCAGGTTCATAAAATAGGCAGGTGCGTTAGTCAATCCAAATGACATAACGGTATACTCATACAGTCCATATCTCGTGGTGAATGCTGTCTTAGGTATGTCCTGCTCCCGAATCTTCAATTGATGGTACCCTGATCGCAAATCGATCTTGGAAAACACTTTAGCTCCTTGCAACCGATCAAACAGATCGTTGATCATTGGCAGTCGGTACTTATTCTTGATGGTTACTTCATTCAATCCCCGATAATCTACAACCATCCTTAATGATCCATCCTTCTTTTCCACTAGAAGTACGGGTGATCCCCAAGGCGAAGAACTTGGGCCAATGTAACCTTTATCCAATAACTCCTTAATCTGATTCTTAATTTCTACCAAATCCTTTGCTGGCATCCGGTATGGTCGCTTCGATGTTGGGCCTGTACCTGGCAATAACTCAATCAAAAACTCAATGTCTCTATCCGGTGGCATGCCTGGTAATTCCTCAGGAAATACATCAGGAAAATCCTTTACCACTGGTACTTCTTATTGCACAACTCCTGTTAGGCAGTTTACTTGTGTCCTGTTTGGCACATGTCGGGATACATACTTGATCCTTCTTCCTTCTGGGGTGGTAAGCAAAATTGACTTACTAGCACACTCAATATTCCCTTCATACTTTGATAACCAATCCATGCCTAATATCACATCCAATCCTTTAGATTCCAATACTATTAGGTCTGAGGGAAAAACATAGTTTCCAATCCTTAATGGTAACCGATCACACCATCGTCTAGCCATAAACTCCGCTCCTGGTGAGCTTACTAACATGGGTGACCTAAGGGCTTGGGTTGGCAGCATCTGAGGGTTTTTAGAAAAGATGAGATATAAGAATAGAGTGAGGTCTAAAGGGAAATCACTACCCCAATGCACATGAGCAAATGCACACAAAATCACTTCATTCAATCAAACAAGGGCTTACAAACGGTCTAACTATCACAAAAGTGCTCGAACTATAATGTTTACAGGGGGGGAAATGCTACAACTATCTGGTGGTCATCTAGAAATTTGAACCGGTGGAAGACTCCATGATATCTGCTCCAGCTTCGTCTTCAAAGTCGGGTTCACTTGGATCCGAATCGGTGTCGTCGATGATGATGTAGTTGTCCGGACATGCGACGTACTCGTCCTCCTCCTTGGATGCTATCTTCCTCTTGAGTTCTTCAATCTCCTGCTTAAGATCGCCATTGTGTCTCGCTAGAGCTACGATCTCGTCCATGTAGTCCTTGCGTGTAGACTTCAGTTCTCCTTCTAGCTTGATGATCCTTGCCTTTGCATTCTTCAACTCTATCATATCATTGCACATCTGGTTCTCGTGGCGTCGAATGTGCTGGTTTAACTCCTGGATGAAAGATGCAATGGATCTATACTTCTTGGTGCTGACTAACTCCCATTGTTCATCTCGGCGTCCGCAAATCTGGTAGATAGTGTCCTTGAGGTCTTCTTGGTAAACTTGTCCAATGCGTCCTATGGTGATATGAGCTGCCATGCTCTTCCCCAGACTCCAGGTTGGTGCATTGAAAATACTATCTATAGGCTTCGTGATTGGCGCGAATGTCCTTCCCGGAACGTGAGCTTGAATCTTCCAGCGCTCCTCTTCAGGCAGAATGGCGTTGAAGGTTCCCGTGAAGCTTGGTAATCCAATGTTCCGGTACTTGGTGACTTCTTTCAGGTGATATCCAAATGGTGTGCCTTCATCTGGTTGAGCGTACTTAATCTTCGCGTTCGTCATCCTAAAAGAGTAGAAAAGATGAGGAGTTAGAAAATGAGAAGAGAATGGTGATCTATGGCTTTAACTTAGTGGTCGTGTCCTACAGTCAGCGTGTGCTCTGATACCATCTCTGTAGCGACCCGACCCGAATGGATCAAGTGCTCTGTGCTCCGGTGTCATCCCTGGATCAGTAATGCTGACACCACACAGTACATCGAAGGATTTATAGCAGAGTGGCAATCACACACTTATTACATCGTTGTCTCAAAGAGAACTTATTACAATAAATATGGCTTAAGGCCATCTAATAACGATAACAGCGGAAGACTCGGAAGATAAATGGGTCCATCAACTCCAACGGCATCACTGAGTATAGAACCACGACCTAAAAGCACCTTACTCGTCGTCTGAAAAGTCTGCAACATGAGAAGTTGCAGCCCGAAAACGGGTCAGCACATGGAATATGCTGGCAATGTAACACATAGAGAGTAATGGAATGAAACAGCTATACTATATGCATATATGGCTGGTGGAAAGCTCTATGGTTACAGTTTTGCGTAAAGCCAGTTTTTCCCTACTGCAAAGGAATAAATTTATTTAACTATCATGGTAGTTGTTAAACATCGAGAATGGTTGACAGCATTCCGATCCCAATTAAGTGAACAATTAAAACCCAACAACATTAATTAGAAGTAACATGTTGAGATTCACATGATATTCAAGTACTAGATACTCAAGTTGTCCATAACCGGGGACACGGCTAATCATGATTAGTTTGTACACTCTGCAGAGGTTTGCGCACTTTTCCCCACAAGACTCGATCGCCTCCGTTTGGTTTCTCGCACTACATGGTGTTTGAGAAGACGGATGACCGAGACATAGTCTTTCAGAAGCGCTAGCACCTTACATGTGGGGTAGACCGTACCACCTACAACCCCTACATCTGCTAGTCCACCCCGTAAGAGTTCGCACAACTTAGTCAACTATGCCAGAGCCCATAGTAGCATGTGGCTGCACACGGAAGTTTCTAGCATGAATTATCTTATGATCCCTTTGAGCCTGGGTGGCGGTCCAAAATAAAACAGGCAAGTCCTGATAGACATCAGGTGCCTCAATCCACCCATATGTGTGTTTAAGTGGCCACCTTAGATAAACCATTAAAATTATCAACTCACATCTATCATGGATATCACTCACCCAATCCACGTCTACTAGCATAGCATGGCATAATAAGCAAACGTAGAAGTAACTCCCAAAGGTTTCATAATAATACAGGTGATAGGTACTACCTCATCTACTTCCCATCCCACAGTTTAATTAGATCCTAATCATGCAATGTGAGAGGATTGATCTAATGCAATAAAACATGGGTTGTAGAAAAGGTATGATCAAAGTGTTACTTGCCTTGCTGATGATCCGCGAGACCTAGGGTTTCGAAGTAACAAGCGGCGCAATCCGGGTGATCTATCGCAGACAAACAACAAGCACACAATAAGTACTCATCTAATGCACAGGTAAAACTCGAACAAGAGAATGAACCAGAAAGTTCAACTTAAGAACTCCGGTTGCAAAGAAAGAACGAACCGAACAAAGAAACGGAAAACAAACGGCGGAAGAAAACCACTTGGTTCTAGCAAGTTGAAACTAGGTCAAATTTTACTGTAGCAAAGGCTTGTTCAAGTTGATTAGTCGGAACGGCGGTTTCGAAACGAAACTCTAGGCGCTTGAATCACCTGATTCCGATAAACGAGCGAGAAGAAAGACTAGAACGAAGATCGGATCTGAGATCACGATTGCGGAATAAATCCGACGAAAAGAAAGAGACGAACGGTTAAACGAACGGACGTTCGTTAACCGGGAAAAATCGGTGATCACGTTCGTTGAGACGAACGGTCCGAAAGAAGAACGAAAAGCGATCTAGGGTTTTCGGAAAAGAAAACCGAAACAAAGAATGAAAGAAAAACGGAACGGTTAAGAAAGAACCGGAACGGTTTAGAAAAAAACTGAACCGAGGGGAGAAAAGGAGACGAGGCGCGGGACAACCTCGGCGAGGCTCCGGCGAACGGCGGCGACGGCGGCTATAGGGCGGCGGCGGTGGCTATAGGGCGGCGGCGGCGGGTGAGGGGCGCGGGGTAGGGCGCGGCTAAGGAGGAGAGGGGCTTGGGATTGATGTGAGGAGAGGGGGGGGTTTGGGGTATATTTATATAGGTGGGGGGGATTACTTGGGGTAGGGGGCAAGCAAAAGAGGGAAAACAAAAAAAGGAAAGGGGGGGCTAACCGGCCTAGAGCGAGGGAGGCGGCGGCCTGGCGCTGCGCCTGGCGCGCGCGCTGGCTGGGGAGGTGGCCGGCTGGCTGGGCCTTTGGCCCAGGCTGGCCTGTCTTTTTTAATCGGTTACGCGCGCAGAAAAACAAAAGAAAGAAAATCTAAACGAACTCCAAAATCTCTAAAGTAAATTTTCCCGACTCCTTAAAAATGAGCCGAACAAAAAGAACTTTACTCCGGACCTAGAATGCAATTTTGAAAACACGCATTTTTCCCTATCCAAATCAAATGCAAATAAACTCCGGAAAAATCAAAATTTGATTTATTCATTAGATCTTCATTTTTCCTAGATTTGGTAAATGTCATATTATTTCCCTCTCTCATATTTTTGATATTGGAAAAATAATTGAAGATGAAATGAATAAATCAAATGATCCTCTTTTCAGAATTTGAGAAAACTCTCAAATATGAAAATAACAAAATCTCCAACTCTCTCTGAGGGTCCTTGAGTTGCCTGAAATTTCTAGGATCAACCAAAATGCATGAAAATATGATATGCATGATGATCTAGTGTATAACATTCCAAATTGCAAATTTGGGATGTTACAGGACTAGATTTGCTGCCCTCACATAGGAAAAAGGTTCAAAGAGAACAAATATGGGACCAACGCAGGTATGCTGCTTGGCAACATACTATACATCACCCATTTATATGTGTGGACGCACATGGTGCTGGCATGTCCCATACAACTATTTTTCTGTTGTTAATCTAAGAATGCCGCTGGAAAATTGAAGCAATGCCATTGTTAAAAGTAAATTACATTTTTAACGAATGTTGTTTTAAGATAATATCTCTATTAATATGAATCAATGCAACCGTTTTAGAAATGCTACTGTCCTGCTTTGTTTTCCATCAAGATAAGTTAGATGCTTCTTTTTGTCGCCGTACGTTTCATCCTTCTTTATTGGCCAGTAATTGTTTCCTTTTTTCCTTTGTTAAAACAGGGATATCTATTCAACTTGTTGCTATAGCAAATTTAAATGTCACACCAGTGACTTTGCTTGATTTAGTTGAACTACACAAAATGAGATTGGATTCCAATTCGTGTTGGCAGATTCGTAGGTGATCTTGACTGCGTCATGGAAGGTCAGTACTTGCCTTCATCCACATGATCGTGTAGTGTACTTTGAGATTCTATGCTACTTGTATTGGTACTGTTTTAAATAAATGTTGAATTGAAGCTATTGAATTGTTGTCTTTTCCCATTAAGTGAAAAAATGGGACCAACCCAGACATGATGCTTGTTGCTTTATTACAACAAACTCTGCAGCACCCCCTTTATAAGTAGATGGAAGCACATGGTGTTGTTGCGCCCACTCTCCCCTGGAACTGTTTATGCTTTTTGTCAATCTAATGCCACTGGTAAAATTAAGCAATGCCACTCTCAGAAGTAACTACTGAATCTTAGTTGAAAACTACAACACTTGTTAGGGATCGGCGGGAGTACCATTTCTGTTAGGGATCGGCGAGAGTACATGTTTAAGAAATGTATTGTTGAGATAATGTCTCTGTTATTATATATCAGTTACTGTGTTTTACAAATGGTACTATCCTGCTTTGTACTTCTTTCTACATGTTTAACCAATGTATTGTTAAGATAATGTCTCTGTTAATATGAATCAGTTGCATTGTTTTAGGAATGGTACTTTTCTGCTTTGTCGTTCTTTATACATGTTGAAACAAGGTATTGTTAAGATAATGTCTCAGTTAATATGAATGAATCACACTGTTTGAGAATTGCTACTCTCCTGCTTTGTTTCCCATTAAGATAAGGTAGATGATTTTCCTTCTGGGAGTATAAGTCATCAATCATTATTTCTCAGTAATTGTTTCACTTATACCTATTGTTGCATACAAGGATATCAATACTTCTGCTCAGTTATATTTCAACTTTGATTTTAGTTGAACTGCATAAAAGGAGCCAATGTGTTTAAGGCAAACTGTTGCATTATTGGGCCCAGTTGGTCTTTCCACTTTGCAAAAAGAAGCAGTCACTGTTTGTGCTACATTACATAAGGAAAGATTGAGAGGCTTTACAGAGTATTAGTAGATGTTGGTGACATGACTAGTCTGTAGAGAGAATGGGCAACTCAACAACACGTGGAGTGCAAAATTTACTTCACAAGGAAAGGTATGATCAAGTCAGTTGCCGACGCAGCTGTAACAAAAAAGGTCAGTATCGGCCTTCATCCACATGATTGTGCTTTGTTATGTTGTGCTACTTATATTGTTTTATTGTTTTGAATAAATTTTTAATTCAAGCTATTGTATTGCTATCTTTTCCTGTTAAGATAATGAAGATGATTATAGTTGTAAGCATATGTTTAATCAACTAGTACCACTATTATATTCATCACGCTTTTTTTGTATTTATGCAGACAGGGATACTCAGCTTGATTTTAGTGGAACTGCACAAAATGTTTAGATGGTTCGTGTCCTCCATAATACTTCATCATGCACAATACAACGAATGGTTCTCTAAACATTCGTCGTCACCTTGAGCCACCAGACTATCTACTTGAATGGAGCTGTCAACGTGTTCAATGCCTTCCAACATATAAATACGAAATCCACCATGCTACGCATGACATTGTTTGATTTCAGTGGAACTGCACAAAAAGATATCCTGGTTAATCCGGCTCCATGTGCCATTTCAATGTGCAAACTGATGACAAACCATGCCTGTCTGAATGGAGCTACCAACGTCTTCAAAGCAAAAGAATTCCCACAAGTTCAAGGGAAAGAACTCTGTCCAGCGGAATACTACCTTTTAGAAGGGTAAGCAGAAAAACAAAAACAGAGATGGCTGCTTTACTTGTGGTTCAGAGGAACACTGGGCAAACAAGTGCACAAACAAGTACAAGAAGCCAGGACAGGACTCCAAGTCTCTCAGTGTCACTCTAAGCAACAATGATGGGGCATCTGGGTATGGTAATCTGTTTACCGTACTTTCAGATTGTTAGTCTACCAATTGGTGGGTTGACACTAGGGCCAATATTCATGTGTGTGCTGATGTGTCTTTGTTTTCTTGCAACATATAAATACGAAATCCACCGTGCTACACAAGACATTGTTAGATTTCAGTTGAACTACATAAAAAGATACGCTAGTTAATCTGGCTCCATGTGCCATTTCAATGTGCAAAATGATGACAAACCCTGCTCGTTCCACAATCATAGGCATTACATATTTTGAATGGGAAAAGCTTGTCAAAGTTTAATCATTGATGTTAGCTAGAAGACATTAGTTTAATATATTGGAATTGGAAAACCTTGTTAAATTTTGCTCATTGATGTTAGCCAAAAGACATGCATTTGATATTTTTGAGTGGGAGGCCCTTTGCTGTGAGCGGCATCGATCGTTTTTTCCTATTCCTGTGTTCAGTTTGGAAGTAAATATTTACTCTGCTGAGATGCATAGTCACATGAATGTTGACTTATCTAAGGTATCTTAAGAGTTTGTTCTGAATGTTTTCTATGTAATGCCAGGCCTTGTGATTTTGATTGCAAAGTTGAGCTTGGAATTGTATGGCATGCAACATCACGAGTTGTTCACCGTGCCTCCTGAGAATAATGCTTCATATTGTTTTGCATGTTGATCTAATGACAATGATTTGCATGTTAAGAAGATCATCCTCTTTTGTTGTTTCTGTGCTTAAGAAGTCCATCGCCTTATGTTTCATTCATAGCCTATACGACAACTCGGGTAGGTTAGAGGTGAAACCATATGATCTTTCGACCAACTCATCATCTTAGATCGTGATTGGATCATCGTTTTCCAACCAAAAACACATGTAAAACTGACGTTTATAAATAAAAGCAGATGGTCCTGGGTGAAGTGCTTGGTTGGTCGATTTCGACTAGTAAAATATACACTGGTCTCTCAAATTACATGCGTAACTTGCCGGTTTTCGTTACAGACCTCGGGCCATTGGTTTCATTATGCTTGTATTTTACGCGTTGTTTCCGGTGATGAGTAAATTACACATGTATCTTAATACATGTGTGAAACAATCCAGAACTCCCAAGCGCGGCCATATCGTTTCATGCCGGCTCAGTCTCTCGAAGGTGCTCATAGGTGTTGGATGATCCTGGCTTCCTGAATGAGCATTGGGCACGGTATTAGACCATCCGTAGGGCCCGCAAGGCCCTCTCTGTCATCCTTCGAGTTGTTGCACTCACCGTGGAGCTAAGCATTGTCAATATGGTCAACGAACATGAGGAATCAGGAGATGACTTAGTTGGAGAGGATAACAGTAGGGACCCACCAGGGCTATAGCTGTACGTACGCAAGTTCCTCCTTATTATATACAACTATAGTTGTTTTTTCTTCCTCGTGGTTTCCTAACATCATGGTCCCACACCATTTGTCAACCTATATAGTCAATAAATGAGAGAATTACACAAGGAGCGGCCGACAGCTGGGACTCATCAGCTCGAGCATTATTTGTTTTTTTAGGTGTAAGCAGAGTTTTTCTTGAGCGATGTTTCTGTTGTTGTTCAGAGGAGCGGGATATCAACTGAGCGGGCTATATGGCCCATCTAGCCCGGGCTATTATTTTATGTCGACCAAATATCTAGCCCAGATATTGTTTTTTCAAGGTGAAAATGGCTAGCCCAGCTATACTTTTTTTGCGGAATACCCAACCAAGGTCAACTTGTTATTCTCCACCCCGCTGGGTTGTAAATCTTTCCTAGGAGGGATGCATTAGGCCTAACAAGAAAATGGGCTTTAAGAAATAATATATGGGATGTAATTATAAAAACTGGGTTGTAAATATACAAAAATGCACCAAACAGGTAATTATTTTCAAAAATATTATTTTTTGAATTTGAAAATTTTAATTTCATTACTTATTGCGCGTGCAATATTTCGTGAGATTTTTACCTAATACAAATTCATTTTGAAACTATATTTGATCTGACTCAAAATTTTAGGATAAAAGAATTTCACATCCCATCAAAATGTGGGATTTTTGGTTGAATTTTGTTTTGAGAGGTTGGTTGAAATTATTAATTGTTGTCCTGGCTAGAAAATGGGCTGTAATTTTAACAGACTGTAAATGGGTTGTAGTAAATTCCATTAGAATTCAAAAATGGCATCTACATTATTACAAATCGCAAATGGGCTATATGTTCTCTGCCACAGATGTGATGCTCACTTGTGGGCCTACTATTTTTTGAGAATTATAGTCAGTGACGCGTACGGAAGGCTTGTGGGCCTACTAAGGCATACGGAAGGATTTATCAACTTATAGTCAAGACATGATTCTAGCAGCACTGGTCGTTGGATGTCCATCCAATGGCTGTAGTGCTTCTTCAATCTCGGATATTCTTGCTTCAGCCGCCCAAACCACCGCCGGCGGTACCGCCTCCCATGGCCGGCTGTGCTATCGCGCCAGCTTCACCGGCCCACTCTAATCTCAAATGCCGTCCAGGTCATTCCTCTACTCACAAACACCTCATGTTCTTCTCCGGTGATGATAGCCTCACACCGCAGCCAAACCAGTGAACCCTCGTACTCCCCTCTGCGTGGGCATCTACTGTTGTGTCTTCGCCGGCTCCAGGTCTTTCCCTTCCTAGGACTGGCCATAGTTCACTTTGTTCGTTCTCTTGGCGCGGCATGGTCAACTTTGTCAACAAACGACAAGCATCGGATGAGGCATGTACGTGGAGTGGCTGACAGTAGGGACCCACATGGCTCATGGCCGCACGCAGCACGTGCCCCCGTATTATGCGAAAACAAATAATTTCTTCCCCTGACAGGTTTGACCCACCAGCTACATCTTCACACGCAAGCAAGTGCTTCCTTTATTACGCGGAAATAAAAAGCTTCCTCTCCCTGACAGCTGGGACCCACAAGCTCTATTATGATCCTTGTCGTGAAAATATAGATTGTACCGAAGATGCTAAATTGTTTTCTTTTTATTTTAACTCAAAAAATAAGAAATTAAAAAAACCATAAAACATCTTCGCACGCAAGGAACTGCCACCTTATTACGCAAAAAAATAATTGATTCCCCCTGCTAGCTGGGACCCACCAGATTTTGAGGCTGACTTGTGGGCCTACTAAGTTAACGCGTACGCAGGGCTTTGTCAACTTAGTCAATAAACGATTCTAGGTGCACTCACCGTTGGATGTTAATCCAACGGCCAATCTGCGTCTTCAACCTCTAGTCTTCTTGCTCCAGCCACCCAAACATGCGCCCGCTGTACCGCTTGCTCCATCCCATGGCCGGCTGTGCTGCCGCTCAGGCCTCATTGCCCGAGCATACTACTACAGGCCTGGCCTTCCCTCTACTCACCCAGACCCACTGTTATTCTCTGGCGACGGTAGCCTTACACTACAGCCGAACCAGTGAACCCTCGTACTCCCCTCCGCGTGTGTCAGATCATGAGTTCCGGCAAAACCCTTAAGGTTCAAACATTGGGGTGCGCGCGAAGATCTCCCCCTACCGATTCACATCCTAGCTTCGCTAAGATCTCAAGGGTTAACTCGACGAACTCGTAACACAAAGGACACAAGATTTATACTGGTTCGAGCCACCATTGTGGTGTAATACCCTACTCCAGTGTGGTGGTGATGGATTGCCTCTTGGGCTGAGGATAAACAGTACAAGGGGGAAGCACAGCCTCCTGAGGAGAGGTGTTCTTGTGCTTGGTGAACTTGTGGTTGTCCGGATCGACCCCCCTAGCTATGGTGGTGCTAGTCCTATTTATAGAGGCACTAGTCCTCTCCCCAAATATTGAGCGGGAAGGGAGCCAACAACAGCCAATTTGAAAGGGGACAGCTAGTACAGCTTATCCTGACAAAAGCAGTCTTTGCCTGCCAAAGGCTCTGGTTGTGACGCCGTCTTGGGCTCCACGGTGACCTCCATCTTGCGGTCCTGCTGGTCTTGGTCTCGTTGCACCGATATGGAAACCTTTGCTTGATGCCTCGGTACTCTGTGTCTGCGCTTGCCTCCTTAGCACCAAAGAGGAAACAAGAAAACTGTGCACGCTGGCGCCCGCCTGGCCTTGGTCGTCATGGCTCAAGTCACCGGAACCTCACGAGGTTTGTCTGGCCTTGATCTCTTCGCCCCTCACGAGCCAGCCTAGTGGGGCCGCTCCTGAGGAGGTCTTGTGTCGTCCGCCTCGCAAGGCTTGGCCCCTCGCGAGGGTCTTGAATGCTTGTTGGTGAAGATGGGCCGTACGGGCCCACTCACAGAGCCACGCCATGGGCCGCAGGCAGGCAAGTCCGGGGACCCCCGTTCCCAGAACGCCCACAGTAGCCCCCGGGCCCAAGGCACGCTCGGGCTTGGCTTCGAGGCGAATCCAAGGGGCAAGTGCGGAGCACCGCATGCCCCAATAGCCTGCGGCCTTGGTCGACGCGTGGGCATCTCCGCTTCCCCACACTACCTTGATACCCGCCTTGCTAGGCGGCCACCACGGTCTACACGATTTCCCTCCCGTTGTTGCCGCGCACTCTCCAATTCTTCCGCTTCCTCATAGCTCAGCCTCTCCCCCCGATCCGATCTGAGCTCAATCCTCCCATCGCCATGGCATCGGACCAGTCGGAGAAAGGGAAGAGTCCCCTTTCCTCCGCCGAGCTGCGCCCGGCCGCTGAGCCTGCTGTTGGCAGGTCATTGGTGCTCAACCAAGAAGCCATGGACAAGGTGCGTCCCATGCTCGCCTCAAGCTTCAATGAGTGGGGAAGGACGGTGGTCTGGCCTGCATCTCATGCTCACGTCGACCGGACAGCCACCGAGGTCCCATTCTTCATCGACGCCCTTTGGGCTGGCTTGGTTCCTCCTTTCTCCGCCTTCTTCAACGTTGTGCTTGCGCATTATCAGATCCACATGTTGTACCTTGATCCTCAATCAATGACCCTTCTCGCCGTCTTTGCCTTTGTTTGGGAGGCCATGGTAGGTATTGCTCCTTCCGTGGTCCTTCTCCGCCACTTCTTCTCGCTGCACCTGATTGATCCCCGAGAGAGCTTGGGATGCCTGAGCTTTTAGGCCATGGCGGCGACGGCTGGCGCTGGGATTTACTTCGAGCTCCCACCATCCATGAGCGGGTTTCGAACACGGTGGGTATTTGTTAATGTCGGAGTGGCTTCTCTCGAGAGCATAAGTGTTACGGTGGGTAAACAAATTACTATTGAGCAATTGACAGAATTGAGCATAGTTATGAGAATATCTAGGTATGATCATGTATGTAGGCATCACGTCCGAGACAAGTAGACTGACTCCTGCCTGCATCTACTACTATTACTCCACACATCGACCGCTATCCAGCATGCATCTAGAGTATTAAGTTCAAGAGAACAGAGTAATGCTTTAAGCAAGATGACATGATTTAGAGGGATAAACTCATGCAATATTATATAAACCCCATCTTGTTATCCTCAATGGCAACAATACAATACGTGCCTTGCTGCCCCTACTTTCACTAGGAAAGGACACCGCAAGATTGAACCAAAAGCTAAGCACTTCTCCCATTGCAAGAAAGATCAATCTAGTAGGCCAAACCAAACTAATAATTCAAAGAGACTTGCAAAGATAACCAATCATACATAAAAGAATTCAGAGAAGATTCAAATATTGTTCATAGATAAACTTGATCATAAACCCACAATTCATCGGTCTCAACAAACACACCGCAAAAGAAGATTGCATCGAATAGATCTCCACAAGAGAGGGGGAGAACTTTGTATTGAGATCCAAAGAGAGAGAAGAAGTCATCTAGCTAATAACTATGGACCCGTAGGTCTGAAGTAAACTACTCACACTTCATCGGAGAGGCTATGGTGTTGATGTAGAAGCCCTCCGTGATCGATACCCCCTCCGGCGGAGCTACGGAAAAGGCCCCAAGATGGGATCTCGTGGATACAGAAAGTTATGGCGGTGGAATTAGGGTTTTGGCTCTGTATCTGGTAGTTTGGGGGTACATAGGTATATATAGGAGGAAGGAGGACGTCGGTGGAGCAATGTGGGCCCCACGAGGACCACGAGGGTGGAGGGCGCGCCTGGGGTGGGGGGGTAGGCGCGCCCCCCTACCTCGTGCATTCCTCGTTGATTGCTTGACGTAGGGTCCAAGTCCTCTGGATCATGTTCGTTCCAAAAATCACGTTCCCGAAGGTTTCATTCCATTTGGACTTCGTTTGATATTCTTTTTCTGCGAAACCCTAAATAGGCAAAAAACAGCAATTCTGGGCTGGGCCTCATGTTAATAGGTTAGTCCCAAAAATAATATAAGAGTGTATAATAAAGCCCAATAATGTCCAAAACAGGATACAATATAGCATGGAACAATCAAAATTATAGATACGCTGGAGACGTATCAAGCATCCCCAAGCTTAATTCCAGCTCGTCCTCGAGTAGGTAAATGATAAAAACAGAATTTTTGATGTGGAATGCTACTTGGCATAATTTCAATGTAATTCTCTTAATTGTGGTATGAATATTCAGATCCGAAAGATTCAAGACAAAAGTTTAATATTGACATAGAAACAATAATACTTCAAGCATACTAACTAAGCAATTATGTCTCTTCAAAATAACATGGCCAAAGAAAGTTATCCCTACAAAATCATATAGTCTGGCTATGCTCCATCTTCACCACACAAAGTATTCAAATCGTGCACAACCCCGATGACAAGCCAAGCAATTGTTTCATACTTTTGGTATTCTCAAACCTTTTCAATCTTCACGCAATACATGAGCGTGAGCCATGGACATAGCACTATAGGTGGAATAGAATGGGGGTTGTGGAGAAGACAAAAAGGGAGAAGATAGTCTCACAACAACTAGGCGTATCAACGGGCTATGGAGATGCCCATCAATAGATATCAATGTGAGTGAGTAGGGATTTCCATGCAAGGGATGCACTAGAGCTATAAGTATATGAAAGCTCAACAAAAAGAAACTAAGTGGGTGTGCATCCAACTTGCTTTCTCACGAAGACCTAGGGCATTTTGAGGAAGCCCATCGTTGGAATATACATGCCAAGTTCTATAATGAAAAATTCCCACTAGTATATGAAAGTGATGACATAGGAGACTCTCTATCATGAAGATCATGGTGCTACTTTGAAGCACAAGTGTGGGATAAAAGATAGTAGTATTGCCCCTTTTATTTATTCTTTTTTTGGGCCTTTTTTTATTTGGCCTTTTTTGGGGGGACAATACTCTATGAATGATGATCATCACACTTCTATTTATTTACAACTCAATGATTAAAACTCGACAGTAGAACAAAGTATGCCTCTATATGAATGCCTCCGGCGGTGTACCGGGATAGCAATGATGCATGAGTGACTTATATGAAAGAATTATGAACGGTGGCTTTGCCACAACTAAAATGTCAACTACATGATCATGCAAAGAAATATGAAAATGATGGAGCGTGTCATAGTAAACGGAATGGTGGAAAGTTGCATGGCAATATATCTCGGAATGGCTATGGAAATGCCATGATAGGTAGGTATGGTGGCTGTTTTGAGGAAGGTATATGGTGGGTGTATGATACCGGCGAAAGGTGCGGTATATTAGAGAGGCTAGCAATGACGGAAGGGTGAGAGTGCATATAATCCATGGACTCAACATTAGTCATAAAGAACTCACATACTTATTGCAAAAATCTATTAGTTACCGAAGCAAAGTACTATGCGCATGATCCTAGGGGGATAGATTGGTAGGAAAAGACCATCGCTCGTCCCCGACCGCCACTCATAAGGAGGACATTCAATAAATACATCATGCTCCGACTTCTTAACATAACTGTTCACCATACGTGCATGCTACGGGAATCACAAACTTCAACACAAGAATTTCTCAAATTCACAACTACTCAACTAGCACGACTCTAATATCACCATCTCCATATCTCAACACAGTTATCAAGTTTCAAACTTCTCATAGTATTCAACACACTCGTAAGAAAATTTTATTATTAATCTTGAATGTCTAACATAATTAAAGCAAATTACCATGCTGTTTTGTAGGACTCTCAAAATAATCTAAGTGAAGCATGAGAACACAAAAGTTTCTATAAAACAAATCCACCATCGTGCTCTAAAAGATATAAGTGAAGCACTAGAGCAAAAACTATATAACTCAAAAGATATAAGTGAAGCACATAGAGTATTCTAACAATTTCCAAATCATGAGTGTCTCTCTCAAAAATGTGTGTGCAGCAAGGATGATTGTGGAAAACTAACAATAAAGACTCAAATAATACAAGACACTCCAAGTAAAACACATATCATGTGGTAAATAAAAATATAGCTCCAAGTAAAGTTACCGATAGAAGTAGATGAAAGAGGGGATGCCTTCCGGGGCATCCCCAAGTTTTGGCTTTTAGGTGTCCATAGATTATATTGGGGGTACCATGGGCATCCCCAAGCTTAGTCTCTTGCCACTCCTTGTTCCATAATCCATCAAATCTTTACCCAAAACTTGAAAACTTCACAACACAAAACTTAAAGTAGAAAATCTCGTGAGCTCTGTTAGCGAAAGAAAACAAACACCACTTCAAGGTACTGTAATGAACTCATTATTTATTTATATTGGTGTTAAACCTACTTTATTCCAACTTTTCTATGGTTTATAACTATTTAAGTAGCCATAGATTCATCAAAATAAGCAAACAACACACGGAAAAACAGAATCTGTCAAAAACAGAACAGTCTGTAGTAATCTGTAGCTAACGCAAGATCTGGAACCTCAAAAATTCTAAACTAAATTGCTGGACGTGAGGAATTTATCTATTAATCATCTTCAAAAATAATTAACTAAATATAAATTTCCAAATAAAAATGGCAGCAGTTCTCGTGAGCGCTAAAGTTTCTGTTTTTTACAGCAAGATTAAAAAGCCTTTCCCCAAGTATTCCCAACGGTTCTACTTGGCACAAACACTAATTAAACACAAAAAACACAACCAAAACAGATTCTAGATAAATTATTTATTACTAAACATGAGCAAAAAGCAAGGAATAAAAAATAAAATTGGGTTGCCTCCCAACAAGCGCTATCGTTTAACGCCCCTAGCTAGGCATAAAAGCGAAGATAGATCTAGGTATTGCCATCTTTGGAAGGCAATCCATAAGTGGCTCTCATAATAGATTCATAAGGTAATTTAATTTTCTTTCTAGGGAAGTGTTCCATGCCTTTCCTCAATGGAAATTGGAATCTAATATTCCCTTCCTTCATATCAATAATTGCACCAATCGTTCTAAGGAAAGGTCTACCAAGAATAATAGGACATGAAGGATTGCAATCTATGTAAAGAACAATAAAATCCACAGGCACATAATTCCTATTTGCAACAATGAGAACATCATTAATTCTTCCCATAGGTTTCTTAATAGTGGAATCCGCAAGGTTCAAGTTTAAGGAGCAATCATCAAAATCACGGAAACCTATCAAATCACACAAAGTCTTTGGAATCGTGGAAACACTAGCACCCAAATCACACAAAGCATAGCATTCATGATCTTTAATATTAATTTTAATAGTAGTTTCCCACTCATCATAAAGTTTTCTACGAATAGAAACTTCCAACTCAAGTTTTTCTTCATAAGATTGCATCAAAGCATCAACAATATGTTTGGTAAAGGCTTTATTTTGACTATAAGCATGTGGAGAATTTAGCACGGATTGCAACAAGGAAATACAATATATCAAAGAGCAATTATCATAATTAAATTCCTTGAAATCCAAAATAGTGGGTTCATTAATATTTAAAGTTTTGACTTCTTCAATCCCACTTTTTACAATTTTAGCATCAAGATCTAAAGACTCCGAATTTTTGGAATGCTTTCTAGGTAAAGGTGGATCATATTCAGTCCCATAATTATCAAGATTCATATTACAAAACAAAGATTTAATAGGGGACACATCAATAACTTTTAGGTCTTCATCTTTATTATCATGAAAACTAGAAGAACAAGCTTTTATAAAGCAATCTTTCTTAGCACGCATCCTAGCGGTTCTTTCTTTGCACTCATCAATGGAAATTCTCATGGCTTTGAGAGACTCATTGACATCATGCTTATGAGGAATAGATCTAAGTTTCAAAGAATCAACATCAAGATAAATTCTATCAAAGTTCCTACCCAACTCATCAATCTTAAGCAATTTTTCTTCAATCAAAGCATTGAAATTCTTTTCTGAGGTAATAAATTATTTAATATTAGATTCAAAATCAGAGGGTATATTATTAAAATTTCCATAAGAATTGTTGTAGGAATTACCATAATTATTAGAGGAATTACTAGGATACGGCCTAGGATTAAAGTTTCCTCTATATGCGTTGTTACCAAAATTATTCCTACCAACAAAATTCACATCCAAAGATTCATTATTATTATCAATCAAAGTAGATAAAGGCATATCATTAGGATCAGAAGAAACACTTTTATTAGCAAATAATTTCATAAGTTCATCCATCTTACCACTCAAAACATTAATTTCTTCTATCGCATGCACTTTCTTATTAGTAGATCTTTCAGTGTGCCATTGAGAATAATTAACCATAATATTATCTAGGAGTTTAGTAGCTTCTCCTAAAGTGATTTCCATAAAAGTTCCTCCCGCGGCCGAATCTAAAAGTTTTGTAGAAGCAAAATTCAATCCGGCATAAAATTTTTGTATAATCATCCACAAATTCAAAGCATGTGTAGGGCAATTACGTATCATTAATTTCATCCTCTCCCAAGCTTGTGCAACATGTTCATGATCAAGTTGCTTAAAATTCATAATATCGTTTCTAAGAGAGATGATCTTAGCGGGAGGAAAATACTGAGAGATAAAAGCATCTTTGCACTTATTCCACGAATCAATACTATTTTTAGGCAAAGACGAAAACCAAGCTTTAGCACGATCTCTAAGCGAAAAGGAAATAGCTTCAATTTAACAATATCGTTGTCCACATCTTTCTTCTTTTGCATATCACACAAATCAACGAAGTTGTTTAGATGGGTAGCGGCATCTTCACTAGGAAGGCCGAAAAACGGATCTTTCATGACAAGATTCAGCAAAGCAACATTAATTTCACAAGATCCAGCATCGGTAAGAGGAGCAATCGGAGTGCTAATAAAATCATTGTTGTTGGTATTGGTAAAGTCACACAATTTGGTATTATCTTAAGCCATCGTGACAAGCAGGCAATCCGACACACAAGCAAACAAGAAACGGGCAAAAAGAGGCGAATAGAGAAAGAGAGGGAGGATAGAGAGAGGGCGAATAAAACGACAAGGGTGAAGTGGGGGAGGGGAAAGGAGAGGCAAATGGCAAATAATGTAATGCGGGAGATTAGGGTTTGTGATGGGTACTTGGTATGTTGACTTTTGCATAGACTCCCCGGCAACGGCACCAGAAATAGCTCGTTGTCGGGAGTCAAATCTTGACTTGACTTGGCGCGAATATCCCAGGCAACAGTGCCAGAAATCCTTCTTGCTACCTCTTGAGCACTGCGTTGGTTTTCGCTTGAAGAGGAAAGGGTGATGCAATAGAGCAGCGTAAGTATTTCCCTCAGTTTTTGAGAACCAAGGTATCAATCCAGTAGGAGGCCACGCACGAGTCCCTCGCACCAACACAAACAAATAAACTCCTCGCAACCAACGCGATAAAGGGGTTGTCAATCCCTTCATGGTCACCTACGAGAGTGAGATCTGATAGATATGATAAGATAATATTTTTGGTATTTTTATGATAAAGAGAAATAAAGATGCAAGTAAAATAAATGGCAAAGGAAATAACTAAGTATTGGAAGATTAATATGATGGAAAATAGACCCGGGGGGCCGTAGGTTTCACTAGAGGCTCCTCTTGAGAGCATAAGTATTATGGTGGGTGAACAAATTACTATTGAGCAATTGACAGAATTGAGCATAGTTATGAGAACATCTAGGTATGATCATGTATGTAGGCATCACGTCCGAGACAAGTAGACTGACTCCTGCCTGCATCTACTACTATTACTCCACACATCGACCGCTATCCAGCATACATCTAGAGTATTAAGTTCAAGAGAAAAGAGTAATGCTTTAAGCAAGATGACATGATGTAGAGGGATAAACTCATGCAATATGATATAAACCCCATCTTGTTATCCTCGATGGCAACAATACAATATGTGCCTTGCTGCCCCTACTGTCACTGGGAAAGGACACCGCAAGATTGAACCCAAAGCTAAGCACTTCTCCCATTGCAAGAAAGATCAATCTAGTAGGCCAAACCAAACTGATAATGCGAAGAGACTTGCAAAGATAACCAATCATACATAAAAGAATTCAGAGAAGATTCAAATATTGTTCATAGATAAACTTGATCATAAACCCACAATTCATCGGTCTCAACAAACACACCGCAAAAGAAGATTGCATCGAATAGATCTCCACAAGAGAGGGGGAGAACTTTGTATTGAGATCCAAAGAGAGAGAAGAAGTCATCTAGCTAATAACTATGGACCCGTAGGTCTGAAGTAAACTACTCACACTTCATCGGAGAGGCTATGGTGTTGATGTAGAAGCCCTCCGTGATCGATACCCCCTCTGGCGGAGCTCCGGAAAAGGCCCCAAGATGGGATCTCGTGGATACAGAAAGTTACGGCGGTGGAATTAGGGTTTTGGCTCCGTATCTGGTAGTTTGGGGTACGTAGGTATATATAGGAGGAAGGAGTACGTCGGTAGAGCAACATGGGCCCCACGAGGGTGGAGGGCGCGCCTGGCGGGTAGGCGCGCCCCCTACCTCGTGCCTTCCTTGTTGATTGCTTGACGCAGGGTCCAAGTCCTCTTGATCATGTTCGTTCCAAAAATCACATTCCAGAAGGTTTCATTCCGTTTGGACTCCATTTGATATTCTTTTTCTACGAAACCCTAAAATAAGCAAAAAACAGCAATTCTAGGCTGGGCCTCCGGTTAATAGGTTAGTCCCAAAAATAATATAAAAGTGTATAATAAAGCCCAATAATGTCCAAAACGGGATATAATACAGCATGGAACAATCAAAAATTATAGATACGTTGGAGACGTATCAGGGCTGAGTCCAGTCGGCCTCGTGGGGCACCATGAGAACCCCATCGGCGTGGTTCCTCTCCCTGCCGCTGGCGTCGAGCTTGCCCCATGTGTGGATGCAGGGGGGCGAGCACCGCTGGGGGCCGATGGTGAAGGTGTCGAGATGCTAATGCCGCCCAGGGCTCCTGAGGCGTCGTCCTCGGGGACTCGTGACTCTTGCCCTGGGGCGGCGGTTGAGGGGGCGACGCAGCCCACGTCTCTCGAGGTCGGGGCTCCTGATGTGACGTCCGAATAATTAGGCTACAGTAATCTCACAATAATGATGCCACGTCACCATGGTTACTATTTTTAATCTTGCGGTGTATCACGTCCCTTTCGAATTCTAACTTAAAATAAAGTTAAACGATAAAAGTTTTCTAAAGTCAAATCTAAAATGTTCAAAGTGTAGCAAATAAATCATATATGATCAGGGTGGTGAACCCAAAATTTTATAAAATGCTTAGATGCACTAAATGATAGAAACAATAGCTAAATTATTTATTTAAACGTCACTTAAATGATTAAATTATTGAAAACTACTTTTAATAAATAAAAGGATAATTGTGGCAGTAATATAATTACTACCACTAATTTAGGTGCTAGAATTATATTTCATAAAACAAAAATAGTATGAATTAAAACCGTAAAAGAAAAATGTTATAAACAGTTAAACAAAAAAAATAGAAGATCCCCCCCCCCCCGCTGGACCATGGCCCAGCAGGCCATAGGGCCACCAGGCCGGCCCACCCCACTCCCCTTAACCCCTCGTCGACCGAACCCTAACCACCCCCGTCCCCCCACTCGCTCGATCCCCACGCCGCCCGCTCCTCCTCGATCTGAATCGGGATCGCCCCGATCCCGCCCCGCCCGCGACCTCGACGACGGCGCCCGTCGCCGGCGCCGCCCTGCTGCCGCCCTCCTCATCTCCGCCTCGCCATTCGCCGCCCTCCGCCTCAACCTCCCCCGCGCGTCTCCCTCGCCCCTCCCCGATCTAGATGGAGGGAGACGGCGCCTCGGCCCCGCCGCCTCACCCCTGCGCCCGATGCAAGCCGGCGTCGGCGCCGCCCCTCCCGGACTCCTCGCCCCTCCTCTCCCTCGCGCGGCGCCCAGCTGAAGCCGCCGCCTCGCCTCGTCGTCGACCCGACGCCATTCGCCGTCGCTGCCACCTCGCCCCCGTCGTCGATCTACCTCGTCGGACCACCCCGAGCCCGCTGTCCGTCCCTACAGCATCGCTGTGAGCTCCGCCCCCCCCCCCCCCCTGTGCCTTCCCGAGCTCGGATACGAGCTCCTGCATGTCCTCCCCACCACCCGTAACTCCGGCCACCGCTCCCCTCGCAGCCTCCGCCGCGTTTGTCACCGTCCCCTGCCCGGCGCCACTCCGGCCTCCTCACGGCCCGTCGCGTCGCTGCTCTGGCCGCGGCCACGAGCCACGCCCCCCCCCCCTTCTTCCTCCCCTCTCGCTGTCCGCATCGGGCGCCGACGCCCGCGCCTTCCCGGTCCGGCGCCGTGGACGCTGCAGCGCCGCCGGCCACGCCCTGCCGTGGCCCGCCTCCCCTCTCGCCTGCAGCCGGCGCCCAGCCCGCCTCGCCGGTGCTGGCCCGCGCGCCTGCAGCGGCCGCCCGAGTTCGCCCGTTAACGGGTGGCGCCCGCGGCCTGCACCCAACGCCCGCAAGGCCCCCCTAGGCCAATGACGTGTGGGGCCTAGCCCCCACAGAACGTTTCTGTTAAAAAAAAGAGATAAAATATATATATATATATTAATAATATTAATATTAAAATTAATTAATTAAATAATTAATTTAATTAACTATGATTAATTTAACTAATTAAGTATAATTAACCTAATGACTAATTAACCTAGTGAACTACTGATTATTAACTAAACAGTGAATGACAGGTGGGTCCCACTGGACCCACACAGTAGGTTGACCAGGTCAACGGTCAACGTTGACTGCTCACGTCATGCTGACGTCAGCATACACTATTCTGGATAATGTTAGAGTTAAATAATTAAATAAATTCTAAAAATGATTAAATCTTTTAAAATTAATATAAAATAAATCGTAGCTCAGATGGAAAAACTTTGTACATGAAAGTTGCTCAGAACGACGAGACGAATTTGAATACGCAGCCCGTTTATCCGCCACGCATCCCTAGCATAGCGAACACGCCACTTCCCCCTCTGTTTCATCTGTGCGAAAACGCGAAACACCGGGGATACTTTCCCGGATGTTTTCCCCCTTAACCGGTACCACCTCATACCACGTTAGGGCACGCCTAGCATCGTTACTTGTCATGTCATGCTTCACTATGCATATGCTTGCATTATATTTATTGTTTCTTCCCCCTCTTCTCTCTCTAGACACCGAGACCGACGCCGCTGCTACCCCGTACGACTACGGTGTTGACGACCCCTCTCTCTTGCCAGAGCAACCAGGCAAGCCCCCCCCTTTGATCACCAGATATCGCCTACTCTTCTCTATACTGCTTGCATTAGAGTAGTGTAGCATGTTACTGCTTCCCGTTAATCCTATACTAATGCATAGCCTGTCCTTGCTACTACTGTTGTTACCTTTACCTGCAATCCTAATGCTTAGCATAGGCTGCTAGTATTTTCATCAGTGGCCCTACATCCTTGTCCGTCTGCCATGCTATACTATCGGGCCGTGATCACTCGGGAGTTGATCACGGGTATATACTATATGCTTTATACATGATACATGTGGTGACTAAAGACGGGTCGGCTTGTGGAGCACCCGCGAGTGATTCACGGATTGGGGGCTGAAAGGACCTTTGTCCCAACGGCCCTCTGTGTGGATCTTTGAGGCGGAGCGACAGGGCAGGTTCCGACCACCTAGGAGAGAGGTGGGCCTGGCCCTGGTCGGCGTTCGCGGATACTTAACACGCTTAACGAGATCTGGGTATTTGATCTGAGTCTGGCCATTTGGTCTATACGCACTAACCATCTACGCGGGAGTAGTTATGGGTATCCCGGCGTCGTGGTATCAGCCGAAGCCTTCTTGACGTCAGCGACGGAGCGGCGCGCGCTGGATTGGACTGGAACGCCACTAGGCTAGGTCTGCTTCCGGCCGCCCACGCAACGTGCAGGTGTGCTAAGGGCGATGGGCCCAGACCCCTGGGCGCTTAGGTTTAGACCGGCGTGCTGACCTCTCTGTTGGTCTAGGTGGGGCTGCGACGTGTTGATCTTCCGAGGCCGGGCATGACCCAGGAAAGTGTGTCCGGCCAAATGGGATCGAGCGTGTTGGGGTATGTGGTGCACCCCTGCAGGGAAGTTAATCTATTCGAATAGCCGTGATCTTCGGTAACAGGACGACTTGGAGTTGTACCTTGACCTTATGACAACTAGAACCGGATACTTAATAAAACACACCCTTCCAAGTGCCAGATACAACCGGTGGTCGCTCTCTCACAGGGCGACGAGGGGAGGATCATCGGTTAGGATTATGCTATACGATGCTGCTTGGAGGACTTCAGTCTACTCTCTTCTACATGCTGCAAGACGGAGGCTGCCAGAAGCGTAGTCTTCGAAAGGACTAGCTATCCCCCTCTTATTCCGGCTTTCTGCAGTCCAGCCCACATATAATAGCCTTATTCCATTTGATACCAATGCATACATATGTAGCATAGTTCCTTGCTTGCGAGTACTTTGGATGAGTACTCACGGTTGCTTTCTCCCTCTTTTCCCCCTATCCCTTCTACCTGGTTGACGCAACCAGATGTTGGAGCCCAGGAGCCAGACGCCACCGTCGACGACGACTCCTACTACACCGGAGGTGCCTACTACTACGTGATGCCCGCTGACGACGACCAGGAGTAGTTAGGAGGATCCCAGGCAGGAGGCCTGCGCCTCTTTCGATCCGTATCCCAGTTTGTGCTAGCCTTCTTAAGGCAACCTTGTTTAACTTATGTCTGTACTCAGATATTGTTGCTTCCGCTGACTCGTCTATGATCGAGCTCTTGTATTCGAGCCCTCGAGGCCCCTGGCTTGTAATATGATGCTTGTATGACTTATTTTATTTGTAGAGTTGTGTTGTGATATCTTTCCGTGAGTCCCTGATCTTGATCGTACACGTTTGCGTGTATGATTAGTGTACGATTAAATCGGGGGCGTCACAAGTTGGTATCAGAGCCAACTGCCTGTAGGAACCCCCCTTCCACACTCCTTGGCCGAAGTCGAGTCTAGACATTACAAAACCCTTTTACTAACATGGTTGTGTGCCTTACGGGCCCACGTCGCCATCTGGGTGGTATTAGGATCTTTTACTCCTCGATCCTTACTCTGGGACTCTGAACTCTCTTCTATTCGGGTTAAACAATTTTACTAACTCTGACTCTAGGTTCTCGATAATACTTTCTCCCGGAGAGCCCCTTATTACAGATGATCGTCTGCTGCACCAGAAGAATCCGAAGATACTCCCCGATGTTCTCTTGAGACTTTGTGACATTGCTTTTGCAATTCCCTAACATTGCTACCCCTATAGATAGCTACATGCACTTGTCATTCTTACTTTTATTTCCAGTTGATCTTGTTATTACAAGATACCCCGAAATTCTTTATTGTTCCGAGAATACTTCGTGCCACTGCCTTGCAGTTCTTTGCCACCTGAATACCCATATGAATAGTTTCTCGCACTTATTGAGTATTTGCTCATCCACAGTTGTTTCAAGTATTTCATATCAGTCTTCGAAATACCATTCAATCTTCAGAAAATCCTCAACAGCCTGTTGTTCTTGAAATTCGTGCTCGCTTGCATTATGGTTAATTTCATAAGTCTAGTAATCTTATTGGCATCCGTTGACACTATCATTTTGAGTCCATTGATTCGACAAGTTGCGAAGGCTCACAATCCTCAATCAGGTCCTAGAATTCATCCTTCCAGCTCAGACGTCATTTTAAACATGGGCTGGTTCTCGACCAATCAAATCGCCATTGATTGTACCCCTAAGCCTGCTCAGCTTATCCATCCTTAATCAGAGCGTTTGCTTCTGATCCCTTCATTTGGAAATCATAATTCCTTTGTATTTGAGCCATGAGTTAGTCAGATGTTTCTATAATCCGATATCCTTGCATTCTTCTTCCTGTAGTTGAGTACCGATGCTCACATCAGATCCCTTGTGGACCACCAGATCCTTTGTTGCATTTTATCCGACAGCATCCTTCATATTCAATAAGCCTGTGAGCTTTTCCTCGAATACATAATGCCTTTGGTAAATTGTATCCTCTGCTTTCTCAAGCATGCTCTACTATCGAGCTTGTGTTATTATTCTTGAAATTTGTGGTATATGATTCCACGATACCCTGACGGGTTGAACCTATGCCTTCCCTTATATGTGTGAACTCGGAAGTTTTCACGATTCATACTCATCTAGTATTTCACCAGGTAAAACTTTCAACACTAATGCCTTTATCAAAGCGAGAAGTGAATGAAAGGTTATGCATTGGAGAAGTGGGGGTCGACCTTAAACCTTGTGTTCATGCCCATGGACACGATGTAGATATTATCATTAAAGCTTCTCTTAAGTTAATTATTCCTTTGGTATAAATTCATCGTATATCTGGTATCTGGCCTTTTGCAATTGTGGTTCCGACCATGTTCTCCTTTAAATACCATTTCTCGTGCAAGTCTAATCACTTGTCTTCTGTAGAGCAATACCCCAATCCAACCTCTACTTTGATCCGTCTTCGAGTATTACCCCCTGGTATCTCGAGATTATCATGGAACTACATAACTTTTTATGAGTTCTTCATCAAGTGCTACGTTCGCACTGATCCAATTTCCACGGGCTCTGAGTCAATAAACACTCAAAAACACCGATAACTGAACTGAGTCTGCAAAACGGTTCAACGTCACTTGATGATCTTCTTTAAGTACGAGTTTGTATCCGACCACGCCATTCCTAGCTTGTATGGCTATATCATTGTCGTGGTGATTTTAACTGTGCTACCTGGACCTTATTCTCGGAGCACCACTTCGACGATGAGCTAAGCTTACGTCGATTTTCCTTGTCATATCGATTCACCTTGAAAAGCAAGCTTGATTTCGAGTTGTGTCGTATCTGTGCTTCCATTGACCTCTTGCTTCATCATTCCTTTGACTTGATGTCATCCCTGATCGATTACATCCTCATGAAATCTCCCGACAAATGTGTCGTGATCATCATCAGCATTCCGAGTTCTTCCAGGATATCAATTGAATTCATGATGAGAAATACCATCCTTGCCCTCGATGAGTTGTTTTGTCATCGACCACTTTATTGCCTTCCCTCCAACACAAACTTGTCCGTGTTCTGTGTTGTACCTTGAGTTCATTGCTATCCAGCATTTGTTCTTCTTTACCTTGGAGTATTACCATCTTTTATGACAAGAATGTCACGAGGATTACTCCACCTCTTAAGAATTCTTGGTATAGTGATACTTCTCACCATCACCATTCTTTCTTGGTCCCCGTGTTGATTCCAACAAGTGAACGGTGTTGTTTGGATTCTTTCCTTCTAGCAACCCTATTGCTTTGAAGTTAATGGTCGGCCGTTCATTCTTAGACTACTGGTTGTTGAACCACCATTCTAACATTGATCATTCTACGTAAGCTCATATTTCGGGTGCACCTTTAACTGTGTATCTTTTCCTCAAGCATACATCATTATATCATTTGATCCGACAAATGATATCTCTTTATTCACCTGAATTGTGGAAATTCATTTTTTGGAAATCTTGACAAAATGTTGCTGAATCCATCAGGCACCTCCTCATCTCTCCTTGGATTAGTGGAGAACTCTTGTCTCGGAACTCGCTTCCATAGTTCAATTCCCGAGAATCTTACAATGTCATCTCGACAATGTGTGTTACACCTTTCTTCTCAGGCATCCCGAGTCTGAGTTATCCTGACACCAATCAGATCTGAATCTCGGTCAGATATGATGGTTGGAACCTTTTCCAAGAGTCATAACATTGGTCTTTATATAACCTGGTAAGGTGGTGTCATGCCTAGTACACCTGGCCGGAGGACCTATTGTCATAGCTCCCATCTTAAGCAAGGTTAGCGATTTTTTCCATGCGGAAATTGTAAAACTTATTCTACAAGTTGTTCCTGATGGATCCTTCGTGCATCCAAATTCTGAACCTTACTTGATGACCTTGTCAATGCTATCTCGAAGCATGTCTATGGTACTCTGCACATTTTGAAGCACCATGCTAAATTTCCTTTATCAACTATTCAAACACTGTTGTATGGGTAATGTCATGAAATTTCTCTCCCCTTACTTAATGGGTTTTCTACATGATATCCTGCCACAGATATCATGCTCTGCTTGTCCTTGGGAAGGATATATCCCTGAATTATGTGTTTAAAACACATTTTCCTTTCCTTTCTTCTGTTAAACCTGATAATCACATTTTCCCTTCCATTGTCTTGTTAAGCTTTCTTGTAATCTGATTTAACTGAGCAGTGATAATCACCTCGTTGTACAACTCTGTCAGTAAGACCGTGTTACCATTGTTGATAGCATCCCGGTAACCACCGATGGACGAGAACTTTGCCTATTGGTCCGCCTCGTTCAACGAGCAGGAGAATGGTTCTCTTCGTCCCTCGCCCTTGGTATCGATGTTGTTGCCGACATAACTGACAGACTAGCCTCTGACATGCCTTGCTATCGTGACCATGCAAGATGTCACCCCTCCTACTTTTATCCCACATGGTGGGCCCATAACCCACAGTTCCACAAGATCGAAACCTGACTCTCATGTACACCCCCGGTTTCCAAAGCTATTCCTCGCGCTTGGTTTCGTATGTAATTCACGACCTAACTTCCCTGCCATATTTCATTCCGGTATTGGATGCAACATTCTTGTTCATTGCTCTGAACACCTTTCACACTCTATTTCAGGCAACAAACGATTGCCTATCCGCTTGAAATTTCTTAGTGCACCTTCTTGCCTTGCTCTTGATGAATCTCTTGAATTTCATCTCAAGAGATGCCTCTATGCCTTGTTCACTGAGATAGCCCCCAGGTACCTAGCTTGTGTTGAGCTCCGTCCTTCCCGAGTCTCCCTCCCTTATCTTTTCCATAAGGACGATGGAGATCTTGAAGAAAAGGATGCCGGCTTCATCATGATGACCCGGAGCAGGGGAATGAAAGACATCAACGTAGTGGATCAACTCTCTTCAGAAGAGCAACCAAGACCGAGAAGACTCGATAGAATTTCGTAGCCACGTCTTTCCCTTACTCCCTCCTAAATCTCGGGACGAGATTTCTTGTAGTGGAGGAGAATTGTGACGTTCGAATAATTAGGCTACAGTAATCTCACGATAATGATGCCACGTCACCATGGTTACTATTTTTAATCTTGCGGTGTATCACGTCCCTTTCGAATTCTAACTTAAAATAAAGTTAAACGATAAAAGTTTTCTAAAGTCAAATCTAAAATGTTCAAAGTGTAGCAAATAAATCATATATGATCAGGGTGGTGAACCCAAAATTTTATAAAATGCTTAGATGCACTAAATGATAGAAACAATAGCTAAATTATTTATTTAATCGTCACTTAAATGATTAAATTATTGAAAACTACTTTTAATAAATAAAAGGATAATTGTGGCAGTAATATAATTACTACCACTAATTTAGGTGCTAGAATTATATTTCATAAAACAAAAATAGTATGAATTAAAACCGTAAAAGAAAAATGTTATAAACAGTTAAACAAAAAAAAAAAAATCCCCCCGCTGGACCATGGCCCAGCAGGCCATAGGGCCACCAGGCCGGCCCACCCCACTCCCCTTAACCCCCCGTCGACCGAACCCTAACCACCCCCGTCCCCCCACTCGCTCGATCCCCACGCCGCCCGCTCCTCCTCGATCTGAATCGGGATCGCCCCGATCCCGCCCCGCCCGCGACCTCGACGACGGCGCCCGTCGCCGGCGCCGCCCTGCTGCCGCCCTCCTCATCTCCGCCTCGCCATTCGCCGCCCTCCGCCTCAACCTCCCCCGCGCGTCTCCCTCGCCCCTCCCCGATCTAGATGGAGGGAGACGGCGCCTCGGCCCCGCCGCCTCACCCCTGCGCCCGATGCAAGCCGGCGTCGGCGCCGCCCCTCCCGGACTCCTCGCCCCTCCTCTCCCTCGCGCGGCGCCCAGCTGAAGCCGCCGCCTCGCCTCGTCGTCGACCCGACGCCATTCGCCGTCGCTGCCACCTCGCCCCCGTCGTCGATCTACCTCGTCGGACCACCCCGAGCCCGCTGTCCGTCCCTACAGCATCGCTGTGAGCTCCGCCACCCCCCCTGTGCCTTCCCGAGCTCGGATACGAGCTCCTGCATGTCCTCCCCACCACCCGTAACTCCGGCCACCGCTCCCCTCGCCGCCTCCGCCGCGCTTGTCACCGTCCCCTGCCCGGCGCCACTCCGGCCTCCTCACGGCCCGTCGCGTCGCTGCTCCGGCCGCGGCCACGAGCCACGCGCCGGCCCCCCCTTCTTCCTCCCCTCTCGCTGGCCGCATCGGGCGCCGACGCCCGCGCCTTCCCGGTCCGGCGCCGTGGACGCTGCGCGCCGCCGGCCACGCCCTGCCGTGGCCCGCCTCCCCTCTCGCCTGCAGCCGGCGCCCAGCCCGCCTCGCCGGCGCTGGCGCGCGCCTGCGGCGGCCGCCCGAGTTCGCCCGTTAACGGGTGGCGCCCGCGGCCTGCACCACGCCCGCAAGGCCCCCCGCCAATGACGTGTGGGGCCTAGCCCCCACAGAACGTTTCTGTTAAAAAAAAGAGATAAAAAATATATATTAATAATATTAATATTAAAATTAATTAATTAAATAATTAATTTAATTAACTATGATTTATAACTAATTAAGTATAATTAACCTAATGACTAATTAACCTAGTGAACTACTGATTATTAACTAAACAGTGAATGACAGGTGGGTCCCACTGGACCCACACAGTAGGTTGACCAGGTCAACGGTCAACGTTGACTGCTGACGTCATGCTGACGTCAGCATACACTATTCTGGATAATGTTAGAGTTAAATAATTAAATAAATTCTAAAAATTTAAATCTTTTAAAATTAATATAAAATAAACCGTAGCTCAGATGGAAAAACTTTGTACATGAAAGTTGCTCAGAACGACGAGACGAATTTGAATACGCAGCCCGTTTATCCGCCACGCATCCCTAGCATAGCGAACACGCAACTTTCCCCCTCTGTTTCATCTGTGCGAAAACGCGAAACACCGGGGATACTTTCCCGGATGTTTTCCCCCTTCACCGGTATCCACCTCATACCGCGTTAGGGCACCCTAGCACACTTGTCATGTCATGCTTCACTATGCATATGCTTGCATTATATTTATTGTTTCTTCCCCCTCTTCTCTCTTGACACCGAGACCGACGCCGCTGCTACCCCGTACGACTACGGTGTTAACGACCCCTCTCTCTTGCCAGAGCAACCAAGCAAGCCCCCCCCCCTTTGATCACCAGATTTCGCCTACTCTTCTCTATACTGCTTGCATTAGAGTAGTGTAGCATGTTACTGCTTCCCGTTAATCCTATACTGATGCATAGCCTGCCTTGCTACTACTGTTGTTACCTTACCTGCAATCCTAATGCTTAGTATAGGATGCTAGTATTTTCATCAGTGGCCCTACATCCTTGTCCGTCTGCCATGCTATACTATCGGGCCGTGATCACTCGGGAGTTGATCACGGGTATATTACTATATGCTTTATACATGATACATGTGGTGACTAAAGACGGGTCGGCTTGTGGAGCACCCGCGAGTGATTCACGGATTGGGGGCTGAAAGGACCTTTGTCCCAACGGCCCTCTGTGTGGATCTTTGAGGCGGAGCGACAGGGCAGGTTCCGACCACCTAGGAGAGAGGTGGGCCTGGCCCTGGTCGGCGTTCGCGGATACTTAACACGCTTAACGAGATCTGGGTATTTGATCTGAGTCTGGCCATTTGGTCTATACGCACTAACCATCTACGCGGAGTAGTTATGGGTATCCCGGCGTCGTGGTATCATCCGAAGCCTTCGTGACGTCAGCGACAGGCGCGCGCGCTGATTGGACTGGAACGCACTAGGCTAGGTCTGCTTCCGGCCGCCCGCAACGTGCAGGTGTGCTAAGGGCGATGGGCCCAGACCCCTGCGCTTAGGTTAGACCGGCGTGCTGACCTCTCTGTTGTGCCTAGGTGGGCTGCGACGTGTTGATCTTCCGAGGCCGGGCATGACCCAGGAAAGTGTGTCCGGCCAAATGGGATCGAGCGTGTTGGGTTATGTGGTGCACCCCTGCAGGGAAGTTAATCTATTCGAATAGCCGTGATCTTCGGTAACAGGACGACTTGGAGTTGTACCTTGACCTTATGACAACTAGAACCGGATACTTAATAAAACACACCCTTCCAAGTGCCAGATACAACCGGTGATCGCTCTCTCACAGGGCGACGAGGGGAGGATCATCGGTTAGGATTATGCTATGCGATGCTACTTGGAGGACTTCAGTCTACTCTCTTCTACATGCTGCAAGACGGAGGCTGCCAGAAGCGTAGTCTTCGAAAGGACTAGCTATCCCCCTCTTATTCCGGCTTTCTGCAGTCCAGCCCACATATAATAGCCTTATTCCATTTGATACCAATGCATACATATGTAGCATAGTTCCTTGCTTGCGAGTACTTTGGATGGTACTCACGGTTGCTTTCTCCCTCTTTTCCCCCTATCCCTTCTACCTGGTTGTCGCATCCAGATGTTGGAGCCCAGGAGCCAGACGCCACCTTCGATGACGGCTCCTACTACACCGGAGGTGCCAACTACTACGTGATGCCCGTTGACGACGACCAGGAGTAGTTTAGGAGGATCCCAGGCAGGAGGCCTGCGCCTCTTTCGATTTGTATCCCAGTTTGTGCTAGCCTTCTTAAGGAAAACCTTGTTTAACTTATGTCTGTACTCAGATATTGTTGCTTCCGCTGACTCGTCTATGATCGAGCTCTTGTATTCGAGCCCTCGAGGCCCCTGGCTTGTAATATGATGCTTGTATGACTTATTTTATTTGTAGAGTTGTGTTGTGATATCTTTCCGTGAGTCCCTGATCTTGATCGTACACGTTTGCGTGTATGATTAGTGTACGATTAAATCGGGGGCGTCACACCTGAGGCCTCAGCAGGTCACTGCGAGGCAGAGCCTAATAGCTCCCCTCAGCTTGGCACTCCTGAGGCTGCCCCTTCGAGTGCTTCTCCAGCTGCGCCTTGATACGTCTCTGTCGTATCTACTTTTCAAAACACTTTTGCCCTTGTTTTGGACTCTAACTTGCATGATTTGAATGGAACTAACCCGGACTGATGGTGTTTTCAGCAGAATTGCCATGGTGTTATTTATGTGCAGAAACAAAAGTTCTCAGAATGACCTGAAACTCCATGGAGAGTATTTTTTGGAAATAATAAAAAATACTGGCAAAGAATCAAGGCTAGGGGCCCCACACCCTAGCCATGAGGGTGGGGGCGCGCCTGCCCCCTGGGCATGCCCCCCTGCCTCGTGGGCCCCCTGGAGCTTCACCGACCTCAACCCTGACTCCAAATATTCGTGTTCGGGGAGAAAAAATAAAGGAGAAGGATTCACCATGTTTTACGATACGGAGCCGCCGCCAAGCCCTAAACTCTCTCGGGAGGGCTGATCTGGAGTCCGTTCGGAGCTCCGGAGAGGGGAATCCATCGCCAACATCATCATCAACCATCCTCCATCACCAATTTCATGATTCTCACCGCCGTGCGTGAGTAATTCCATCGTAGGCTTGCTGGACGGTGATGGGTTGGATGGGATTTATCATGTAATCGAGTTAGTTTTGTTAGGGTTTGATCCCTAGTATCCACTATGTTCTGAGATTGATGTTGCTATGAATTTGCTATGCTTAATGCTTGTCATTAGGGCCCGAGTGCCATGATTTCAGATCTGAACCTATTATGTTTTCATCAATATATGAGTGTTCTTGATCCTATCTTGCAAGTCTATAGTCACCTACTATGTGTTATGATCCGGTAACCCCGAAGTGACAATAATCAGGACCACTCCCGGTGATGACCATAGTTTGAGGAGTTCATGTATTCACCATGTGTTAATGCTTTGGTCCGGTACTCTATTAAAAGGAGGCCTTAATATCCCTTAGTTTCCATTAGGACCCTGCTGCCACGGGAGGGTAGGACAAAATATGCCATGCAAGTTATTTTCCATAAGCACATATGACTATATTCGGAATACATGCCTACATTACATTGATGAATTGGAGATAGTTCTGTGTCACCCTAGGTTATGACTGTTACATGATGAACCGCATCCGGCATAATTCTCTATCACCGATCCATTGCCTACGAGCTTTCCATATATTGTTCTTAGCTTTTTTACTTTTCCGTTGCTATTGTGATCATCACTACAAAACCCCAAAAATATTGCTTTTGCTATCGTTACCTTTTGCTACCGTTACCACTACTATCATATTACTTTGCTACTAAACACTTTGCTATAGATAATAAGTTTCCAAGTGTGGTTGAATTGACAACTCAGCTGTTAATACTTGAGAATATTCTTTGGCTCCCCTTGTGTCGAAGCAATAAATTTAGGTTGAATACTCTACCCTCGAAAACTGTTGCGACCCCCTATACTTGTGGGTTATCAAGACTATTTTCTGGCGCCGTTGCCAGGAAACATAGCTCTATTCTTTGAGTCACTTGGGATTTATATCTGCTTATCATTATGAATAACTTGAGAGATCCAAAACCAAGATTTATCCCTCAACTACGAGGGGAGGTAAGGAACTACCAGCTAGCTCTGCACTTGATTCACCTTCTATTTTGAGTAAGCTTGCGACACCTAAACCTACTTCTGCTATTAATTCTGATATGTCGCATGTTATTGATGATGCCACTTCTGCTATGCATGATACTTATAATGAAACTACTTCTATGCTTGATACTACTGTGCCACTTGGTGAATTTCTTGATGAACAACTTGCTAGGGTTAGAGAGAATGAAATTATTGAAACTGATAATACTGATGAAAGTGATAATGAAGGCTCTCCCAATAAATATGAATTACCTGTTGTGCCTGAGGGCTATGTCATGGATGAAGAAACTAAAAGAGACTTTCTTGCTTGCAATGATAGAAGTGATCTTAAGAAATTATTAGCTAAGCTTAAACAAAAAACTCTGAATGCTAGAATGAAATATGATCCTGCTTATGCTACTTCACCTATCTTTGTTACTGATAAGGATTATGAATTATCTATTGATCCTGATATAATTACTTTGGTTGAATCTGATCCTTTTTATGGTTATGAATCTAAAACTGTTGTGGCACATCTTACTAAATTAAATGATATATCCACCCTGTTCACCAATGATGAGAGGACTCGCTACTTTTATATCCTTAAAATATTTCCCTTCTCATTAAAGGGTGATGTTAAGATATGGTTTAATTCTCTTGATCCTGGTTGTGTGCGTAGTCCCCGGGATATGATTTATTACTTCTCTGCTAAATATTTCCCTGCTCATAAGAAACAAATTGCTTTGAGGGATATATATAATTGTGTGCAAATTGAAGAAGAGAGTCTCCCACAAGCTTGGGGAGGCTTATCCAATTACTTAATGCTTTGCCTGATCATCCTCTTAAGAAAAATGAAATACTTGATATCTTTTATAATGGACTAACCGATGCTTCCAGAGATTACCTGGATAGTTGTGTTGGTTCTATTTTCAGGGAAAGAACACCAGATGAAGCTAAAATTCTATTGAATAATATGTTGACAAATGAAAATAATTGGACACTTCCTGAGCCAATTCCTAAACCAACTCCAAAGAAAAGAAGTGTTCTATTTCTCAGTCCTGAAGATATGCAAGAGGCAAAGAAATCTATGAAAGAAAAGGGTATTAAAGCTGAAGGTGTTAAGAATTTACCTCCTATTGAAGAAATACATGGTCTTAATTTACTGCCTATTGAAGAAACACATGGTCTTGAGAACCCGACACAGGTAGTAAAGGTAAATTCTCTCTATAGATACGATAAAGCTGAAATCCCATTAACTAAGTTTGCTAGCCCATGCTTGGATGAGTTTGATGACTTTATGGTTAAACAAGAAAACTTCAATTCTTATTTTGGTAGAGAATTAAAACGCAATGCTGATATGCTTGAACACTTGGGTGATTATATGGCTAATGTTAAAGGTGAACTTAAACTTATTAGTAAACATGCTTCTATGGTTACCACTCAAGTAGAACAAGTACTTAAAGCTCAAAATGATTTGCTCAATGAATTGAATAGTAAGAATAATGACTATGCCGTTACAGTGGCTACTATAACTGGTAAAATGACTCGGGAACCTTTGTATCCTGAAGGCCACCCTAAGAGAATTGAGCAAGATTCTCAAAGAAATAATATAGATGCACCTAGTCCTTCTAAGAGGAAGAAAAAGAAAAATGATAGGACTTTGCATGCTTCTAGTGAACCTGTTGCTGACACACCTGAGAATCCCAATGATATTTCTATTTCTGATGCTGGAACACAATCTGCTAATGAACATGAAACTAGTGATGATGTTAATGATAATGTTCATATTGATGCTCAACCTAGTAATGATAATGATATAGAAATTGAACCTGCTGTTCATCTTGATAACCCACAATCAAAGAATCAACGTTATGATAAGAGAGACTTTATTGCTCGGAAGCATGGTAAGGAAAGAGAGCGTTGGGTTCAGAAACCCATGCCTTTTCCTCCTATGCCATCCAAGAAAAAGGATGATGAGGATTTTGAGCGCTTTGCTAAAATGATTAGACCTATCTTTTTGCGTATGCGATTAACTCATATGCTCAAAATGAATCCTTATGCTAAGTATATGAAAGAAATTGTCACTAATAAAAGAAAGATACCAAAAGCTGAAATTTCCACCATGCTTGCTAATTATACTTTTAAGGGTGGAATACCTAAGAAACTAGGAGATCCAGGAGTACCAACTATACCATGCTCCATTAAAAGAAACTATGTTAAAACTACTTTTATGTGATCTTGGAGCCGGTGTTAGTGTTATGCCTCTCTCTTTATATCGTAGACTTGATTTGAATAAGTTAACACCTACTGAAATATCTTTGCAAATGGCTGATAAATCAACTGCTATACCTGTCAGTATTTGTGAGGATGTGCCTATTGTGGTTGCAAACGTTACTATTTTAACGGACTTTGTTAGTCTTGATATTGTCGAGGACGATAGTATGTCTATTATTCTTGGAAGACCCTTTTTGAATACTGCAGGTGCTGTTATTGATTGCACCAAAGGCAATGTCACTTTTCATGTTAATGGTAATGAGCATACGGTACACTTTCCGAGGAAACAACCTCAAGTCCACAGTATCAATTCTATTGGAAAAATTCCATCGATTATTTTTGGAGGTTTTGAATTTCCTCTACCTACTGTCAAGAAGAAATATGATATTCTTATTGTTGGGGATGTCCATATCCCCGTTGAGGTAACCTAGTGTTATTCGAAATTTCTCCGGTTCCATGTTATTCGGAATGGGTTTGTTAACAAGACCTGATCAACCTTGTTAGTGGATTCCTTTTTATGAGCATGAGATGGATGAAGTTAGAAAACACAACTCTCCGTACCCTCTTTTTACTCTCTGTTATTTATATTAAATAAAGCAAAAATAGTAATTTCTGTCTATTTTCCTAATTATCTATGCAATATAAAAATACCCCGAAAATAAAAGTTCTCCAAATGTCCTGAAATTTAAATATGATTTTTTCTGGAATATTTGAGAATATCTAGCACTGAGAACACAGCAGGGGGAGCAAGCACCTGGACACGAGGGTCCACGGCGCGCCCACCCCCGTGGGCGCGCCCCCTGCCTCGTGGGCCCACGGTGGTTCCCCTTCACTTATTCCTGCACCCACACACTTCTTCTTCCTCCCAAAGAAATCACCATCCAGCTCAAACCCGAGTCCAAGCTCATTTTGCTGCAATTTTCGATCTCCTTGCTCAAAGCACCTCTCACAAAACTACTTTGGGGGATTGTTCCTTGGTATGTGACTCCTCCATTGGTCCAATTAGTTTTTGTTCTAGTGCTTTATTCATTGCAAATTTGTGCTGCCTAGTTGATCATGTTCTTGAGCTTGCATGTCAAATTTATATGGTTCCAACTAGTTCTAATGCATGATATAGGCTCTAGGCACTTGTAGGAGTAGTTTCTATCAATTTTGTTGAGTTTGGTTCACTTTTATTTGAAGTTACTAAAAAATTCAGAAATTTTCCAGAGGAAGAAATATGTTTAGGAAAATGTACCAAGGTGGTTCTTCAAGGAAACAAGGACCCAGGCTTGCAATGCGTGATGCTGATGATGAGCCACCAAGGGACACTCCAGTGTGGCCTTGTGAATGGCCTTCAGAGGACTTCATGGATCGAGCAAGAATTAAGGAAGAATTTAACGCATATTTGTGTAATGCTGATCTTGTGAGCTTCGAGGCAGAAAAATGCCGTCAGTACCACTATCTCACTAGTTCCTTTGTGAGGAGGTTTGAATTTTCATCTTCACGTAATTCTCAAACTGTCCTATTTGATCTCTATGAAAATTCTTATACTATGGACTTAGAGGACTTTACCACTGCTTGCAAACTTCCACAATGGGGTAGTGCTAGTGAACCTCGCAAATCTGAATTTAGAGATTTTCTTGCTAGTATAATTGTGGGGGAATCTAGAGATATAGCACAAGCTACCATAGGGAGCATTCATTTTCCTGCTATACATTATTTTGCTCTCTTCATAGGTAGGTGCATAAATGGTAAAGATGAAGCATGTAATATGTGTGTCCCTGACCTCAGTATACTTAGGAGTGCTGTGTTAGGAGAAAATCTTATAATTTGGGAGCCATTGTTGCACGTAGGTTGCATCATAATAGATTTACTGGAGATTTCTTCGGTGGAATTTATGCAACCCGTATAGCTAATTTTCTTGGTATAACCATACGTGAGGATGATATTGAGTTGCCTCCTGCTTATTTGAATTATGAGGCTATGGTTCGTCATCATTTTGTTGAGAGGAACGATCAGTTCCTCCAGTACCAACTAATCTTTGACAGACGACGCACCTATCACGTCGCTCTCCCTGCTTCCACTTTCTTTGACTTTCATGCAAAAGGGAGATATTTTATAACCAGAGAGGAGGCGAAAGAGTATAAAAGGAGGGCTGAGATAGCACGCCTCCAAGCTGCAGCCCATGATGCAATGACTGCCGCATCTCAGTACGACCCCAACTACAATATCCGCCAGGCCAGCCGTGGCCATAGACCAACTTAGGCCAAAAGCCTAAGCTTGGGGGAGTACGTATTTCCCCCCGAAATTACATTCATGTTCACACACTCATCGCTAGTTGTCGGTGCTCATACTTTTTCATTGTATCATCCATACTAGTTTATTTCCTTTTTATGCTTTCTTCTTGTGTGTTTGATAAACCTTAAGAAAAACCAAAAAAATAGTTGTAGCTTTTACCTAGTTTTAATTTCCATGCTTGTAGTAGTAATTAAAAAGAAAACCCAAAAAGATTTCATGTTCTTCTTTTGCTTGTTGGGAGCTTTCCCGTGTAAATAGTTTTATTTCTTTTCTTTTCTTTGGGGGTCGATAGGAGAAGACCATAATTAAATTGTTGAAGTGACTCCTATATGCATTATTGTTGATTTAACCAAGAGTCCATATTGCCTTGTCTTCTCCTGTTTATTGAATGCTTGCAGATTCCAGCTTAGTCCAATGCACGTGCACTGTTATATTTATTCACATCATTCGGTCATGCAAGTGAAAAGCAATTATGACGATATATGATGGACTGATTGAGATGGGAGAAGCTGGTATGAACTCGACCTCTCTTGTTTTTGTAAATGTGATTAGTTCATCGTTCCTGATTCAGCCTATTATGAATAAACATGTTTGCAATGACAATTAGATATTATAGTTGCTTGCCATGCTTAATTAGCTAGGAGCTTATACTGGTTTACCTTGCATGCCAACATGCTATTAAAATGGTTGTGATGTGGTAAGATAGGATGGTATCCTCTTTTGAACGATTCGAGTGGCTTGACTTGGCACATGTTCATGCATGTAGTTGAAACAAAATCAACATAGCCTCTACGATATTTATGTTCATGGTGCATTATATCCTACTCATGCTTGCATTCGGTGTTGATTAATTTTAATGCATGTTCATGACTGTTGTCGCTCTCTAGATGCTCGCTTCCCAGTCTTTTTCTAGCCTTCACTTGTACTAAGCGGGAATACTGCTTGTGCATCCAATCCCATAAACCCCAAAGTTGTTCCATGTGAGTCCACCATACCTACCAATATACGGTATCTACCTGCCGTTCCAAGTAAATTTGTATGTGCCAAACTCTAAATCTTCAAATAATCATTCTGTTTTGTATGCTCGAATAGCTCATGTATCAACTAGGGCTGTCCGTATCTTCCATGTTAGGCGGGTTATTCTCAAGAGGAGTGGACTCCGCTCCTCACTCACGAGAAAATGGTTGGTCACCGGGATGCCCAGTCCCATGCTTTATGCAAATCAAATCAAAATAATTGCAGAGAAAACTCCCCCGGGACTGTTGTTAGTTGGAGGCACTCGTTGTTTCAAGCAAACCATGGATTGATGCTTGTTGGTGGAGGGGGAGTGTAAACTTTACCATTCTGTTTGGGAACCGCCTATAATGTGTGTAGCATGGAAGATATCGCCATCTCTTGGTTGTTATGTTGACAATGAAAGTATACCGCTCAAAATATTATTCATCTCTATTTCAAAATCGAGCTCTGGCACCTCTACAAATCCCTGCTTCCCTCTGCGAAGGGCCTATCCATTTACTTTTATGTTGAGTCATCATCCTATTAATAAAAAGCACCAGTTGGAGAGCACCGCTGTCATTTGCATTCATTACTATTAGTTTACATTGAGTATGACTTGACTGGATCTCTTTTACCATGAATTACAATGTCTAGTCAGTCCTTGATCTTTAAAGTGGCTCTGCATTTATGTTCTGCGGTCTCAGAAAGGGCTAGCGAGATACCATCTTGTTATATCATATTATGATTGTTTTGAGAAAGTGTTGTCATCCGAGATTTATTATTATTGCTCGCTAGTTGATTATGCCATTGATATGAGTAAACATGAGATCTAAGCATTATTGTGAATATGGTTAGTTCTTAATCTTTGCTGAAAACTTGAATGCTGGCTTTACATATTTACAACAACAAGAGCAAACAGAGTTTGTAAAAGTTTTTCTTTATCACTTTCAGTTTATCAACTGAATTGCTTGAGGACAAGCAAAGGTTTAAGCTTGGGGGAGTTGATACGTCTCTGTCGTATCTACTTTTCCAAACACTTTTGCCCTTGTTTTGGACTCTAACTTGCATGATTTGAATGGAACTAACCCAGACTAACGCTATTTTCAGCAGAATTGCCATGGTGTTATTTATGTGCAGAAACAAAATTTCTCGGAATGACCTGAAACTCCATGGAGAGTATTTTTTGGAAATAATAAAAAATACTGGCAAAGAATCAAGGCCAGGGGGGCCACACCCTAGCCACGATGGTGGGGGCGTGCCTGCCTCCCCTGGGCGCACCCCCCTGCCTCGTGGGCCCCCTGGAGCTCCACCGACCTCAACCCTGACTCCATATATTCGTGCTCGGGGAGAAAAAAATAAAGGAGGATTCATTGCGTTTTACGATACGGAGCCGCCGCCAAGCCCTAAACTCTCTCGGGAGGGCTGATCTGGAGTCCGTTCGGGGCTCCAGAGAGGGGAATCCGTCGCCATCGTCATCATCAACCATCCTCCATCACCAATTTCATAATGCTCACCGCCGTGCGTGAGTAATTCCATTGTAGGCTTGTTGGACGGTGATGGGTTGGATGAGATTTATCATGTAATCGAGTTAGTTTTGTTAGGGTTTGATCCCTAGTATCCACTATGTTCTGAGATTGATGTTGCTATGACTTTGCTATGCTTAATGCTTGTCACTAGGGCTCGAGTGCCATGATTTCAGATCTGAACCTATTATGTTTTCATCAATATATGAGTGTTCTTGATCCTATCTTGCAAGTCTATATTCACCTACTATGTGTTATGATCCGGTAACCCCGAAGTGACAATAATCGGGACCACTCCCGGTGATGACCATAGTTTGAGGAGTTCATGTATTCACCATGTGTTAATGCTTTGGTCTGGTACTCTATTAAAAGGAGGCCTTAATATCCCTTAGTTTTCGTTAGGACCCCGCTGCCACGGGAGGGTTGGACAAAAGATGTCATGCAAGTTCTTTTCCATAAGCACGTATGACTATATTTGGAATACATGCCTACATTACATTGATGAATTGGAGCTAGTTCTGTGTCACCCTAGGTTATGACTGTTACATGATGAACCGCATCCAGCATAATTCTCTATCACCGATCCATTGCCTACGAGCTTTCCATATATTATTCTTTGCTTATTTACTTTTCCGTTGCTATTGTTATCATCACTACAAAACCCCAAAAATATTGCTTTTGCTATCGTTACCTTTTGCTACCGTTACCACTACTATCATATTACTTTGCTACTAAACACTTTGCTGCAGATAGTAAGTTTCCAGGTGTGGTTGAATTGACAACTCAGCTGCTAATACTTGAGAATATTCTTTGGCTCCCCTTGTGTTGAATCAATAAATTTGGGTTGAATACTCTACCCTCGAAAATTGTTGCGATCCCCTATACTTGTGGGTTATCACGCCTCGTGTCGGCCGCCATGTCCAGCGCTTCGGTCGGCTCTGTGTGGACTTCGAGGAGCTCCGCAAGAGGAAGGGGTCCCCAAGCAGCGGCACCTTTGGGCCGTTAAAACGGAGAAAGTACATCACCGTTGACGAGTAAGTATCTTATCTTGGTGATTCTCCACGTCCTGCTTCCCTCCCTGACGATATCTCTTCAGGATCCCTTCCGCCAAGGCCGCATGATCTCCTGAGAAGCGGCCTCCTCTCTCCTCGCTTCTCCCGCTAGACTCGAGCGCTGCAGGCCCGCATGCTTCTCACAGCGTGGAGTCGACCGGCGAAGCCAGCCCGTCGACAAGGCGTCTTGAGCTCGCGCCTTCGCCGTCTTTCCTTCGTGGCCTTGCTTGGAGAACAGCAAGCGTGCCAAGGGTTCCTCCCCTGGTCGTGGACGGCAGCTGGATGGCTTCGGTCTTGGGTTCCTCTTCAAGCAGCGGGCCTCTGCTCATTCGGGCTCCTCGTGAGGCCTAGCCCGCAACTGGGCGGGAACCAGCCCCCAGCCCCCCGCTGAGAGGGGGCGAGCCGCTTCGGGCCCCATCTGCGGTCCCCGTAGCGAAGAACGGAGTCAGCAACATGCTTGAGTCAGCGCAAGAAAAGAGCATCGTTCCCCACGAGCTCTTCCAGGAGGTGATGGGCGCAATGAACCGGCTTGGTGCTAATCTCGTGGATGTGGACGCGCGTCTAGTGGCCGAGGGTCTCCGGCTGGCGGAGGAGCGGCACAAGTTGAAGGTGGCCATCAACCTCGGGCGCCACCAGCGCGAGCTTGATAACGCGAAGGCTGGGGCATCCCTCGCGACCTTGCACGAGGCCTGCTCCCGAGCCTTGGAAGAAGCTCGGGAAGTTGACCGCCGCCGCGAGATCGTAGAGAGACACACATGGGAGCTCCAAGCCTGGAGCAGCAAGTGGAGGTGCACAGAGCCGCCCTGGCATCCATGAGGGGGACGCCCGTCGAAGAGGAAGAGATCCAGAAGCGCGAGGAAGTGTTGGCGCTGGAAGCCATGGAGCACAGCCTTGAGTTTGAGCGACTAGATACGAGGGAGCGTCAAGTCGCCCAAGTGGAGGATGTTGTTGCGCCTGCGAGGCCAAGGCCCAGGAGGAGGTCGATCGCCGGGTAGCCGAGGCTCGCGCAGATCTTGAGGGTAGGTACGACCTGAAGCTGAAGCTCGTGGAAGTTGAGGCCGCTAGTAGGACTGCTGCCCTCAAGTCCAGGTTGACCGAGGTGGAGCGACGTGAGGAGGCCGCCGCAGCCGCCCTGGTCTCGGCGCAGGCTGAACTGGCCTCCGCCCGCGCCGAGCTGCTCCCTCTTCAGTAGCAGGTTACTCACGCTAGTCTGTCGCACGGCAGAACAGGGAGGAAGTGCTTCAGCGGTGGACCTCAGGAACAGGGCCAATATCGCCTTGGGCCACATCTGCGATGAGAATGCTCCTCATCCCCACGCGAACGACTACGCCAGCCACCTTCGCTTGTTCACCGACGTGGTGACGCGCCTGGAGAGTCGTTCCGAGAGAGCTCGCCAACTTGTTGAAGAGAGGAGCTGCGGCCTACTCGGGCGTGCATTCTCCCGCGTCTTCAGCCATCTCCAGAACACTGACCCCAACTTCAATTTTGACGCCGCCATCGCTCTCGTACCCGAGGCCATCCGGGGTGACCTGTCGCGATGGGTGGAAGACAATGTGGACGTGCTAGTCAGGGCATTCACTTCCGATGATGATGGGGTGGTGGTCGCGGCGGACGCGGGCGACGTGGTCGACGACGATGATGGTGGCGCTGGTGGAGGTGATGGTGATGCCAGCGATGGTGGCAGCGATGCCAGTGACGCATCTAAGGAAGATCCGGGGGACGCGGCGAGCAACATGTCTGACTGATCCCATGTTTCCTAGTTGTTTGTCCTGCACACAGAAGCTCGGGCGTAGCCCTTGAAGTTGTAAGAGCATTTTTGGAGGGGAAGCCCCTCATGTAAATTTGCTACTGCCTCTATCTTTTTAGGTCGAGTTGAATATATGTCTTCGTGAACTCACGTATCCTGGGGCAAAGTTGCTATTGCGGTTTACCTTAGCCTGGACGAGCCCAACCCGACTCGTGAGGTTGTGAGTTTCTGGGAAGCTCCTGAGGGACTCATCGAGACGCACGAGGGGCCGCGTGATAAGCAAGCGCTAGCCGTGGCGCGACATGCGCATGGCGCGTGTGCGTCTTGCCCAGCCCCGCTCGCGAGGGGCCTGCGAGGGAGAAGCAATAGGCACGAACTCCGAAATAAGGCAAGAACCAGATAGCAAGAAGTCGCTCGAACGAGAAAAGGCACCCCCCGCGCGCATCAATGAAAATTCAACTTCAACTTAAATCCAAATCCAAAAGGCAGGGCTACAGAAAAAGGGATCCAAAGCAAATGGCCACGTCTGGCGCCTAGTCTAGTATTCTTGTCTTCGAGTCTTCTCACTAGCACGGAGCTAAGTGCTACCACTAGGACGTGGGAGGGAGCCCCCGAGGCCCGAGGGCGGCACTCCTGAGACTCCGGGGCGTGTACAGCCCCACTCGTTATTATGTGAGAGTGTCACGGGCGGCGATCTTCACGAGGGCCCCGCCTTGCACCACCCCCTACCACCGTTGGGACGACCGGAGACCAGGACGGTACCAACAAGGGCAGAGGGGACGCCAGTGGCGCCCTCGGCGACCACGGGTCCTCTGCCGGGGGAAGGCTCGCCGACGCCTCCCCGGTAGAGGGCCTACCTCCGGGCGATGCCTTGATCCGTGCGACACGGGGAGGGGCCTTGCTCCTGGCCCCTCCCACGCAGCCCCCAGTGAGCCTCTCCTGGTGAGATGGATATCGCCGCCCCAGAACCGCCGCCTGGCGCTGTGACCTGGTTCACTTGCGATTCATGGTTAGCGTAAGCCTGCTCCTGAGGAATTAGTGGTACCCTGTAGCTGTTGTCGCCGGTGCGGTTGGTGAGGCTTCTGGAGGGGTCCTGAAAGGCACCGACTTCTAGCGCCTCCTCCTCCCAGCCCGGCTCAAGGGACAAGTCGGGGTCGTCTTCCAGCATGTAGTCCCGGTCCACCATGCGGGGCACGTAGGCCTCCGAGGCCGCCGCCTCGAAGACCTTGCCGTAGTGCCCCACACTCCACGTCGCCCGACCAAGTGCCCCGCTCGAGGATGGTAGGGTTGCATCCCACCCGGACCGTAGGTGGCAGCGCTTGTGCCCGTGCCTAGCGAAGGTGGCGCGGGCGCAAGCGGGCGTGCAGCTCCGTTGGTTGCGCCGGTGTCGATGAAGCCTGGTGGTGCGCCTGTAGGCACGCGGGCGTGGCGTGGCCCGCCATGCGACCCGGCCACAGCTTGTGGCGTGAGCAGAGAACGGAAGGGTGGTGCTCTTGAAGCCGCGGCGTCCAGTAGCTCGGTGACGCGTTCCAGCAGTGCATCCTGGCCGCTCTCCATCAGCCGGCACCGTAGCAGCTCTCGTGCCACCATGAGTGTAGCCCGCATGTTTGCCAGCTCCCTTCGGGTGTGCGGAGCCGTTGTCGCGGCGTGGCTTGCGGCCTTTGCAACAGCTCGCGCCTGTCGTGGGGTAAGGGCGGACGGCGCCTGGCCGCGCCGCCCGCTCCCTATAGCGTCAGGTGGCGCTCGCGCCACCTGGAGCGCGGGGTTGAGGTCTTCCTGGGCAGGCGGCACCACCCGGGCTGGCCAGGCTGCCCAACGGTTGGTGTTGGTCCTTGAGTCGCCGGACATCGAAACTGCGGAGCATCAGTGAATCGACTGGCGGGAGAGAGGCTCCAGCAAACCCACTACCTGGTGCGCCAAATGTCGGATCACGGGTTCGGGCAAAACCCTTAAGGTTCGAACACTAGGGTGCACGTGAAGATCTCCCCCTACCGATTCACATCCTAGCTTCGCTAAGATCTCAAGGGTTAACTCGACGAACTCGCAACACAAAGGACACAAGATTTATACTTGTTCGGGCCACCGTTGTGGTGTAATACCCTACTCTAGTGTGGTGGTGGTGGATTGCCTCTTGGGCTGAGGATGAACAGTACAAGGGGGAAGAACAGCCTCCTAAGGAGAGGTGTTCTTGTGCTTGGTGAACTTGTGGTTGTCCGGATCGATCCCCCTAGCTATGGTGGTGGCTAGTCCTATTTCTAGAGGCCCTGGTCCTCTCCCCAAATATTGAGCGGGAAGGGAGCCAACATCGGCCAATTTGAAAGGGGACAGCTAGTACTGCTTATCCTGACAAAAGCAGTCTTCGCCTGCCAAAGGCTCTGGTGGTGGCGTCATCTTGGGCTCCATGGTGACCTCCATCTTGTCATCCTGCTGGTCTTGGTCTCGTTGCACCGATATGGAAACCTTTGCTTGACACCTTGGTACTGTGTGTCTGCGCTTGCCTCCTTAGCACCAAAGAGGAAATAAGGACACTGTGCACGCTGGCGCCCGCCTGGCCTTGGTCATCATGGCTCATGTCACTGGAACCTCGCGAGGTTTGCCTGGCCTTGATCTCTCCGCCCCTCGCGAGCCAGCCTGGTGGGGCCGCTCCTGAGGAGGTCTTATGTCGTCCGCCTCGCGAGGCTTGGCCCCTCGCGAGGGTCTTGAATGCTTGTTGGTGAAGATGGGCCGTACGGGGCCGCTCGTAGAGCCACGCCGTGGGCCGCAGGCAGGCAAGTCTGGGGACCCCCGTTCCTAGAACGCCAATAGTGTGGGCATACACCTGCCTTGTCTTCCCTAGCTCAGCATTGTTCCCTTCCTAGGCCTCGCCGTCATCCACTGCCTGGGTGCTGTCCGCACGGAGTGGTCAACGTGGTCAACGTGGTCAACGAACAACAGCCATCGGAAGAGTAGTGTACGCAGTGAGGTTGATAGATGGACCCACCAGCTACATATTCCCACGCAAGGAAGTGCCTCCATATTAGGCACGAAAAAATGAATCCTCCCCCTGACAGCTCGGACCCACCATCAATAACTTTGCATGCAAGGAAGTGCCTCCTTATCCTCCCTGGCAGTCGGGACCCACCTGGTCGAAGCGTACCTAGCGTTGTCACGAACGTGTGCGTACATACTGGTCGATCGGTCTGTCTGCAACAATGAACCGTGGCCGAGCAAGAAGCGGCACGTGTAGCAGTAGATCCCCTGACGTAGCAGTTCAGGCAGTCCCTTCTAAACCGTGTACACTACGTACATCCACATGCCAAAAATACGACCACGTACGTACATATGGGCGGGGTCTCGAACGCCTACTCGCGCATACGTACGGCCAGGGCTCGTGTACATGCAGAGGCAATGGACGGCAGCAACGACGTCCTATTCATCATGCAGCCAACCGGCTAGGTCGGAATGGAGAAACGGCATCCTGTTTATCGGGAGGCAACAAGTCGGAATGCGTCCTGTTCAACGGGAGCCAGCCGGCTTGGATGGAATAGTCGAAACGGGGTTTGGCATACCGTAGTACGGAGGAAACGGCCTGCTGTTTGATCGACTATGGTCGAAACGCGGGTCATGTTCATCCAGAGGGGTGTGGCATACCGCAAAACGGAGGAAATAGATTTTTGTTGGAGTGCTACGGTCGAAACGGGGGGTCCTGTTCATCGGAGAGGTGTGGCGTACTGCAAAACGGAACTCCACGGGCTACTGCTCACCCATCGTCGACTTGCTTCAGCCTCCACCTGCACTATTCATCCACCGCGTCTTCCTCCTGCATCCACCAGCTACTATTCATCCACGGGCTACTGTTCATCCAGCCCTCCACCGGCTACTGTCCAACCAGCCCTCCACGGGGTCCTGTTCATCCACCCCCAACTAGCTGGGCTATGGAGGCCCTCCTCTCGGGGTCATGTTCATCCAGCGGCAACGGCCTACTACTACTATCACAGGGTCCTGTTGTTGGATCGGAAGTATGTCTAGAGGGGGGTGATTAGACTACTTGACCAAATAAAAATCTATCTTTTTCCTATTTTTAAGTCTTGGCAGATTTTAGCAACTTAGCACAATTCAGGTAATCAACCTACACATGCAATTCTAAGAGTATAGCAGCGGAATGTAAAACAATTGCATACGAAGGTAAACGGAGGAGTTTGGAGGGAGCAAACACAATGTAGACTCAGAGATTTTTGGTGTGGTTCCGATAGGTGGTGCTATCGTACATCCACGTTTATGGAGACTTCAACCCATGAAGGGTAACGGTTGTGTGAGTCCACGGAGGGCTCCACCCACGAAGGGTCCATGAAGAAGCAACCTTGTCTATCCCACCATGGCCATCGCCCACAAAGGACTTGCCTCACTAGGGTAGATCTTCACGAAGTAGGCGATCTCCTTGCCCATACAAGCTCCTTGGTTCAACTCCACAATCTTGACGGAGGCTCCCAAGTGACACCTAACCAATCTAGGAGACACCAGTCTCCAAAAGGAAATAGATGGTGTGTTGATGATGAACTCCTTGCTCTTGTGCTTCAAATGATAGTATCCCCAACACTCAACTCTCTCTCATAGGATTGGATTTGGTAGAAAGATGATTTGAGTGGAAAGCAACTTGGGGAAGGCTGGAGATCAAGATTTATGTGGTTGGAATGGAATGTCTTGACCTCAACACAAGTGTAGGTGGTTCTCTCTCAGAAAATGTATGTTGGAAGTGTAGGCATATTCTGATGGCTCTCTCCATAAACGAAGAGTGGGTGGAGGGGTATATATAGCCTCCACACAAAATCTAACCGTTACACACAAATCACCAAACTCGGTGGGACCGAATCATAAAACTCGGTCAGACTGATTTAGTTCAAAATGTGAACGTTAGGATTTTCGGTGGGACCGACATGATAAACTCGGTGGGACCGATTCCATTAGGGTTAGGGCATAACTTAATCTCAGTGAGACCGATTACACAAACTCGGTGGGACCGATTTTGGTAATAGACAAACAGAGAGTTGGTCAGGCAAACTCAGTGGGACCGATTCGCTCATCTCGGTTAGACCGAAACGTTACAAAGGGAAAACAGAGAGTTTGCATTGCAATCTCGGTGGGACCGATCGCTCATCTTGGTTATACCGAAATGTTACAAACGGAAACAGAGTGTTTGCAATCCCATCTCGGTGAGACCGAGATCCCTATCGGTGAGACCAAAGTGACTAGGGTTTCTGGCAGTGGCTATGTCAAGTGAACTCGGTGGCGCCGGATAGAAGATTTTGGTGGGGCCGAGTTTGACTTTTTGTTTGGGACATATGTGGATATGAGAAAGTAGTTGAGGGTTTTTGGAGCATATCACTAAGCATTTTGAGCAAGTAACTCATTAAGCAACACCTCACCCCCTTTTAATAGTATTGGCTTTTCCTATGGACTCAATGTGATCTTGGATCACTAAAAGTAAAATGTAGAGTCTTGTGCTTTGAGCTTGAGCCAATCTTTTGTCCTTAGCATTTTGAGGGGTCCACTTTTTAATCCATACCATGCCAATCATTGAGCTTTCCTGAAATATTTATCTTCAAATAGCATTAGCTCAATGAGCTATATGTTGTTAGGAATTACCAAAACCACCCGGGGATAGTTGCACTTTCAATCTCCCCCTTTTTGGTAATTGATGACAACATATAGATCAAAGCTTCAACAAATGATAATAAGATTGAAATACATCGTCGCTTTGAGAAGTATGTGATAAGCAAGAGCTCCCCCTAAATTTGTGCATTATTTAAATTTTTCTTTTGAATGCAAAAGAACAATCGATTAGGTTCATAGGTTACTCTTCCATGTCACATACATCTTGGTGGAGTGCTCAAAATGATAGAAATTAATAGCATGCACTCATCACCAAGCAAGTGAATGATCATATATGAGATATAAAAGATAGTATCATTCAACAAGCATTAAGGTAGCAAATGATCAACCACATGATCAAATAAGTATCTCACAAGGACATAAAGTATCTCACACAAGCACACAATAAAAAGTTCAGCCAAAAGAAAGACACTCTCTCTCGAAGCCTATGATCTATACACATTTCTCCCCCTTTGGCAACAAGTTACCAAAAAGTTCGAAAATGCATAGTGCTATACGTCTCTCAGGCTTGGTCTTCGGGAGGTGGTGTAGAGAGAACTCCAAGGACGAAGGTTTCCGATGATGTAGTTGGAGCTGGTGGAGGTGGAGTGGGTGCTGGAGGTGGCACTGGAGCTGTAGCTGCTGGTGCTGACACTATAGCTCCAGCATGTGAAACTGGCACTGCAGCAGATCTTGGACCTCGTGGCACATGCTGAAAAGCATCAGTAGTTGTCTTTCCTCTCATCTCCTCTGCTTCCTCCTAAAGCTGCTCAACTACAGTCTGAATCTCAGTTACCTTCAGGTCAAGATCATAGAATTTTGTCTCCACAATCCTCTCTAGGCTCTCCTGATTTTGAGTCAGGGTGGCCAAGCCCTTATCAATCCTCAGTGTAGCTTGAATCAGATAGCCTAATTAATCTTGCTTGCTCTTCAGGAAAACTTTAGATGACTCTTCAACACTGGGCATCTTGGCAGCTTTCTCAGCCTTTGCCTTGGCTCTCTTCTCCTGGACTTGAGCTGATGATGGTTCCTCCTCATTCATCACAACAGTGTTGTCTTCGAATTCGGGATGTAAGGGTAGATGCTCCTTGTCCAGCAAATAAATTCCTATGCCCATCTTAGAATTGATGGGCTCTTGAATATGTGGAGCATACCCACAACTCCTCTTTTGATCAGCAGCATTCCTCTTGATTGTTTCTACAGTCAAGCTCATAACTTTGAATTTCTGAGGGACATCAAAAATTTGCAGCATGTTGATGGAGTGTCCTCTGATCATCTTGTGATCTCCTGACTTGGGTAGCAATGTGTGCCTTAATATCCAGTTAATAGTAGGCAGACAAGACAATAAGAAGTGTACAGATCCAAGCTTGTGTGTTTTCAAAGCCTTATCAGGGATCTTTTTGTACATGTTTGCCATGGAGTTATGGTCTTTCTTCTTGGTGGCATACACATCCAAGTCATCTTCATGTTCTTCGGGGGCATTGATTAGCTTGGCCCACTCTTCAACTGTGGATTGGTACCTGGTACCTTCAGACATCCATACTATCCTTCCATCTGGATAGAAGTGGGCAGTGGAGTAAAACTGCATTATCAGCTCATCATTCCATTTTGTGAGATTTTGTCCAACGAATTCATCTACTCCATGCCTTAAATTTGTCATATACTCCTGGGAAGTGATCTTAATTCTCCTGGATGTATTCCCAATCCACCCATTTCATGTCACACACAATGGGCTTCTTGTCAAGCAAAATTGTCTCATAGAAGTCTTGTCGTTCCTTTGTATGGAACCTGTAGTCAACTGCATTCCTCCTCCTAATAGCATAGGGATCAGACTATCTCCACAATCTCAGTACTGCATCTTTCCTGATGTGCATGTCCTCAAAGACTGGATGAGCATCATTGTGGTCAAGAATTTTGGGCTTCAACTTCCTCAAAACAAGAGAATCATCTTCCTCTTCTTCAGCTTTAGGCACTTGGGCCTTGTTCTTCTCCTTAGCAGGTATACTCCTGGTGCTACTCTTGGGTTTTGGGGGTTTCTGAGCAGCAGCCTTGGGACCAGATTTGGGCTTAGATGGAGCAGCCCCTGACTTAATTGCATCTCCCATAAGCTTCTGAGACTTGGGAGCTGGCGCAGGATCCTCTTCCTCCTCCTCTTCTTCTGGATCTCTCATAATGGAGGATCTACCAAGCACTCTGGCAGTGGTCTTCTTGACCCTTTCCTTCCTCTTCTTTCCTTCTCCAACAACCTCTTCAGATGGCTTGGAGGTTTCAGCAGTTGAGGCTCTCACCTATAAGGTTGGCACCCTCTTGGCAGGGGCCTTCTTGTGCAAGCCAGGCTTAGTTGATGCAGCCGTGCCATATTCCTTCTTCAACACCTTCCTCTTGGAGCTGACTTCCTCCTCAACAGCCACATAGTCCTCATCTTCAGAATCTGAGGTTTTCTTCTTCCTTGACCTGGTGGCTGCTTTGGGCAAGTTGCTTGGTGTGCTCCTGCTTCCATCATCAGAAGTGCTAGAGGGACTAGTGCCCTCACTCAATTGCACTTGTTCTTCAGACTTGTTCTGGCTGTCACTCTCGTCAGACATCTCTGCAAACTTACTGACAGCAGACCCTGTGAATAGATATAGATGAGGTAGAGTGGATGAGCATCACAAAGTGCATAGTTTTTGCAAAACAGATGACTTAAAAACTTAGTTTTAGTTCTTCACAGAAAGCATTTCGGAGCTACCGATTTGTAAACTCGGTGATACCGAAGCAGCTTTTGGAACCTAAACTAGTGAACTCGGTCAGACCGAGTCACAGTTTGGTGGCACCGGGACTGCTAGGGTTTCACAAAGAATCGAACTCAGTCACACCGATTTGCAGTTTTTGGTCAAACCAAAAATGCAACTACAATGGCCTAAGCCAAATCGGTGAGACCGATTTCTACAATTCGGTCGGTCCGAGATGAGTTCGGCAGAGACCTAACCCTAAATTTTCAAATCCAATCTAATCTAAAGTATGTTTTCAGTGGATAGATTGATTGCATATGTGGTCATGATCATGGCAAAGTAATGTGCTATGAATTGGAGTTAAAAGAGTAGCACAGAGGATCGAACTCGTACCCTAATTCGGCGGAGTTCGCTACGGCGACAACAAAGGGACAGAAATCCATTGACGGCGATGGAAACCAGCGGCAGGAGGTCGCTGGCGGCAAGAGGACGATCCAGAGACCCGAGGCGGCAGAGCAGGATACGTGTGGGCTGAGAGGTTTTGAAGAAATTTCCAAAATCTCACCCGTGGGTTTATATATCCCGACCCTGTCGGTGTGACCGAGTGGAACAACTCGGTGGCACCGAGATGCAGAATCGCAAGCGGTTGCTGCAACTCGGTGTGACCGAAAAGTTCATATCGGTTGCACCGAGATTGAAAACCTAGATCAACTTAGTGATCTCGGTGTGACCGAAATGGATGACTCGGTCATACCGAAATGCACAAAGAGGTTTTGGAAGTTTAAGTCTATGACGAATCAGGGACTCCAAGTGCTCCTCACACAGAGTGGTTCAAATCTGACTTGATCAAACTTTGTGATTTAGCATGAATAGAGTTTGAGACGAGAAAAGCATAGATATCTAGAGGGAGTTCTTAGGCATTCTTGTCCATCCATTTGGCAAAAGAGAAAAAGCCAAACAATCAAAGCAACAAATGGATGTTCTTAAATGAGTAAAATATGCATCCAACATGCTCACACAATAAAATGACAAATGAAATACAAAGCATGCACAATCACTATAGCATCTATCAAGCAATTTGGCGATGACTAGGTCATCTATATATGAGTATATTGACTTAGGAGTCAAATGAGAACATTTGATCATAGGTCATACTCATCGTTTAAGCACAAGTGGGGTTGCCACTTTTACATAAAGCATTGTTGTGATCACATCATTAGAGTTGCTTTAGCTCAATTGATTAGACTAAAGCTCCCCCTAGATGTGATATCCCCCCTAAGAGGGATGAACTAACCTTGGGTTTTATCGATGATGAATTCATGTAGGTGTTGACGATGTAGATGCTCAATGTTGATGTAGATCATTCGGAGCAATCCTTTGGAGTGAGTTGCACTTTCAATACCTACATGGGTTAGTCCCACAAGGAAAAAACAAGGATATCCATAGACATAGAGTGATGATCACATAGGATGATGTCCATGAAAGCATTAGGTTACCTTGTCCCTTGTCTTACCAACAAGAGGGTTTGTGAATCCTTGAATTAGTGAAAGATATGGAAGTTGTTTGCACTTGTCCTTGCCAAGATGATAAGAGTGAAGTATGTTGGCAGAGTCACCCTCAAGAACTCTCTAGTTCTTCTTCTTAGGGATCCACACCATCTTGATGGGAATCCTTGGACTTGTAGTCGTACTTGATGAAGTGGAACTTGATGTTGTCTTGGGAACCCACTTCACCAAGGCCTTAGGTGCTTCTTCAAATGCATCAATCTCCTCTTGAAGCTTGTCCTTGCCTTTTAGCTTTTGGTATTCTAGTGGAAGATCATCTTGAGCTTGTGTTCCTTGGAAAGAAGTAGGATCATACTTCTCTTGTTGAGGAACAAACTTCGTCTTGGATTATTGATCTTCTTCCCACTCAACTCCATTGGCATTGAACTTTCATTCAAAACCAACACCTTGATTCTTCCGGTGTCTTCCTTGCTTGCGTACAATTTCCTCAAATTGCTTTCTTCCGGCGAGGCTCTTGTAAACACCTTTCTCTATAATTCCCTTCAATAAGCTATTTTCTTGCTCAAGTGTAACTTGGCTAAGAGAATACTTAGTGGAATCAAGAGAACTACTAGAAGTAACAACATTGGATTTAGCATGATTGTTGTTACTACTAGAAGAAGAATCTTTCTTGTTCTTGTCGCTAGATTTAACTTGTGGCATGTAAGTAGACAAGAGTAAACACTTGGCAATGTAAGAAGAACTTTTCTTGCAAAGATCATCATTGATTGGTTTTAAGAACTCATGCTCTTGCTCAAGATTGAGCTTTTCAAAGCGTAGCTTCTCATGAATCTTTAAAAGTTCTCGATGATCTTCCAAGGTAGTTTCATGAGCTAACTTAAGAGTGTTTAGTTCTTTAGTTAGGCGCTCAATCTCCTTCTTATCATTGTCATTCGTTTTATCTTGATTAGCATGATTAATAGCATGTTCATCATAGTTTTCTTAACTAGAGTTGTCAACAAGTAAATCATCTTCATCACTATTGAAATCAACATACTCGGGGTGTGATACCTTTGGGCCTTTAGCCATGAAGCATCTTCCAATCCCTTCATTTGGTGAGTCAAATATGTCGTAGGAGTTGGTTAACAGAAGAGCTAGACTAGCAACACCTTCATCTTGAGTATATTCGGAGTCGGAGTGATAACTTCTCTCGGAGTGATCGTCGGAGTCGGAGTCGGATACCCATTCACCAACATGAGCTTGATGTCTCCGTTTTGTGTAGCTCTTTGATGACTTGTCCTTCCTTCCCGAATCCTTGCTTCTCCGTGATGTTCTTCATTCATAACGGTCATCTCTACTCCTTCTCTCTCTTGGTGGTGATTCTTCTCTTCTACTTCTTCTTTTAGGAGAATCCTCTCTTCTTTTGTAGGGAGTCATACACTCATTGGAATAGTGTCCGGGTCTTCCACAATTATAGCAATTTCACTCATGACTAGAAGATCTTTTGTCATTGTAGGACCTTGACTTGGAACTTCTTTCCTTGCTTCTACTCTTGTAAAACTTGTTGAAGTTCTTAACCATTAGGCTCAATTCTTCGTTGAAGGTTTGTTTCTCACTTGATGATGTGGGAGAATCACATGAGGCTTTGTAAGCACCACTTGACTTGTTGTGAAGCTCTTCCTTATCCTTGAGTGACATCTCATGAGCAATAATTCTTCCAATGACTTCCATTGGCTTGAGATCTTTGTAATTGGGCATCATTTGGATCAATGTGCACACGGTATCATATTTTCCATCCAAGGCTCTTAGGATCTTCTTGATGATGAATCTATCGGTCATCTCTTCACTTCCTAAGCCGGCAATCTCATTCGTGTTGAGAGCAAGCCTAGAGTACATTTTAGTGACACCTTCACCATCCTTCATTTTGAACTTGTCAAGTTGACTTTGAAGCACATCCAATTTGGATTCCTTGAAGGGGTCGGTACCTTCGTGCATATCAATCAAAGTATCCCAAATTTCCTTTGCATTCTCAAGACGGCTGATTTTGTTGAATTCTTCGGGGCACAATCCGTTGAAGAGAAGATCACAAGCTTGAGCATTGTATTGCAACATCTTAAACTCTTTCGCGGTAGCTTCACGGTTCGGTTATCTCCCATTAAAGAATTCACCTTGCAAGCCAATACACACAATAGCCCAAACGGCAGGGTTATGTCCAAGAATATACATTTTCATCTTATGCTTCCAACTAGAAAAATTAGTACCTCCGTTACGGTGGTAATTTCCCTCACTAGACGCCATACTCTCCTAGGTTGTGAAATCAAGGCTATGATCACCAAAAGCTATGGAAATCAAAGCAAATGGAGACCAAAGCTCTGATACCACTTGTAGGATCGAAAGTATGTCCAGAGGGGGTGATTAGACTACTTGACCAAATAAAAATCTAGCCTTTTCCCAATTCTAAGTCTTGGTAGATTTTAGCAACTTAGCACAATTCAAGTAATCAACCTACACATGCAATTCTAAGAGTATAGCAGCGGAATGTAAAACAATTGCATATGAAGGTAAAGGGAGGAGTTTGGAGGGAGCAAACGCAATGTATACACGGAGATTTTCGGCATGGTTCAGATAGGTGGTGCTATCGTACATCCACGTTGATGCAGACTTCAACCCACGAAGGGTAACAGTTGCACGAGTCCACAGAGGGCTCCACCCACGAGGGGTCCACGAAGAAGCAACCTTGTCTGTCCCACCATGGCCATCGCCCACGAAGGACTTGCCTCACTAGGGTAGATCTTCCCGAAGTAGGCGATCTCCTTGCCCATACAAACTCCTTGGTTCAACTCCACAATCTTGATGGAGGCTCCCAAGTGACACCTAACCAATCTAGGAGATACCACTCTCCAAAAGGTAATAGATGGTGTGTTGATGATGAACTCCTTGCTCTTGTGCTTCAGATGATAGTCTCCCCAACACTCAACTCTCTCTCATAGGATTGGATTTGGTAGAAACATGATTTGAGTGGAAAGCAACTTGGGGAAGGCTAGAGATCAAGATTTATGTGGTTGGAATGGAATATCTTGACCTCAACACAATTGTAGGTGGTTCTCTCTCAGAAAATGTATGTTGGAAGTGTAGGCATATTCTGATGGCTCTCTCCATAAATGAAGAGTGGGTGGAGGGGTATATATAGCCTCCACACAAAATCTAACCGTTACACACAAATCACCAAACTCGGTGGGACCGAATCATAAAACTCGGTCAGACCAATTTAGTTCAAAATCGGAACGTTAGGATTTTCGGTGGGACTGGCATGATCAACTCGATGGGACCGATTACATTAGGGTTAGGGCATAACTTAATCTCAGTGAGACCGATTACACAAACTCGGTGGGACCGATTTTGGTAATAGACAAACAGAGAGTTGGTCAGGCAAACTCGGTGGGACCGATTCGCTCATCTCGGCTAGACCGAAACGTTACGAAGGGGAAACAAAGAGTTTGCATTGCAATCTCGGTGGGACCGATCGCTCATCTCGGTTAGACCGAAACGTTACGAAGGGAAACAAAGAGTTTGCAATCCCATCTCGGTGAGACCGAAGTGACTAGGGTTTCTGGCAGTGGCTATGTCAAGTGAACTCGGTGGCGCCGGATAGTAGATTTCGGTGGGGCCGAGTTTGACTTTTGGTTTGGGACATATGTGGATATGAGAAAGTAGTTGAGGGTTTTTGGAGCATATCACTAAGCATTTTGAGCAAGTAACTCATTAAGCAACACCTCACCCCCTTTTAATAGTATTGGCTTTTCCTATGGACTCAATGTGATCTTGGATCACTAAAAGTAAAATGTAGAGTCTTGTGCTTTGAGCTTGAGCCAATCTTTTGTCCTTAGATATTGAGGGGTCCACTTTCTAATCCATGCCATGCCAATCATTGAGCTTTCCTGAAATATTTATCTTCAAATAGCATTAGCTCAATGAGCTATATGTTGTTAGGAATTACCAAAACTACCCAGGGATAGTTGCACTTTCACCTGTTCATCCAACCCCCATAGGGAACTATTCATCCAACACCAACCTCGTACGTCTCGACTCGTTCAACCAACCCCCACGTTCACTGTTCATCAAGAGGCAGCAGGTTTGATCGGCTACAGTTAGCAGCAGTAGCGAAGGAATCCCTCAATTAGGTTCAGTTAACAACCAGGGATGGATCGATCGCTCGGGTTCAGTAACGCGTAGCTACTGCAATCGCTCGGGTTCAGTAGGCGAACACCTTGCTCGGGTTCAGCTAGAGCCCAACGCCTCGCACCCACGCGCGTACATGTACGAGAGAAACGCGCAATCCTTGTGTGCATCGCTCAGCCCCGACCACCCACCATAACCAGGAACTCCTTGAAATTTTCCTAGCCCTTGCTTCTACCACGATTTTTTTGGTTATGAACGGCCCAAAGAATGTCATGCAGGTGTGTCTCCGGCCCCGCCCAGGACGAAAAGCCCATTTTATGTCATGATTTTTTGTCATAGAAGTAGGAGCCCACCACACATATGATGATACCAGGTTTTGTCACAATTATTGTCATAGAAGTGTCATAAGCATGACAGGAAAAAAATTCGTTCGGGCAAAATGTCATGGATGTGTCTTTTTTGTAGTGAAGTCGGTGATGCCCGCATTCCCAGCCAAATAATAGAAATCCTCATAAATTCCGGTCGCTTCCAAGAATGCATCACTTGGCCATTCACACGATTGAACCTCCCTGGTGCGAGGAAGGTTGTACTTGGGCTTCTTCTTCTCCTCATTTTCATTTTCCTTTGAACCCCGGCTCGAAGAGCCTCTCAACAATCTCCTCATCATTTTCTCCTTCTGAAAAATTCTGAAATTTTTAGTGACTCAAAATAAAAGTGAACCAAACTCAACAAAATTGATACCAACTACTCCTACAAGTGTCTAGAGGCTATATTATGCATCAAAACTACTTTGGACCATATAAATTTGACATGCAAGCTCAAGAACAACGTCACCACAGCAGCAAAAAATTTCAATAAATAAAGCACTAGAACAAAAACTAATTGGACCATTGGAGGAGTCACATACCAAAGAAGAATCCCCCAAAATAGTTTTGCAAATGAAGCTTTGCACAAGGAGATCGAAAATGGCAGCAAGATGAGCTAGAACACGGGTTTGAGCAACGGGACATTTTTTCTCGAGGAAGACAAAGTGGATGGGTGCTGGAATAAGTGAGGGGGGCCATGTGGGACCCACAAGGAAGGGGCATGCCCAGGGGGTAGGGCGCGCCCTCCACCCTTGTGCTCCACTGGTGAAGCCCCCTGGTATTTTCTCAGTGCCAAAAATTATTAAATATTCTATAAAAAATCATACTAAATTTTCAGCGCATTTGGAGAACTTTTATTTTCAAGACATTTTTTATTGCACGGATAATTCTGAAAATGGATAAATAATACTATTTTTTCTTTATTTATTCTAAATAACATAAAGTAAAAGGTGGGTACAGAAAGTTGTGCTTTCTAAATTCATCCATCTCATGCCCATCAAAAGGAATCCATTAACAAGGTTGATCAAGTCTTATTAACAAACTTCTTTCGAATGACATGAAACCAGAGAACTTTCGAATAACACTAGGTTACCTCAACGGGGATATGCATGTCCCCAACAATAAAAATATCATATTTCTTTTTGATAGTAGGAAGAGGGAATTCAAAACCTCCAATAGTAAGATTTGAAATTTTTCCAATAGAATTGATACTATGAACTTGAGGTTATTTCTTCGGAAAGTGTACCGTGTGCTCATTACCGTTAACATGAAAAGTGACATTGCCCTTGTTGCAATCAATAACAGCCCCTGCAGTATTCAAAAAGGGTCTACCAAGGATGATCGACATATTGTCGTCCTCGGGATATCAAGAATAACAAAGTCCGTTAAGATAGTAACGTTTGCAACCACAACAGGCACATCCTCACAAATACCGATGTGTATAGCAGTTGATTTATCAGCCATTTGCAAAGACATTTCACTAGGTGTCAAATTATTCAATTCACGTCTACGATATAAAGAGAAAGGCATAACACTAACACCGGCTCCAAGATCACATGTAGCAGTTTTAACATAGTTTCTTTTAATGGAGCATGGTATAGTTGATATTCCCGGGTCTCCTAGTTTCTTTGGTATTCCATCCTTAAAAGTATAATTAGCAAGCATGGTGGAAATTTTAGATTCTGGTATCTTTCTTTTATTTGTAACAATATCTTTCATATACTTAGCATAAGGAGACATTTTCAGAATATCAGTCAAACGCATACGCAAAAAGACAGGTCTAAGCATTTCAACAAAGCGCTCAAAATCCTCATTATCCTTTTTCTTGGATGGTTTAGGAGGAAAGGGAATGGGTTTCTGAACCCATGGTTCTCTTTCTTTACCATGCTTCCGAGCAATGAAGTCTCTCTTATCATACCGTTGATTCTTTGATTGTGCGTTACCAAGATCAATAGCAGGTTCTACCTCCACATCATTATCATTACTAGGTTGAGCTTCAAAATGAACATCATCATTAACATTATCACTAGGTTCATGTTCATCACCAGATTGTGTCTCAGCATCAGAAATAGAAATATCATTTGGATTCACAGGTGTGTGAACAACAGGTTCACTAGAAGCATGCAAAGTCCTATCGGCTTTCTTTTCTTTATTACTAGGAGGACTAGGTCCATCAGTATTAATTCTCTGAGAATCTTGCTCAACTCTCTTAGGATGACCTTTAGGATACAAAGGTTCCTGGGTCATTTTACCACCTCTAGTCATAACCCTAACAGCATTATCATTGTTCTTACTATTCAACTCATTGAGCAAATCATCATGTGCCTTAAGTACTTGTTGTACATGAGTATTAACCATGGAAGCATGCTAACTCATAAGCTTAAGATCACTAACAGTTCTACTCATATAATTACCCAAGCAGTCAAGCATGTAAGCATTACATTTCAATTGTCTACTAACATAGGCATTGAAATTTTCTTGTTTAACAATAAAATTATCAAACTCATCCAAGCATTGACTAGCAGACTTATTATGAGGAATATCACCATCAAATCTATAGAGATAATTTACCTCTACTACCTGTGTCGGGGTATCAAAGCCATGGTTTCTTCAATAGGCGGTAAATTCTAAACATCTTCAACTTTAGTACCTTTTTCTTTCATAGATTTCTTTGCCTCTTGCATATCTTCAAGATTGAGAAATAGAATACCTCTTTTCTTCAGAGTTGGCTTAGGAGTTGGTTCAGAAAGTGTCCAATCATTATCATTACTCAATATATTATTCAATAGCAATTCAGCTTGCTCAACAGTTCGTTCCCTGAAAACACAACCAACACAACTATCTAGGTGATCCTAGAAGCATCAGTTAGTCCATTATAAAAGATATCAAGTATTTCATTTCTCTTGAGAGGATGATCAGGCAAAGCATTAAGTAATTGGAGAAGCCTCCCCCAAGCTTGTGGGAGACTCTCTTCTTAAAATTGCACAAACTTAAATATTTCCTTTAAAGCAGCTTGTTTCTTATGAGCAGGGAAATATTTTTCAGAGAAGTAGTAAATCATATCCCGGGGACTACGCACACAACCAGGAGAAAGAGAATTAAACCATAACTTAGCATCACCCTTTAACGAGAAAGGAAACAACTTAAGAAAATGGTAATAGCGAATTTTTTCCTCATGAGCAAATAGGGTGGCTATATCATTCAATTTAGTAAGATGTGCCACAAAAGTTTCAGATTCATAACAATGGAAAGCATCAGATTCAACCAAAGTATTTAACTCAGGATCGACAGAAAATTCATAATCCTTATCAGTAACAAAGATAGGTGAATTAGCAAACTTAGAATCATATTGCATTCTAGCATTCAAAGATTTTCTTTCCACTTGCATAATAATTTCTTAAGATCATCTCTATCCATACAAGCAGGAAAGTCCCTAGCTACCTCTCCATCCATAACATAACCCTCAGGCATAACAGGAAGTTCATATCTAGGAGAGCTAGTCTTATTAGGTGTTTCAAACTTTTTAGTTTCAACAATTTCATCGGTTTCAGAAATATCATCATCTTCAGCATAATCAATAGTTCTAAATCTAGCAAGATGTTCATCAAGTAATTCACCCAGTGGCACAGTTTTATCAAGCAAAGTAGTAGCATCATAAACATCATTCATAGTAGATGTAGCATCATCAATAACATGCAACATATCAGAATCAATAACAGGTGTAGGTGTCGCAAGCTTACCCAAAACAGAACGTGAATCAAGTGCAGAGCTAGATGCCATGTGACGCCCCAAGACCGGCGCTCCAGACGCCTTCCATGGATTCCGAGTTTCATCATGTGTTTTGTTTGGTTCGTTGCATTCATCTTCGCATCATGTCATCATGCCATCTTGCCATTTCATTTTTTTTAAACTCAACTAAATAAAATGAATAGATCTTTGATCTATTTAAATTGAGGAAACTCACATGGTGATTTCTCTATATAACATATCCTCCCAATATATTAGGGAGCTATAGTAAATATTCTAACACACTTGCAAAATAATTCCATGTATTTTCTACTTCAAGTTTGGTCCCCAAACTTTGCCCATATTTTCTTTCATCGCTTTCCCGATCTCCACTAAAATTCTAAACATTTTTGGACTCTCCAAAAATGTTTTCCTAATTCAAACTTATTTGAATTACATTCAAATGTGTTCGAATGCAATCCTTCCAAGCGGTGCCAAATGTATTTTTCTTGTTCAAGCTCCTTTTTACGAGTCCAAGAAAATTGACGCCGTGCTCAAATTCTTCTCCTATCTCTCTCGACATTTATTATTTCTCTGTTTATTTGTTTATCAGGAAAAATAGACTTAGGGAGAGATAGGTTCCAGCGCGGCCCATCTGGCCCTCCAGCAAGCACCAGTAACTGGACCGGCCTCTAAGGCCCATCTGCACCGAAGGTCAGCCCGGCCTTCTCCCTCGCTAACCCTAGCGCCAGGGGAGAGCCCGTCTGCCTGATCCCCTCTTCCCCCTCCGTTTTCTCCCGCAGCGCTGCCATCTCCCCTCGAACCTTTCTCCTCAAACCCCTCATCCTCGTCCCGATCAGGAGGACCTCCCGATCCGCCGCCATCCTCCATGCATGAGTCCGTCGCCGCGATGTCTCGCTACCTCCCCGCCCCCTTGCAAGCTTTTACCGCTGCCTTCCTCTACTGCACCGCGTCGCCGGACCGCCGCTGCCTCCCTGCCTTCGGCGAGGGGTGCTGCCCTGCACCATCTCGTGGACCGCACCGCCCCGTCGACCCACGTCCTCCTCGCGTCTCCGGCTTCATCCCAGACCCCATGACCGCCGGCCTCGACCTCCTCCCCCGCGCGGCTCTTTCCCTGCCTCCACCGCGAGCCCACCATGGCGCCGCTGCCTCACTGTAGTTGCTGTTGTGCTTGCTGCTGCACATCCTGCCGGCCCTTGCTGATGCATGGCCACCTCGTCAGCAACCTCGCCTCCGCCCCTCCTGCGCTGCGCCCCTGCCGGCATCGCCGGAATTCGTCAAGTTCAGTGCCGCATCACGCCTGCTTCGCAGCGAGCCTCCGCTCGCGTTGACCTCCTTCCTCTGCCCTCGTTCGAGGAGATGACGACGGGCATCCCGTGCCGTTCTCGACTCTGCCAAGCTCTACCTCGTCTGCAGCAACAACCAGAGCACCAAGCGGCCGCCGCGCGCCTCTAGCGAAGCTCCAGTGAGCCAAGCTGCCTGCTTCGCCAACCAGCCGTCCCCTGCTCAAGCCGTCCAAAACTGCAGTTGTCGTTTCCCGTGGACACCAAGTACCACTACCACGACCCTGGATGGCTGCGAGTCGTGTACCTCTACAGCCAGTGTGTTTTTCGTCAAGTCCGACAGTGACATAAACGACTATGTGATGACCTCGAAGGACATGGAAACGTCGAGCTCCTCTCAAAACGAACGGGGACGACTATGGTCGCCGAAGACCCGTGTAACAGAATCGTCAAGTTTGACCACCTTCGTGTGTACCTCTACTTCTTGCGACGACTGTGTACAACTATCATCCCGTGCATGTCGCTAAGTACCATGACGCCCGAAGCCCTCGGACCCGTCAAGTTCCACTACGAGATGTACCACTACCGTCGTCGTGGATCCGACAAAACCAAGTGTACAACTACCGATGCCCCGAAGACGTTGGTTTTGTCAAGTATCTCTTCAAAACGAACGTGTACCACTACCGTCTCCAAGATCGCGAGTACCTCTACCATCGCTATGGATCCAACAAGACCGCCGCGTGAATGACTACTTCCACTACGACCCGCGAGTACCACTACTTCCCTCGACGAATTCGAACCCCTTCGAAAACGCACGCTTCAAAGGTATAACGCCGAGACGATGCCCGTGGACGAATGCTTGTGATGTATGACTTGAACCGTGTGTTGCTCCGTGTCTGAGTTGTTCGTTGCATGAAGCCCCTCTTTTGTCTTGCCACCATCATGTGTGACACCCTGTAATCGGGAGCACCCCACCATCCTTGCCTGACACGCTCCCGTCACTTTTCCTTTTGCAATGTTATCTCCATGAGCTAGCGGAACCGATATGTTGCCGTGGCATCATTTTCGGATTCGTTGTCGTGGCACCCCTGTCGTTTCCGCCACGATGACAAATGCTTTATAAAATGCTCTTATCAACATTTTCATAAATATTGCATAAAACTTGCATATGTCATCCGCATCATGATAACAACATTTAAAATGTTGATAATTGTTGTTTCCTTTAAATTGCTAAATGGCATGCGGGGATTTTTCCGGATTTGTTGTTTGTTATATCCGGCCCCATTTAAATTGCTTAGATAATATAGTTTTGTTATGCTTCACCTTCTTGCGATGTTTAAACAACATTTAATATTGTTGAGTACCTAACCGGGAGTGAACTAAACAATCGAATGTGGTGTTTTGTCAATATGCAACTCGTTGCATATTGAGCTCCACTTAACTTGTAGTTTTGCTTGTTGCACTTTGCCATGCCTCTTTAAACCGGACACGCATCATACTTGGTTGTGCATCATGCCATGTTTATGCTTGTGTGTTTACTATGTTGCTTGCTTCTTTCCGGGTTGCTTCTCTCGTTAGCTTCGGTTTCGTTCCGGAGTTGTGAGGATCCGTTCGACTACGTCCATTTGTGTTCTTCATGGGCTTGTTCTTCTTACGGGATTTCAGGCAAGAAGACCATACCCTCGAAATCATTTCTATCTTTGCTTGCTAGTTGTTCAGTCTATCGCTATGTCGCGCTACCTACCACTTGTTATATCATGCCTCCCATATTGCCATGTCAAGCCTCTAACCCACCATCCTTGCAAACCGTTGTTTGGCTATGTTACCGCTTTTGCCCATCCCCTCTTATAGCGTTGTTAGTTGCAGGTGAAGCTGAAGTTTGTTCCATGTTGGAACATGGACATGTTGGGATATCACAATATCTCTTATTTAATTAATGCATCTATATACTTGGTAAAGGGTGGAAGGCTCGGCCTTATGCCTGGTGTTTTGTTCCACTCTTGTCGCCCTAGTTTCCGTCATACCGGTGTTATGTTCCTTGATTTTGCGTTCCTTACGCGGTTGGGTGTTATGGGAACCCCTTGACAGTTCGCTTTGAATAAAACTCCTCCAGCAAGGCCCAACCTTGGTTTTACATTTGCCTAACAACCTATTACCCTTCCCTTGGGTCGGCCAACCCGAGGGTCATCTTTATTTTAACCCCCCCGGGCCAGTGCTTCTCTAAGTGTTGGTCCGAACCGGGCAGCTTGCGGGGCCACCTCGGGGAAACTTGAGGGTTGGTTTTACTCATAGCTTGACCTATCCAGTGTTGCCCTGAGAACGAGATATGTGCAGCTCCTATCGGGATTGTCAGCACATCGGGCAGCTTTGCTGGTCTTGTTTTACCATTGTGGAAATGTCTTGTAACCGGCATTCCAAGACTGATCGGGTCTTCCCGGGAGAAGGAATATACTTCGTTGACCGTGAGAGCTTGTGATGGGCTAAGTTGGAACACCCCTGCAGGGTATAAACTTTCGAGAGCCGTGGCCGTGGTTATGTGGCAGATCGGAATTTGTTAATGTCCGGTTGTAGAGAACTTGACACTTAACTTAATTAAAATGTATCAACCGCGTGTGTAGCCGTGATGGTCTCTTCTCAGCGGAGTCCAGGAAGTGAACACGGTTCTTGTGTTATGTTTGAACATAAGTAGATTCAGGATCACTTCTTGATCACTTCTAGCTTCTCGCCTGTTGCGTTGCTTCTCTTCTCGCTCTCATTTGCATATGTTAGCCACCATATTTGCTTAGTGCTTGCTGCAGCTCCACCTCATCACCTTACCCTACCCATAAGCTTAAATAGTCTTGATCTCGCGGGTGTGAGATTGCTGAGTGTTCGTGACTCACAGATACTTCCAAACAGTTGCAGGTGCCGATGATCCCAGTGCAGATGACGCAACCGAGCTCAAGTGGGAGCTCAATGAAGATCTTAGTCGTTGTTTTGTGTCTTTTCCGGATGATCAGTAGTGGAGCCCAGTTGGGACGATCGGGGATCTAGCATTTGGGGTTGTCTTCCTTTATTTTGGTTTTGTAGTCGGACCTTTGTTTGTATTCAGGGTGATGTATGTTTAACTTGTTATCTGTGTGAAGTGGCGATTGTAAGCCAACTCTTTATCCATTTCTTATTCAGTACATGGGATTGTGTGAAGATTACCCCTCTTGCGACAAACCTACCATGCGGCTATGCCTCTAAGTCGTGCCCCGACACGTGGGAGATATAGCCGCATTGTGGGTGTTACATGCCAGTTCCTTACCTCCCATCATAGTTGAGGGATAGATCTTGGTTTTGCTATCTTTCAAATTCTTCATAGTGATCAATAGATATAAATCCCAAGTGACTCAAAGAATAGAGCTATGCTCCCCGACAACGACGCCAGAAAAAGGTCTTCATAACCCACAAGTATAGGGGATCACAACAGTTTTTGAGGGTAGAGTATTCAACCCAAAATTATTGATTCGACACAAGGGGAGCCCAATAATATTCTCAAGTATTAGCAGCTGAGTTGTCAATTCAACCACACCTGAAAGACTTAATATTTGCAGCAAAGTATTTAGTAGCAAAGTAGTATGGAAGTAACGGCAACGGTGGCAAAAGTAACAGTAGCAGTTTTGTAGCAATTGTAACAGTGGCAACGACAAAGTAACATAGAAAAGATCAATATGTGAAAAGCTCGTAGGTAATGGATCAATGATGGATAATTATGTCGGATTCCATTCATCATGCAACAGTTATAACCTAGGGTGACACGGAACTAGCTCCAATTCATCAATATAATGTAGGCATGTATTCCGAATATAGTCATACGTGCTTATGGAAATGAACTTGCATGACATCTTTTGTTCTACCCTCCCGTGGCAGCGGGGTCCTAATGAAACTAAGGGATATTAAGGCCTCTTTTTAATAGAGTACCAGACCAAAGCATTAGCACTTAGTGAATACATGAACTCCTCAAACTACGGTAATCACCGGAAAGAATCCCAATTATTGTCACCTTGGGGTATGCGGATCATAACTCGTAATAGGCGTCTACAACTTGCAAGATAGGATCAAGAACACAAATATATTCATGAAAACATAATAGGTTCAGATCCAAAATCATGGCACTCGGGCCCTAGTGACAAGCACTAAGCATAGCAAAGTCATAGCAACATCAATCTTAGAACATAGTGGATACTGGGGATCAAACCCTAACAAAACTAACTCGATTACATGATAAATATCATCCAGTCCATCACCGTCCAGTAAGCCTATGATGGAATTACTCACGCACAGCGGTGAGCATCATGAAATTGGTGATGGAGGAAGGTTGATGATGATGATGGCGATGATTACCCCTCTCCGGAGCCCTGAACAGACTCCAGATCTGCCCTCCCAATGAAGAACAGGAGGTGGCGGCGGCTTTGTATCATAAAACTCAATGAATCCTTCTCTCTGATTTTTTCTCTCCCCAAACGTGAATATATGGAGTTGGAGTTGAGGTCAGTGGAGGTCCTGGGGACCCACAAGGCAGGGGGCGCGCCCTGGGGGGGCGCCCTCCACCCTTGTGGACAGCAGGTGGGTCCCTCTCTGTTGATTCTTTCGCCAATATTTTTTATTTATTCCAAAAATATTCTCCGTGGATTTTCAAGTCATTTCGAGAACTTTTATTTCTGCACAAAAATAACACCAAGGCAAATCTGCTGAAAACAACATGAGTCTAGGTTAGTTTCATTCAAATCATGCAAATTAGAGTCCAAAACAAGGGCAAAAGAGTTTGGAAAAGTATATGCGGTGGAGACGTATCAATACTTCCCTCCGCGAGGGGGAAATCAAAGCCATCGTCATCACCAACGCTCCTCTCATCGAGGGAGGACTCATCTCCATCAACATCTTCAACAGCACCATCTCATCTCCAAACCCTAGTTAATCTCTTGTCTTCAATCTTTGTATCAAACCTCAGATTGATACCTCGGGGTGCAACTAGTGTTGGTTACATCTTGTAGTTGATGCTAGTTGCTTTACTTGGTGGAAGATTATATGTTCAGATTTTTAATCACGTATTTATATCCTCTGATCATGAACACAATTTTGATTTGTAAGAAGTTCTATTTGATCTTGAGGACATGGAGAAGTCTTGTTATTAGTAATCATGGGAAGTTGGTTTCCGTTCAATGTTTTCGATGATATGTTATGTTGTTCTTCCTCTAGTGGTGTCATGTGAACTTTGAATACATGACACTTCAGCATGTTTGGGCCTAGGGGAAGGCATTGTGGAATTAGTTTGTAGATGATGAGTTGTGGGAGTGGTTGAATCTTAAACCCCAGTTTATGAGTTGTTCCGTAAGGGGCTATTTTGGATCGTTATGTTTAATACGATGATTAGATTTATCTTAATTCTTCTCTTGTAGTTGCGGATGCTTGCGTGGAGGGGATAATCATAAGTAGGTTGTTTGTGCAAGTAAAAACAACACCTTAGCTCCGGTCCACTCACATAAGAATTTATCAAAGCAATGAAAGCGAGACAAAGAATCATGGTGAAGGTAACTAGACGAATTCCCATGTGTCCTCAAGAGCATTTTAATCACTATAAGATGTTACCCCGGCTTGTACTTGGCATAAATAAGGATTGGGCCACCTTGCTGCACCTTGTTACTTTGGTTAATTGTTACTTGCTATCAAAACTATCTTACATCACATGCAGGGAATATCTTACTGAAAACCGCTCATCGATTCCTTCTGTTCCTCGTTGGGTTCAACACTCTTACTTATTCTTTTATGAGCTGGCACAGGCTTTCTATGAGGGTTCTGCTGTGTTGGAAAATATAAATGGCTCATACATCACTCTTGTGCCCAAAAAACTAGCACCTAGGGAGGTGGGAGATTTTAGACCTATTTCACTAACTGGAATGGGTCTGAAGTTTCTTTCAAAAATGGCTGCCAACAGGTTCCAAGATGTGATCATGCAGTGTATCCACAAGAATCAATATGGTTTTATCAAGAGTAGAACAATTCAGGATTGCATTGGTTGGACATTTGAATACCTGCACCGGTGTCACCAATCAAAGAGGCCAATTGTAATTCCTAAACTTGACTTTGAGAAGGCTTTTGACTCCTTGGAGCATGAGGCCATAATTCAAATCTTGAGGCATAAAGGTTTCAATGGAAAATGGATACTTTGAATGAAGAAGCTGTTGTCCACTAGCACCTCTTCAGTCCTTCTCAGTGGGGTTCCTGGGAGAAAATTCATCTACAAAAAGGGAGTTAGACTGGGGATCCTATCTCTCCTCTCTTATTTGTTTTAGTTGCCGATCTCTTGTAGACTGTTATTAATGACATGTTTGGAAGAGGCATTCTACATCTACCTATCCCTTGTCATGATCAGGATTACCCAGTGATCTAGTATGCAGATGATACTTTGACCATTTTACCTGCTGACAACGCCCAGCTTATTGCTCCGAAGGACATGCTCAAGGTTTTCTCACAGTCCACTGGTCTTGATGTGAATTATCACAAATCCTTCATTGTCCCAATCAATGTTGATACTGGCTACTGCATTTTGCTTTTGCATTTTGCTGTCAAATTGGGAAAATGCCCTTCACTTATCTTGGCTTGCCAGTAGGAACCACAAGGCTAAAAATGGTTGATTTTATACCCCTAGTGGACTGCATGGAGAGGAGAATGACTGCTATCTCATCATTCCTAAATCAATGAGAAAGGCTACAATTTTTAAATTCTGCTTTGTCTTCTATGCCTATCTTCTTCCTATGTAGTCTGGTTGTCCCTGCTGGGATTTTGAATCAGCTTGAGAGAATACAGAGACAATGCCTTTGGAGAAAGCATAGAGATGAGCCAACTCCTTCCCTTGCTGATTGGGAGCTTATTTGTAGACCCAAAACAGGGGAGGGCTTGGTATTCTTAATATGGGGGTGCGGAATGTGGCTTTGCTCCTCAAGCATGCAAACAATTTCCTAACTAGGAAAGATCATCCTGGGGTGTCTTTAATTTGGGACTCATATTACCATGGTAGGGTACCCTAGGGAACCTCTGACTGTGGCTCTTTTTGGTGGAGAGAAATTTGCAAAGTAATGCACAACATCAAAGATTGTTCATGGGTCCAGATAAATGAAGGTGACACTGCACTTTTCTGGTCTGACAACTGGCAACTTGATCATGAGGTTTCTACCCTCCAGTCCAGATTTTCTAGGCTTTTCTCATATGCTAAGGACCCATGGATTTCTGTTAAGGAGATTTTTGACACACAAGACATCCACCAGCATTTCCATCTTCCTCTGTCAGCTCAGGCATATGATGACTTGGTTCTGTTGCAGTCTTTGATGGGAAGCCACAACAGAATACCTGGGACCAAGGATGTTTGGTTCTGGCAAGCATCCTCCAAAGAGTACAAGCCCAAGATGTTATATTCCCACACTTTTGCTACTGAAACCTTTAATCCATTGACCTCCTAGATATGGAAATCCTCTTGTGCTATGAAAATCAAGGTGTTTGATTGGATGCTCATTATGGACAGATTGAACACAAAGGATATGATGGAACAAAGGCATTGGCACATGGAGGATGGAGTTCATTGTGTGCTCTGCCCTTTGCAAGCAAGGGAAACCAGGGATCATCTGTTTTTCAATTGCAACTTCAGTGTGAGGGTGTGGAACTATCTGCAGATTGATTGGTCATCTGGAGACTCAATGACTGATTTGGTTATTCGGGCTAGGAGAAGCTTTGACAAACATTTCTTCACTGATGTGGTTTTTATTGCTTGTTGGAATATTTGGATCATCAGAAATGCCAAAGTATTCAGGAGTGAGAGGGCCAGTTTTAATAAATGGAGATGTGCTTTTAGGAATGATAGCAATCTTATGCAATACAGGGTAAAATCTGCCTACAAGGATGATCTCCTAAGATGGGTTTCTTTTTCGCCCCCTTGAGGCATAGTTTTGTAATCTTTTTATTTCTTTCTTTTAGACTAGTCATGTTTTGATTACCACTTGTAATCCTTGTATTGCTCATGTTCCCTTTTATTTTAATAAAGCTTTTGATATGATGTGGGTGTGTTGCCCCATAGTTTTCAGTCAAAAAAACACTCTTACTTATTTAAAGGACTATGATTGATCCCCTATATGTGTGGTTCATCAGTTGCCTAGTCCTCCCACAAATGCCAAGATGATAAACATGCGCTCAATACACAAGGCACACATGCTACCTTCAATGCTTTGAGTCCAAAAGGATTCAACTGTGTGAGTAATGTGGAATATGTTCAAAGTTTTGGCCCATTCTCCAGTAGATTCATGAAAACACATCTGCTATCATGAAATCCAAAATTGATCTTTGAAGAGCAAACTTGACCATTTCAAGATGTTGGATGGAAAAGAGGTGACCTGGCATATGAGTATACCACATAAGAGCATTGATACGTCTCCAACGTATCTACAATTTTTTCTTGTTCCATGCTATTATAGTATCAATCTTGGATGTTTATTATCCAACTATATGCAATTATATCATTTTTTGGACTAACCAATTAACCTAGTGCCCAGTGCCAGTTGTTGTTTTTTGCATGTTTTTGGCTTTTCAGGAAATCAATATCAAAAAGAGTCCAAACGGAGAAAAAACATTGGATTAAATTTTTCTGGACCAGAGGAGGCCCTAGAAGCTTCGGGAGAAGACCTAATGAGCCACGAGGGAGCAACAACCTTGGGAGGCGCGCCCCCAGGCTTGTGGGCCCCTTATGGCACCTCTTGACCTAATCCAGCACTATAAATTCTCAAATATTCCTCTTACATTAGAGAGCCACAAAAAATACTTTCTCCGCCGTCGCAAGTTTTTGTTCTCGCAAGATACCATGTAGAGGCCTTCCCCGGTGCTTTGCCGAAGGGGGGGGGGTTCAATCATGAAGGGCCTAAACATCAACCTTGTTGCCCTTCCAATGATGTGTGCGTAGTTTACCATAGACCTATCGCTCCATAGCTAGTAGTTATATGGCTTCTTCTCTCTTGACCTAATCAATACAATGTTCTCCTTGATGTTCTTGGAGGTCTATTCGATGTAATCACTTTTTGTGATATGTTTGTTGGGATCGATGAATTGTGAGTTTATGATCAGACTATCTATGAATATTATTTTAGTCTTCTCTAAACTCTTTTATGCATGATTATTATATCTTTGTATTTATTTCTGATCTATTGATTTGGTATGGCCAACTAGATTGATTTTTATTGCAATGGGAGAGGTGCTATGTAATGGGTTTGATCTTGCGGTGCTCAATCTCAGTGACGGAAGGGGACATGACACGTATTTGTATAGTTGCTATTAAGGATAAAAAGATTGGGCTTATTCATATTGATTGAGTTTACTTTGTCTACATCATGTCATCTTGCTTAAGGCGTTACTCTGTTCTTTATGAAATTAATACTCTAGATGGATGCTTGATAGCGGTCGATATGTGGAGTAATAGTGGTAGATGTAGGACGGATTCGGTCTACTTATATTGGACCTGATGCCTATATACATGATCATTGCCTTAGATATCGTCATGATTATTCGATTTTCTGTCAATTGCCCAACAGTAATTTGTTTACCCATCATATATTATCTTCAAGAGAGAAGCCTCTAGTGAAAACTATCCCCCCGGGTCTATCTAAATCATATATTAAAATCCAAAAATATATTGCTGCACTTTTATTTACTTTAATTTATTTTGTGTTTATTTATCTATTTATCACTACGACATTTAATCCTTGTAATTAACCGCCAAGGGATTGACAACCCCTTGTTTACGTTGGGTGCAAGTATTTGTTATTTTGTGTGTAGGTATTGCTAATGAGTTGTTGTGTGCCACCTGGATTGATAACCTTGGTTTCTAACTTAGGAAAATACTTATCTCTATTGTGCTGCATCATCCTCTCCTCTTCGGGGAAATCCTAACGCAGCTCACAAGTAGCAGGAAGAATTTCTGGCGCCATTGCCGGGGAGACATCACCAACATCTATCGGGTACCTACGCATAGACTTTCATCTACTTGCATTTAAATTATTTTCCATTTGCCTCTAGCTTTCATCTCCCCCACTTCTAAAACATTTCCACACAAAAAACACACAAAATTTGTTTGCCTTTTTGCCCGTTCACTTGCTTGTCTTGATATTATGACTAGCATAACTATCCCTCCTTTGTCACCGGATTTTGAAGTTCTCCACTTCAAGTAGAAACAAGGAGAAAATCTGAAAAATGCTTGGTATAGGTTAATGGAATCTTATCGTGTTTGCACTATAAAAGGGGATGGAAAATTTTGTTTCGCAATTTTTATATAGGTTTAACGCCCATAGACAACTCTTGGATTTTCTGCAAAAGGGGATTTTATTGAGAGTGACGACAATACCACTTATGAAATAATAGAGGGTATATTGGGAGATCCACCTCCACACAAAAATTAATTGTACTCAAGAGGGGATCCAAATCCTAGACAAACTAGGTGACATGCAGAAAATTTTGATTGAACTGCAAAATTCTAATGAACCTCTCAAAAATATTAGTGGAAACCTCAACCACATCAATACTTTAATTACCCTTTGCAATAAGCGGTTAGATATTTTAGATATTAAAATTGCTTCATTTTTTGAGAATAATGTGAAGCATAAAGAACCTCCTGGGTTTGAGAAGAATCCCACCAAAATAATGAAAACCAAAGATGACAACATTTGAAACTTTCCATTACGCCTAGCTAAGGCGTAAAACAATAGCGCTAGTTGGGAGGCAACCCAATAGTTATCTTTATTTGTCTTGTTTCTGTTTCTATTTTTTTGTGTGCACACAATTATGCTACTATTATGGTTGCGTATTTGTGTTTAATTTAGTGTTTGTGCCACGTAAAGCCTTTGAGATGATTTGGATGATAGTTGATTTGATTCTGTGAAAAGAACACAAACTTTTGCGCCAGTAGCAGAAGTGTTTAAATTCACTGGAACGTGCTTTTGATTTGAATGTTTTACACATGATTGATATACAGATTGAACACATTGTCCTAATGTTTAGAATTTTAAGAGTTACAGAAGTTTGGTCAATATTCAGATTACTACAGATTATTCTGTGTTTTGACAGATTCTATTTTCGCTGCATTGTTTGCTTGTTTTGATGAAACTATGGATTGTATTGGGGGTATAAGCCATGGAGAACTTAGAATACAGTAAGTATAATGCAGTAATAAAATATGAATGTGTTTAAAACATTACTAAAGTTGATAATTTGGTTGTTATACTAATGGATCTCATCAAGGTTCTTGTTGAGTTTTGTGTGCTAAAGTTTTCAAGTTTTGAGTGAGATCATGATGGATGAAGGAATAAGGAGTGGAAAGAGCCTAAGATTAGGGATGCCCTAGGCACCCCAAGGTAATATTCAAGGACACCCAAGCAACTAAGCTTGGGATGCCCCAGAAGGCATCCCCTCTTTCTTCTACCAATCATCGGTAATATTACTTGGAGCTATATTTTCATTCATGACATGATATGAGTTTTGCTTGGAGCATCATGTATTATATGAGTTTTTTCTTTGTTTTCCTTTTAGTTGTCACAATCATCTTTGTTGGACACACTTATTTGAGAGGGACACACATTTTTCATGATTTGTTAGAATACTCCATGTGCTTCACTTAGATCTTTTGAGCTAGGCATTTGCTCTAGTAATTCACTTATTTTTTTAGCACGGCGGTGATTATATTTTGAAGAAATAGTTGCACTCTCATGCTTCACTTATATCATTTTGAGATTTGATAATAGTAATGGTAATATGCACAAGTTGTGAATTTGGTCATAATATGATGGATATTCAAGAAGGATATAATAAAAACTTTCATGTAGATCACGGAATATGATAAGTTTGATTCCTTGCAATAGTTTTGTGATATGAAGATGATAATATGTGGGTTATACTAGTGAGTAATTGTGGTTTAGTAAGAATAATGGGGTTGAGGTTTGTGATTCCATTTGCATGCACATAAAGTCCATAATTATGTAACGAAATTATATCCTACTTATGGTGCATTATTCAGTGTTAGTTATTCTCAATGCATGTTTATGACCGTTTCCGTTTTCTGGTTGGTCGCTTCTCAATCTATTTGCTAGCCTTCATTTGTACTAAGAGGGAATGCTATTGCGCATCCAATTCCTTAAACCTAAAGTTGTGCCATATGAGTCCACCATACCTACCTATATGCGGTATTTACATGTCATTCCAAGTAAATTTGCATGTGTCGACTCTAATCATTCAAATAATTATCCGTTTTGTGTGCCCGTACCGCTCATGAAGCGACAAGGGGTGGTCAACATCTTTCATGCTAGATGGGTCATTCTCACGATGAGTGTTTATTCACTTGTCATTGCACGAGAAAGTGGTTGGTAATAGGGATGCCCAGTCCCGTAACGAATCAAAATTAAAAATATGAAATAAACTCCCCCCTTGAAAGTTCAAAGTTTGGAAGGTATCCGTGGATACGGCTATCCATGGATTGTGAAAGAATGGTGGAGGGAGAATAAAGTTTATTTGCTATTTGGGGACTGCCTATAATGTGTCTAGCATGGAGGATATTTGAAACTTTCGGTCGTGACATTGATAGGAAAAAGCATGCCTCCCAAAATAATTTATCTCTATTTTAAATCTTTGAGTTCTGACACCTCTCCAAATCTTTGCTTCCTCTGCAAAGGGCCTATCTATTTTTATTTTTATTTTGAGTCATCGACTTCTCTTATAAGCACCAACTGGAGAGCATTATTGTCATACATGTGCATTGGGTGTAGTTAATGCTGAGTGTGTTTCATAAATGGATCAATGATTGAGCATGATGGGCTAGCGATAACGTTCTTTAGCATTGATATTTTGAAAGACATGATTATTTGTTAGTATGCCTAAGTATTTATGTCTTTATGTCAAATTATAGACTATTGCTTTGAATCACTCGAATCTCAATGTTCATGCCACAAAAGAAAGATTACATGCTAAATATGTTAGGTAGCATTCCACATCAAAATTCTATTTTTATCATTTACCTACTCGAGGACTAGCAGGAATTAAGCTTGGGGATGCTTGGTACGTCTCCAACATATCTATAATTTTTGATTGTTCCATGCTATTATAGTATCAATCTTGCATGTTTATTATGCAGTTATATATTATTTTTTGGGACCCTATTAACCTAGTGCCCAGTGACAGTTGTTGTTTTTTGCATGTTTTGGGCTTTTTAGGAAATCAATATAAAAAAGAGTCCAAACGGAGAAAAAACTTTGGATTAATTTCTTCTGGACCAATGGAGACACTAGAAGCTTCTGGAGAAGACATGGCGAGCCACGAGGGAGCGACAAGCTCAGGAGGCGTGCCCCCCAGGATTGTGGGCCCGTCGTGGCACCTCTTGACCAAATTCCAGCACTATTAATTCTCAAATATCCCCTGTACATCACAGAGCCGCCCGAAATACTTTTTCCGCCGTCGCAAGTTTCTGTTCTTGCGAGATCCCATTTGCATTCCGCGGTACTCTGCCGAAGGGGGGATCGATCATGGAGGGGCTCTACATCAACCTTGTTGCCCTTCCGATGATGTGTGAGTAGTTACCATAGACGTATTGGTCCATAGCTAGTAGCTAGATGTCTTATTATCTCTCTTTGATCTTCAATACAATGTTCTCCTTGATGTTCTTGGAGATCTATTCAATGTAATCACCTTTTTCGGTGTATTTGTTGGGATCCTATGAATTGTGAGTTTATGATCAGATTATCAATGAATTTTATTTGTGTCTTCTTTTAACTATTTTATGCATGATTATTATGCTTTGTATTTCTCTCCGATATATTGATTTGGTTGGGCCAACTAGATTGATTTTTCCTGCAATGGGAGAGGTGCTTTGCAATGGGTTCGACCTTGCGGTGCTCAACCCCAGTGATAGAAGGGGACATTACACGTATTTGTATCATTGGCATTAAGGATAAAAAGATGTGGTTTATTCGTATTGACTGAGTTTACTTTGTCTACATCATATCGTCTTGCTTAAGGCGTTACTCCGTTCTTTATGAACTTAATACTCTAGATGCATGCTGGATAGCGCTCGATGTGTGGAGTAATAGTGGTAGATGCAGGTAGGAGTCAGTCTACTTATCTTCGATGTGATGCCTATATACACGATCGTTGCCTTAGATATCGTCATGATTATTCGCTTTTCTATAAATTGCCCAACAGTAATTTGTTTACCCACCATATGTTATCCTCAAGAGAGAAGCCTCTAGTGAAAACTGATATGTCTCCAACGTATCTATAATTTTTGATTGTTCCATGCTATTATATTATCTGTTTTGGATGTTTCATATGCATTAATATGCTATTTTATATGAGTTTTGGGACTAACCTATTAACCTAGAGCCCAGTGTCAGTTTCTGTTTTTTTCCTTGTTTTAGAGTTTCGAAGAAAAGGAATACCAAACGGAGTCCAAACGGAATGAAACTTTCGCGATGATTTTTCTTGGAGTAGAAGACATCCAGAGGGCTTGGAGTGCATGTCAGGAAAGTCACGAGGCGGCCACAAGGTCGGGAGGCGCGCCCAGGGGGTAGGGTGCGCCCCCACCCTTGTGGGCCCCTCATGACTCCACCGACCTATTTCTTCCACCTATATATTCTCAAATATCCCAAAAACTTCTAGGGTAGCCACAAAACCACTTTATCACCACCGCAACCTTATGTACCTGTGAGATCCCATCTAGGGGCCTTTTCCGGCATCCTGTCGGAGGGGGATTCGATCATGGAGGGCTTCTACATCAACACCATTGCCTCTCCGATGAAGCGTGAGTAGTTTACCACAGACCTACGGGTCCATAGCTAGTAGCTAGATGGCTTCTTCTCTCTCTTTGATTCTCAATACCATGTTCTCCTCAATGTTCTTGGAGATATATTCAATGAATACTCTTTTGCGGTGTGTTTGCCGAGATCCGATGAATTGTGGATTTATCATCAGCTTATCTATGAATATTATTTGAATCTCCTTTGAATTCTTATATGCATGATTTGATATCTTTGCAAGTCTCTTCGAACTATGAATTTGGTTTGGCCAACTAGATTGGTTTTTCTTGCAATGGGAGAAGTGCTTAGCTTTGGGTTCAATCTTGCGGTGCTCGATCCTAGTGATAGAAGGGGAACCGACACGTATTGTATTGTTGCCATCGAGGATAACAAGATGGGGCTTTCATCATATTTCTTGAGTTTATCCCGCTACATCATGTCATCTTACTTGATGTGTTACTCTGTTCTTATGAACTTAATGCTCTAGATGCAAGCAGGAGTCGGTCGATGTGTGGAGTAATAGTAGTAGATGCGGGCAGGAGTCGGTCTACTTGATACGGACGTGATGCCTATATTCATGATCATTGCCTTAGACATCGTCATAACTTTGCGCTTTTCTATCAATTACTCGACAGTAATTTTTTCACCCACCGTAATATTTTCTATCTTGGGAGAAGCCTCTAGTGAAATCTATGGCCCTCGGGTCTATTTTCTGATCTACAATTTTAGTTTCCTATTTACTTTCTTTGCAATCTTTTACTTTTGTTCCATAAACTAAAAATACCAAAAATATTACTTTACCGTTTATCCATCTGTATCAAATCTCACATTGCAAATAATCGTGAAGGGATTGACAACACCTTTATCGCATTGGGTGCAAGTTGGTGTTCGTTTGTGCATGTATTCGGTGGCTTGTTGCGTTGTCTCCTACTGGATTGATACCTTGGTTCTCAAAAGCTGAGGGAAATACTTACTCTACTTTGTCGCATCACCCTTTCCTCCTCAAGGGAAAAACCAACGCAAGCTCAAGAGGTAGCAAAAACTATGGGCCCTGGGTCTATCTAAATCATATATTAAAATCCAAAAATATATTTTTGCACTTTTATTTACTTTACTTTATTTTATGTTTTATTTAGCTATTTATCACTATGAGATTCAATCCTTGCAATTAACCGACAAGGGATTGACAACCCCTTGTTTGCGTTGGGTGCAAGTATTTGTTATTTTGTGTGTAGGTATTGCTAATGAGTTGTTGTGTGGTTCTTCTACTGGATTGATAACCTTGGTTTCTAACTGAGGGAAATACTTATTTCTACTATACTGCATCATCCTCTCCTCCTTGGGGAAATACCAACGCAGCTCACAAGTAGCAAGCATCTATAGTTGGGCGCCTCAAACCCCTCTCCACTGGTACAACGAGGTGCTATACAAATGGTTTTTAACCCCTTTTCGTGATGGCGTTATGAATCGTCGCCTAGTGATTGACTGTGATAGGGGGGTCCTTCCCACACGACCCCGAAACCGTCGGGGATAGGGAGCCTTGGTGCATACGGTTGTCCCTATAAAACCGTTTCTGATATCTCGAATATCCCAAATGCTTCATCCTTGCTACTCCTTTGTGCTTGCATTGCCATCGCGGTCGGAGTTCTGTGGTTTTACCTAAAACCAGGCACATTCCAGGCACGACAATTTTCCAGGCATGTACCAAACTGGCTCTATGTTTACGATGCCTGGCACATCACAAATAGTTCATGAATGTAAACCGTGTACGATAGGTAGATAATCACACACATTTAGTTTTCCCGCATCGTTTGTGATAGTGTCTGACATCACACATGCTTTGCAAATGGCAAATGTGTGCATTGTTACACACATTTCCTCTCCGTGAACCGTGTCGGATTATGATGTATATCGCACACACTGTGCTTTATAGAGCGTGTGAGCCGTAATGACCTGCACACCGCAATTTCACCCTAATTTAATTGCTCCTATTTAAAATTGTACCTAATTTGAACTTGAAAGTAGGATGTAGCTTTATTCATATCCATCAGGTTCAAACAACCAATGCATTATTCGATTCACAAGTACATATGTTTAAGAATTACATAAGCACCAAATAAAGAATGATGAACCAGGGTTCTATACTTGTACTATTACAGATGGTAAGGAAAGAGGCGACAAACATTCTGGTTGCTAAACAAGGTGAAGCGGAATGGCCCTATTGCGCTCTCCTAGATGCAGAAGGCACGCATGACTCTAGTCCAACCCCTTGTGATGGCCGGCCGCCAATCATGTAGTTTGAGAGGTAATCTTGAGTAAACTGCTTCAGGATCCACTACAAAGGAAAAAAGATTCAGACATTGTCATCTAACACAACTCATTACGGGCAGTAAAAAGAAGGCTACAGGGTTCTTACTTACCATCCTGCAGTTCACTATTGTCTTGCACAAAGTGTAAACAAATAGTTCGATTGACATCTTTTGACCCATTTTAATAACAATCTTTATCAGTTTCCTCACTTGATGCTGGTTCATGAATATCTCATTGCCCCATACGCAAAAAGGATTGAAGTGCGGATCTTTGGCAATGACATATGTACCTAAAATCACCAAGTTAATATTAGAAGCTAAACAACAATTGCAAAATGATGTAGCACAACACTCCCTCCATCCCATTATATAAGATTTTATTACATGTATATCTAGACATCATCAGAACATTAAGGTAACACTCTTCCTTGTTGCTATGTAGCCTGGGATTGCATATTTAGTCATTTAGTACAATGCATATTGCTATGTAGCCTCAGATATATTAAATATGGCCTTAGTTAACCCACTGATAAATGGGTTACAGATATATTTAGTGAAATCTCTGATTCGACGATTAATCCCTTCTCAGCCCCCAGGCTATATGGTACTAGCTACCGATATCCTAAACAGTAAGTACATATAAGCAATGCGATGAAACTAACCTCGATGGAAAACAACACTGTTCTCAATATTGTCCTGTATGAGTACGTATAAAGGCATGTTAAGCACAACAGGCTAAACATCAACCAAATATATCCATGGTAGACAACATAATCTACAAATGATAGCTTCAGTGTGCAGTTTTAAGCATGCTAGTTAAGCAAAACAAGAAGTGGAAAGGTGTGTTAACTGCATCGGGCATAAAATTTAAAAACAAGCAAATAGTCATTCAACTGGTATTGTGCAGGTCTAAAGTACACTAGTTACTGTTAAAAATGAAAAGGCTTGTTAACTGCAACATCCTTAATAGCAACCAAATATCATAATTCATAGTGGTATTGTTGAAATTGTTATTGATGAAATTGAACTGCACAACAAATAGTTGCACCTATAGAGCATCACATTGTGAAGAACTGAAATCAACAAGGCATAAGGCCATCCCTAGCTGATCCTTTAAAAGTTAATGGACTAAATGTTGGGGAACGTAGTAATTTCAAAATTTTCCTACACACACGCAAGATCATGGTGATGCATAGCAACGAGGCGAGAGTGTGATCTACATACCCTTGTAGACCGATAGCGGAAGCGTTATATTAACGCGGTTGATGTAGTCGTACGTCTTCACGATCCAACCGATCCAAGCATCGAAACTACGGCACCTCCGAGTTTCAGCACACGTTCAGCTCGATGACGATCCCCGGACTCCGATCCAGCAAAGTGTTGGGGAAGAGTTCCGTCAGCACGACTGCGTGGTGACGATCTTGATGTTCAATTGTCGCAGGGCTTCGCCTAAGCACCACTACAATATTATCGAGGATTATGGTGGAAGGGGGCACCGCACACGGCTAAGAAAATGATCACGTGGATCAACTTGTGTGTCTAGGGGTGCCCCCTGCCTCCGTATATAAAGGAGCCAAGGGGGGGTGCGGTCGGCCCTAGTAGGAGGCGCGCAGGAGGAGTCCTACTCCTACCGGGAGTAGGACTCCTCTCCCTTTCCTTGTCCAAGTAGGAGAGGGGGAAGGAAGGGAGAGAGGAGAGGAAGGAAAGGGGGGGCGCCGCCCCTCCCTCCTTGTCCAATTCGGACTAGGGGAGAGGGGGCGCGCGGCCTGCCCTGGCAGCCCCTCCTCTTCTCCACTTTAGGCCCATGAGGCCCATTAACCCCCCGGGGGCTTCCGGTAACCCCCCGGTACTCCAGTTTTATCCGAAACTTCCCCGGAACACTTCCGGTGTCCGAATATAGCCGTCCAATATATCAATCTTTATGTCTCGACCATCTCGAGACTCCTCGTTATGTCCGTGATCACATCCAGGACTCCGAACCAACTTCGGTACATCAAAACTTATAAACTCATAATATAACTGTCATCGAAACCTTAAGCATGCGGACCCTACGGGTTCGAGAACAATGTAGACATGACCGAGACACGTCTCCGGTCAATAACCAATAGCGGAACCTGGATGCTCATATTGGCTCCCACATATTCTACGAAGATCTTTATCGGTCAGATCGCATAACAACATACGTTGTTCCCTTTGTCATCGGTATGTTACTTGCCCGAGATTCGATCGTTGGTATATCAATACCTAGTTCAATCTCGTTGCCGGCAAGTCTCTTTTACTCGTTCCATAATACATCATCTCGCAACTAACTCATTTAGTTGCATTGCTTGCAAAGCTTAGGTGATGTGCATTACCGAGAGGGCCCAGAGATACCTCTCCGACAATCGGAGTGACAAATCCTAATCTCGAAATACGCCAACCCAACATGTACCTTTGGAGACACCTGTAGAGCTCCTTTATAATCACCCAGTTACATTGTGACGTTTGGTAGCACACAAAGTGTTCCTCCGGTAAACAGGAGTTGCATAATCTCATAGTCATAGGAACATGTATAAGTCATGAAGAAGGCAAAAGCAACATACTAAACGATCGAGTGCTAAGCTAACGGAATGGGTCAAGTCAATCACATCATTCTCCTAATGATGTGATCCCGTTAATCAAATAACAACTCTTTGTCTATGGTTAGGAAACATAACCATCTTTGATTAACGAGCTAGTCAAGTAGAGGCATACTAGTGACACTCTGTTTGTCTATGTATTCACACATGTATTATGTTTCCGGTTAATACAATTCTAGCATGAATAATAAACATTTATCATGAAATAAGGAAATAAATAATAACTTTATTATTGCCTCTAGGGCATATTTCCTTCACTAAAACCCTTAGTGGATCCCCTAAGCTTAACATTTAATATATACTCTAGCAATTTTTGGCCGTTTCTAGTTGATCCCCTAAACTTAACATTGTAAACTTCAATTTGATCAAGTTCAAAGCAGGTTCAACCGAAAGTAGCATGCATTCAAACATAAACATAGACAGTTTTGCATAATCGAACAAAAAACATAAATTTAGACTAAGCTAAACTATTTTCGGCCGAAGTAGAGGTTGAGCCAATCCTTCCTCGTCCGGTACGGTGTGCCGCGAGCCAGGTCCGGACTGGTGTCGTCGTCGGGGTCGTCGGGGAAGACACGCCTCCAGTCGTCGATGTTGATCTCCTCGTCCTCGCCGCCCACCTCGATGCCCTCCATGCCGTCGTCCTCGCCACCTTCGACCTCGTCATCGGAGGAGAGCACATAACCTCGCCGCCCTCCGCACCGGTAAAGATCAACCGCTCCACCTCCACGAGCTTCAGGTGCCGCCGACGGAGCTCTTGCATGTAGGCCTCGGCGACGGCCTCTGCCTCGAGGCGCTCCCACACCTCGCGATGCTCCTGCACCATAGCCGAGCTCACCACCCCTGGCTTCGGCGGAACAAGGTCGACCAGACGTGTGCCGAAGGGGAAATTGAGCCTAGCCACTGTGCCGTGGTAGCGGACCTGCCATCGGTCGTACTCCATGGCCGGAGCTCGGCCATGTGGAAGCTAGCGAGCCACCGGAGGGTGTGGGTCTCCCGATCCGTAATCTCGGTGACCCACATCCCCCACCACCGTTGCCGGACCCCGAGGTAGGACCTGTCGGTGGCCAGGCCCGAGGGAGGACGGGGAAGTCCTCGAACCAGCGTAGGGGCGCGGCGGCAGGCGTATCGGGCGACCGGCGACGGCGGATCGATAAAGAGCCCACGGAGGACGACGGGGACACCTCGGCGGCCACCTCGCCGGCGTCGGGCGAAGAGGCCGCGAGAAACCTCTTTTTGGTCATTGGCTCCTCGAGCTACCTGGCACACAGGCAGAGGTTGAGGATGGAGGCGATGGCGGCAGTGGCGATGGCGGCGACCTACCAATGGTTTCGAGCGATGGAGAGGTGGTGTGTGTCTGTGTGAGCGGAGGTTTTGGGGAGTGTGTGGTGTGTGTGGAGGGGGAGGGGCAAGGTGGTGTTTGAGGAAATACCGCGGCAACTGAAAATTTTACTAGGTGGGAGTAAAATGCCGGGCTACTGAAAATTTGAATCAAGGGAGAGCAGATATTTTTGATATTGCGAGGGATGTAGATGCAGGAGTAACAAGGTCGGGCTACTAAAAATTTGAATCAAGGATGAGCAGATATTTTTGAGATTGCAAGGGATCTAGATGCGGGAGTAAGGCTACTGAAAATTTGAATCAAGGGATTGCAGTAGAGCGGGAGTAACAGACATTGCACATGGTTCGCACATACTAATCATGTGCTATCAAACATTAAAACCTTCCAGGCGGTACATATTTTCGAGATTATGAGGCAGTAGATATTTTCGAGACCGGGAGGCAAGCCTCATGGAGCCCAATCTACTGTGCCGTTGTGAGTGACTATAGGGCACGAGCGTAGCACACGGGTAGTCTGACCGAACCGTGTCTATTGCGTACCCAATCGCAGACGGTTTCTACATCCAACTCGTGTACTGTTTATAAATTTGGCAAAAAGAATAACGCGGGAGAGGGTCATAACACAAACACACTTGCATGTGGACCAAATATATGTATGAAAAGGGTGGTTTGATATTCGAATACCCAATGCACAACTTTGATGTGGCACCTGTCGCACAAAAGCACAGTATTGCTAGTCAGCCACCCCCTACGAACCCTACTTTGTGTTGACGGTAAGGGAATCCTAGCTACGAATGCATGCCCCCAAATAGCTAGGTCTGAAATATCACCCTACCATAACACAAAACCTATAGGAGTCCATCATATATATATATATATATATGGTCAAACTTACCCTTTCGCTCCCCAACAAAGGTGGACCATGTGCCAACCCAAAAATGTGTGCTTGTGGCGCGAGATGGGTGAGACCACATACGAACCAAATGCGGGTGGCCCTACTATATGTATGAAAAGGGTGTGGTGTGATATTTAACTACCATTCACAACTTTGATGTGGCACGTGTGCCTCGCAAATTAACCGGACTTCCTTGACCCCATGGAGGTTCAGGTAGTACGAAGTAGCCCCCCCCCACACACACACAGGTCAGGGGAGGGCATCTCACCAAGACGTACTGTAACATGGACCAAGCAGAATCCAACTTGGTCGTACAACCTCTCCTGCTCGTTGTTGGTCAAAGTGATGGGCGTCCACACGGCCCTGCTAAATGGGCTAGCTTGTCGCCGATAACCTCGCGAGGGAGTACTGTATGAAGACAAACCCACTCTGTGCATGTGGCCCAAGTATGTATATGGAAGCGGTGTGTGTGGTGTTTGAATACCCAATGCGCAAATTTGATGTGGCACCATGCTTTGGAACCGTGAAATCCCCACACTGAGCGAGGGTTCACGACGCGTAGCATGCGCTCAAACTTAATTAGACTTGGAATGGTTGACCTACTATACGATAACTCAAAGCAAAGAACAAGAATCCACCCTGGTAACCTTTCTCCTTGTTGTCGAAATGATGGACGTCCACGCAGGCCCACGAATATATATAGGCTTGCCGCCCATAAATAGCGAGTGAGAGTGTGTCCAAAGACAACCATTGCATGTGTGTGTCCCAAACATATTTATGCAGGTGTGTGATGCATGCATATGTGTTGAATACACGACCCAATGCACAACATTGATATGGTGCATGCGTTGAAAATGGCAGAGGTCCCCACACAGAGCAAGACGTCGTTCATGACGTGTTGTGTGCTCCCCCCCTTCGATCCAGCGGGATGGATTCATGTGCACACATGCGCTATTATATATATGTAATCTCACACCATGATATGTATCATGAGACAAACAAAAAATTAATCCCCTCCTAAGTCAAATTAGTTAACCTCTCTCGATGTCGGTGAAAGTGATGGACCAAGCGGGCCGACAAATGGAAGCATCACCGATAACCGCGTGAGTGAGTTCCATATATAGGACAACAACCATCGCGCTTGCACGTGTGCCAGAACATATATATGGATAGGTGTGTGGTTGTGATGTTTTGAATACCTAATGCACAGCTTTGATGTGGCATTTGCCTCAAAAACCGCAAAGTCCCCACACAAAGTGAGGCTCATGTGACACTATTCTAATCCCAGGATTAGAATAGTTATTTGGATCACGATTGCCCTATAAGGGCGCAGGCAGGACCTCCCGAACTCCCGAACCGGTACGAGAGAAAAAAAACCATCCAACCCCTCCCACGATCCCCTCACCTCACCTCACCTCCCTCGATCCCCTGAACTGCATCGCGGTGCCAACGCCGCCTCCCACCCTGGCACACGCCACCGCCGAGCCCCGGCCACCCAATGCGCCGCCGCCAGGCCCAAGATCACCAACCGCTGAAGCCCCCATCCCCGGTGTTCCTGGACCTCCCCTGGCCTCGACGCCTCCTACCACATCCGGCAACCAGGAATGCTCCTGGTCAGGCGCAGGGGTTGCGCGACCTCCAGCCACCGCCCGTTCACCCACCTCGCTGCGCCGGGAACCACCTACCCCGCCCAGATCCGCCGGAGCGCTCGCCGGATCCTGCCTCATCGTCGGTTCTCGTGACATAGGCAGCCACCGGATCGGCTAAGCCGTTGCAACCCCTGCAAGAAAGCTCGACGGCGGCTTCCCCTGCTTCTTCCTGTGTGTCGCTGGAAGGCCCGCGTCCCCGCGCGACGCCACCGTCGGAGAACAACTCATGCAACAGCAGGTCGCCGAAGAAAGCTCGGGTTGCAATTGCTGGATCCCACTGCCATGGCCACTCACCTCGCGCCATCGATGAACTGCCAAGGCCAAAGCAATGTCCTGTCCGAGGCCAAAGCTCGACCTTCATGCTTGTGTCTTCTCCAAGTTGCTGCTACCTGCAATGGAGAGGGGGAGGCTGTAGTCCCGCACTATCACGGGAGGAAGTGCTCTTACTTTTTTCTGAAATCTGGTAAGTTAGACGCTGGTTGGTCTGCTTGATCGATCTTGGTTGTGTGCGCTGTATCTATCCATTGCATCCACCTTGTTTGAATTCTACTCATGCTTGTGCATCTCTGACTCTCTATTTCTGTTTCTTTTTCAATTTTCAGGTGTGGGTGGGGCTTGATGCTTGGCCATGTCTCCGTTTCCACCTACAACTATAGGGTACGTGAGGGCGATCGATCGATCTCCTTTGCTTCGATCGCCGGAGCTTCAGACTCGATGGAACGGTCAAGCCGCTTGATCGACCGCCAAGGCAGGAGCAGCAGCATTATTCTTTTTCCGATTAGTAAAGCTCGGCCACTGAGGCCAGGTGCTGGTGGGACTGGGCTTGGACATGTCTTGTTTTGCATATTGGATGTTTGTATTCTTATCATTGTTGCGTTTTTCTGAATTTTTTCTCTGTCCATTCATGTGTTCCCACTGAATCTGTATATTTCTCTGAACTCAGTGATATATAAAGTGTGAAATTTATTCTTACTAGTTCCTGGCCTTCATGTTTGCCATTTATATGCATGGTGTCTGCAGGAAAGGATCTGATGTTTGTGTTGGGCCGTCAAAAGAGATTGGAGCTATAGAATTGGCCCTTAGGAATTATTCAGGCAGATCAACAAATACATATTTTTCGGATGACCATATCTACCTGATTTGACTCGCTTGAGGAGGCATACGAGTTCTATAACCTGTAATCATGGGAATTGCTTTCGGGCATTTTTGGTACATGACCAGTTAAATGAACGGCGATCAGTACTGGTCATCTCAGGATCTAGGGTGCCAGATGGAGGTATGGATCGAGATGAATTTTACTTTTGTTGTTCTAAATTCTCGATTGGTTTGCTGCACACGCATGATACCATATCATTTTTTTTCTTCAGGGTGTTGACTCGAGGTGCTAGAATGACTTTGTGATATTTGGTTTCAAAGGCAGTGATCCAGCTTCACAAGTCCGACGACCATGGTTGCTTTGTGGCGCCGTCGCGTTCCCCGACATCTCCATGCCGCTGCCCCCGTCTCCCTTCTCGCAACGGCGGGGCTCATCAGATACTACCGAGTATCTCAGCAAGTTCAAATAATTTGAACATGCAAAAATGTTGTGTTCGAGAAGGTCAAGTGTGTTATGTGCATCACCTCGCCCCCACTAAATCTTCTGCATTTTTTGTGTATTCTTCAAAAGTTCAGGTCATCATGAGTTGCTTCGATTGAGCTACTACTATGAAAAAGTTCACCTCAGAGGCAGGTCTATGCGTGCAAACCGGGAAGGACGACGAACCACGCCTGGTGTCGCTACCATCATGAACAGATGGAGGAAGAAGGTCACCATAGAAGCAATGAGAAGGTCACCATAGAGGTAGGGAGAAGGTCACATAAGGTGCATGAATATTGTCAGAGTGCAGGAACGGGTGTGTGATCTTTGTGCTGTTTTGGGGGTGCAAATTAACATGGGTATGTGATCTCACATCCTGTGTATTCTTGAGATGGCCTACCTTAGCCTCAAAACCATATGGCCTATAAGTATTATAGTCCCAATGCTACGGTCACGTGTAAAGAAAATTAGATATATACATGTACAGAACCTACAACAACTTTATGGGGAGTTGATGGATTATTCAATGGTTGTTGCTGCCACTACTGATTTTTTCTTGAGATGGTCTTCATCACCGTTCAAAATAATACAAATGCTTCTTGGTTGCATCTAGTTCCATCGCTCCACCTCAACACTGATTCCTTTAGCTAGATCTTGCTTGTAATTTTGTATTCTTTCTTTTCTTTTCTGGAAAGCATTAGCTCTTGAAATCCAGATCCGATGATGTAGCTTTGGCTATTCTTGAAAATGCGTAGAAAAATGTACATGCTCTGTAGGTTAAAATTTTGGCTCTAATTTATGTTTTTGCGAAGGTCAAAATGTTGTGTTCGAGAAGGTCGAGTGTGTTATCTCAGCAAGCTCAAATAAAAATTAAACATGCAAGGTAAAACATCTGAGAGTTGCGATTTTTTAGAACTTCAAGTGACAAACAAATTTCACAAGAGAACAAAACAAAATTTAAGTCTAGAAAAACCACTTCAAAAAGAACGCAAAAGAATGTTCTCTTTGTTATCGATTGCAAAATGAAAAATTAATGAAAGGGGGAATTCAGTTTACGCATTTTCTAAAAGAACTAAGAAGTTCAAATTTTAAAAATAGAGAAGTTCAAAAATCATAAAAAATGACTTTCATTGTTTCTAAAATTAAAAAAACTCTGGAAGTGGAAATTGAAATAATGGACAATTCAATATTTATTACAAAACTATGATATTGTCTTTACTGAAAGAAATAAATCAAGAAGTACAAATTACAAAAATAGAGAAGTTTCATATTTATGACAAAACTCAGATTTTCCTTGTTACTAAAAAATAAAATGAAGAAGTTCAAATTAAAAAAAGGAGAAGTTCGATGGATATAGAAAAACTCAAATTCTTTCCGTTTCTTGGAAAAATAAAAGTATGAAATATAATTTAAAAAAATGTTTGATGCTTATTTAAAAACATATTTTTTTAAGAATAAGACTAAGAAGTTCAAATTAAAATAAAAGAGAAGTCCAAAGATTATGAAAAACTCAGATTTTCACATTACTAAAGTATAAAACAAAGAAGTTCAAATTTAAAAAAAGGACCAACTAAAAAAAGTTTAAAAATAGATTTTCTCCATTTCTAAAAAAACTAGAAGTTCAAACAAAAATAACGAAGTGGTTCGATGTTTAATTAGAAACTAAGATTTTACCATTATTAAAATACTCAAATATCCCATGGTATTGAAGAATCAACCGTGAAGTTCAAATTTCATAAAAAAGATTAAGAAATAAAACCAGGAAGTCCATATTAAAATGATAGAGAAGTTCGATGATTATAGAAAACTCATATTTTCCTCATTATTAAATAATAGAAACAAGAAGTTCAAAAATAAAATAACAAGAAGTTCAACTTTTAAAAATAGAGCGCTTCAAAATTTCATAAAAAGATTAAGAAATAAAACCAGAAAGTCCATATTAAAAAGATGGAGAAGTACGATGATTATAGAAAACTCAGATTTTCCTCGTTATTAAACAATGAAAACAAGAAGTTCAAAAATAAATAACAAGAGTTCAACTATTAAAAATAGAGAGCTTCAAAATTTCATAAAAAAGGATTAAGAAAATCAGATTAAAAATTCATAAAAAAACTCATATATTTTCATGTATCCGAGAGAAGATCAGATTGATAACTGCCAGAAGTTCACGTACTACACGGTGTGCATTTTGTATTAAAAAGAATAAAAAAGCAAAGACTAAAAGTTTGTTGATATAAGTTCAAGTCCTCCGTCGGAGAAATTTTAAAAAATATTGTGAGAGAGGTTTATACAAAAGAAATACCATTTGTGTAAAACTTGACGAATGGATGAGAAAATTACAATGAAAAATACGTCACAGAAGTTCAACGTAAAAACAACAGGAAGTTCACCTACTACACTGAATGAATATCAGATGAAAAACTTTTAAAATCGCCGCGAGTATGAAAAAATGATCAACACGGGAAAGTTACGTGTTTACAGCAGCTTTCCACTGGTATATCACTTGCTCAATTCCGGTGAGTGGATGGAGAGCTACGAGCAGTGGATTGAGAGCTACGAGCAAAAAAACACGTGAAAAACAGAGTGAAGTTCAAGTAGACATGCCGAGAAGTTCAGGTTCTTCACGCGGTGCATTTTCGAAGAATCTGTTTCGCGATAAAGGCAGAACGAATGATCTCGCCATTTTCGAAATTACTTGAAAATGGTCAGGATTCAGAGAAAACCATCAACATGAAAATGTTTCGCATTTTCCGTAGCTTTTCAGCGGTATATCATTTGCCCCATTCCGATAAATTTTGTAGAAATTACGGCAAAAATACGTTTTAAACCATTTTCAAAACTGACATAAAACCGTAATGAATTAGGAGAAACAATATATACAAAAAAGTTTCACATTTTTCAAGCTTTCCAACGCCATATCATTTGCTGCATTTGGACGTACGGTTCAAAAATTAGCTCGAAAATACGAACTCGGTGGAACTTGTACCATTTTCTAAATTACTTTTAAACCATTCAAAATTAGAAAAAACTTTTAACATAAAAAAAGTAGCGCATTTTCATAAGCTTTCCAACGCCATATTATTTGCCTCAATTGGATTAGCCGTTTAGAAATGGCATCGAAAATACGAACTCGGGTGTTCGGTTTGTGAAATTTTACGATTTTCTGAATTACTCTTTAACCGTAGGGAATTAGAGAAAACTTTCAACATGTGGAAGGAGCGGTTTTGCAGCAGCTTTCCAACGCCATATTATTTGCCTCATTTCGATAAACGGTTTAAAAATGCGATCGAAAATACGATTCACATTTTTTATATAAAGAAAAAACGGTTTTTAAAACTGCTCTTAAACCGCTTACATTTTGCCAAAAATTTAACTTGGGTCATGAAACTGATGTCCATAGCTATCCAACGGTATATCGCAAGCCCCATTTGGACACCTTTTAGCTGAAGTTCAACCTAGTACTCGGGGAAGGTCAGGCGCGTTACTCGGGAAGTTCATGTTGTGATCAGAATATTATTCTGATCCCGTGATCAGAATATTATATGTTGGTCGCCCCTGCCCCCTTCAACACGTACTATACACCTAGTAACACATCCCGAAAAGAATTAGTCCTCCTTGTTCGTCAAACGTACCTCTCTCTCTCACTGGGTCAAAGTGATGGACGATGAACTCGCGGGCCCAACACAGAAGCGAAGTGTACGTCGCACGCAAGTGATCATTCTATATAGGACTACGTACCAGCGTCCGCATGTGGCCCAAAGAGGTGTTTGTGTGATGTTTGAATACGCAATGCATAACTTTAATGTGGCACCACATATATAGGAAACCAAAAGGTCCCCACAGAGAGCGCGAGGTTCATGATGTGTGGTATGTGCTATATGTACACCCCCATTTGATGTGTGGTATATATGTACTTCTACTGTATAGCACAAACCAAAAAAATAAGCATTCCTCGATGGTCAAATTAACCTCTCTCTCGTTGGGTCAAAGTGATGGAGGACAACCTCACATGCCCACGGATGGAAGCGCCACGCGCGAGTGAATTCCTATAGGGCAACCACCGCCTACATGGTATTGCGTGATGTTTGAATACCAATATAATGTACAACTTTGATGTGGCACATGCCTCGGGAACCGGAAAGTCCCCACATGGAGCGAGGTTATGACACGCATATATATAGAGTATTCATGTTGCCCCCTCTTTGACATGTACATCCTCCTACCGTGCATATACGTAACACAAATCAAAAAACAACCATCCTTGTTGGTCAAATTAACCTCTCTCTCTCTCCCTCTCGTTGTACATTCAACTGGTCAACGACGACCTCGTTGGCCCACACAGAGAGTCACACGCGAGTGAGTGTCATAGGACAAAACCACCGCGTGCATGTGCCCGTGTGTTGTGTGATGTTTGAATACCCAATGCACAACTTTGATGTGGCACATGCTTCGCAAACCGTAAACGCACTACACCACTATATGTAGCCCCCTCACTTCAAGCCGGTGGCAGGGTGTGTACGCACATGCTCAAACTTTGATATGGAATCTCACCATGATCCAAACCACACACATGCCAAGATGAATCCACCTTTTGGTCAAATGCCTCTCGTTGTTGGTGGAAACTAAAAACCTTTGCGGGCTAACGAATGGGCACGTCGCTGATAACCGCACGGGGAAGAGTGTTCGAGAGGACCACCAATGCATGCATGTGGCCCGAACATGTATGTATGAAAGACTTGTGTAATGCTTTAAATAACAAATTCATGACTTTGATGTGGCATATATGACTCACAAATTGATCAATAATCCCACACAGAGGTTCACGACTCGTAGTGTACTACCGAACCCAACCCCCCCCCCCCCCCCCACACACACAGACGCACACATCCCGCACCACCACAGCCACTCTGAGGCATGTCAAACTTTTTTTGCAATGAACATGTAACCAAAGGAGTGTCATGTTAAAATTTAAAAAAAAACAGACGTCATTTGACCGTTTTTATACATTGATTGATTTCCTAGGGATTTAATGTGCAAAAATCAAATTTGAGCTAAGTGTGCACCAAAATGGATTGCAAAATCATATGTGTCCCTAGGTGCATGTTTCCCCGTGCAAGAGATTTCAAAACATTGAGAATATAGATATTTAAAATTCAGTAAATCCAAAACTTAGTTGAAATTCATGAAACTTATCGTGGTGTCATATATGGACACCAATAGACTGTGATATTGTTTTTTTCATCAAATTTGAGACCCATTTTGATATAATCTTATTACAAATGGGAGATTATTAAAAACTGGCAACCAATATCTCATATGGATTATTTGTTCGGACCTTGTGCGTTAGACTGTGCCGTGCTTCCGTTAAGTAGTAAAGCGGTACATTAATAAACCAAAAAATATATGTGCTGCCACGCGCCCCGTGTGACGTGCGAGCAGGCGTGAGTTGATAGGACGCATGCGAGTAGTCCGTCGTGCAGGCAGACCGGGAGGTGTGCGTGCAGGTGTGCGTATTGATGAGAGGCGTTTTCGCTGCGCAGTGTCACCGGGAGGCGTGCGAGTAGCTGTGTGAAATGATGGTAGGAATGGCAGAAGTCCACCGTGCAGGCTCACCGGGAGGCGAGACAGCCTTTGACCGCCGCCCACCTCGCTCCCATTGGTCCGTAATAATTGTGTGCCCAAGCCACCGGCCATAATAGGAGGCTGCACTCCCGGTCCACAGTGGTCACCAACGTCTGGACTCTGGAGTGTATGAGGATTTTGCCAAAGTGCACCATAGGATGGAGTGCCGACGCCGGGGCTGGTGAAGCACCCGTGCAACGCGTGAAGCTGGGCACAAAGGTTGCCATCGCCGTCGACGAGGTCTTGCGCGGGCAGTAGCACGACCTTGACTTCGTTGGCGCCGTCGTGCCCCCCAGCCAGAGCCGGAGGTCAACAGCAACTCTGGCAACGACTGTGACTCTGACGGAAAACCGGTTAGTCATCTATATACCCATTTGTATGGCAAACATATAATGTGTTTTCTCTGGTTACTCCCCCCCCTCTCTAATTTTTTTGGAATACAAATCCTATGGTTATGTTCTCTCAGTCCATGAAATCAGAGTAATTAAGATCCGTTAGATGCACGTAGTGTATTGATGCGGCAAACAAAGCTTCAGCCTGATAAGCTCAAACCCAAATCAGAGAAGTGCGTCTTCATAGGATACTCAAAAGAAACTATTGGGTACACCTTCTACCATATATCCGAAGGCAAGATCTTTGTTGCTAAGAATGGATCCTTTCTGAAGAAGGAGTTTCTCTCAAAAGAAGTGAGTGGGAGGAAAGTAGAACTTGATGAGGTAATTGTACCTTCTCTCGAATGGGAAAGTAGCTCATCACAGAAAACCGTTCCCGTGATCCCTACACCGACTAGAGAGGAAGCTAATGATAATGATCATGAAACTTCAGATCAAGTTACTACCGAACCTCGTAGGTCCACCAGAGCATGTTCCACACCAGAGTGGTACGGTAATCCTGTTCTGGAAGTCATGTTACTAGACCATGACAAACCTACGAACTATGAAGAAGCGATGATGAGCCTAGATTCCGATAAATGGCTTGAGGCCATGAAATCTGAGATAGGATCCATCTATGAGAACGAAGTGTGGACTTTGGTTGACTTGCCCGATGATCGGCAAGCCATAGAGAATAAATGGATCTTCAAGAAGAAGACTGACGCTGATGGTAATATTACTGTCTACAAATCTCGACTTGTCACAAAAGGTTTTTGACAAGTTCAAGGAGTTGATTGATGCGGCTTGAAGCTACGTCGGTATTTCCCCAAAGAGGAAGGGATGATGCAGCACAGCGGCGGTAGGTATTTCCCTCAGTGATGAGACCAAGGTTATCAAACCAGTAGAAGAACCACAACGTAAACAGCCCCTATACACAAATAACAAATACTCGCAACCCGACGTGTAAAAGGGGTTGTCAATCCCTTTCGGGTAGCAGCGCCTCAAGTTAGGCAAGCGGACGTGAAATAAACTGTACTAGATTGCTAGATCGAACGCCAAATAAAATAAATAAGAATAAAATGTAGTAAGGTATTTTTTGTATTTTTCTTTTAATAGTTCTGAAAATAAAAGCAAAGGAAAAGTAGATCGCAAAGGCAAATAATATGAGAAAGACACCCGAGGGCCGTAGGTTTCACTAGTGGCTTCTCTCGAGAAAAATAGCAAACAGTGGGTAAAAAAGTTACTGTTGGGCAATTGATAGAACTTCAAATAATCATGACGATATCCAGGCAATGATAATTACATAGGCATCATGTCCAAGATTAGTAGATGGACTCCTGCCTGCATCTACTACTATTACTCCACACATCGACCGCTATCCAGCATGCATCTAGTGTATTAAGTTCATGGGGAAATGGAGTAATGCAATAAGAACGATGACATGATGTAGACAAGATATATCTATGTAGAGATAGACCCCATCGTTTTATCCTTAGTAGCAACGATACATACGTGTCAGTTCCCCTTCTGTCATTGGGATCAAGCACCGTAAGATCGAACCCACTACAAAGCACCTCTTCCCACTGCAAGATAAATAGAACAAGTTGGACAAACAAAACCCAAATATCAGAGAAGAAATACGAGGCTATAAGAAATCATTCATATAAGAGATCAAAGAAACTCAAATAACTTTCATGGATATAAAAAGATAGATCTGATCATAAACTCAAAGTTCATCTGATCCCAACAAACACACCACAAAAAGAGTTACATCATATGGATCTCCAAGAGACCATTGTATTGAGAATCAAACGAGAGAGAGGAAGTCATCTAGCTACTAAGTTCGGACCTGAAGGTCTACAAAGAACTACTCACGCATCATCGGAGAGGCACCAATGGAAGTGGTGAACCCCTCCGTGATGATGTCTAGATTGGATTTGGTGGTTCTAGACTCGACGGTGGCTGGAATTGATTTTCGTCGACTCCCCTAGGGTTTCTGAAATATTGGGGTATTTGTAGAGCAAAGAGGCTGTCTGGGGGCATCCGAGGTGGCACAACCCACTAGGGCGCGCCTGGGCCTCCTGGCACGCCCTGGTGGGTTGTGCTCCCCTCAGAGCACCCCCGAGGCGCTGCCTTGGCCCATTGGGTGTCTTATGGTCCATAAAAAATCTTCGTGAAGTTTCGTTGCATTTGGACTCCGTTTGGTACCAATTTCCTGCGATGTAAAAAACATGCAAAAAATAGCAACTGGCACTTGGCACTATGTCAATAGGTTAGTGCCAAAAAATGATATAAAATGACTATAAAATGATTATAAAACATCCAAGATTGATAATATAATAACATGGAACAATCAAAATTATACATACGTGGAGACGTATCAGCATCCCCAAGCTTAACTCCTGCTCGTCCTTGAGTAGGTAAGTGATAAAAATAGAATTTTTTGATGTGGAATGCTGCCTAACATGTCATATCATATTATTTTATTTATAGCATGGACATTTGGACTTTTATATTGTTCAAAGCAATAGTCTAGTTCTGACATGATAACTTAAATACTCAAGCATATCAACAAGCAACCATGTCTTTCAAAATATCAACGCCAAAATAAGCTATCCCTAGCCCATCATGCTCAATCATTGATCCATTCATGAAACACACTCGCATATTAACTACACCCAATACTCAAGTACGATCATAGTGCCTCCTAGTTGGTGCTTTATAAGAGAAGATGGAAACTCAAATTCAAAATAAAAATTGCATAAAGAAAATAAAGGCCCTTCGCAGAGGGAAGTAGGGATTTGTAGAGGTGCTAGAGCTCAAAGCGAAAATTGAGAGATAAAAACATTTTGAGGGGCATACTTTTCCCACCAACGAAAATGACTTAGAGTTCCCAACACTTTCCATGCTAGATATATCATAGGCGGTTCCCAAACAAAAATTAAAGTTTATTTCTTTTTCCACCATACTTTCACTTTCCATGGCTAACCGTATCTGTAACATCCCAAATTTTAAATTTGAAATGTTATACATAGATCATTCTTGCATATCATATTTTATTTGCATTTCGTCTCGCGATCCTCGAAATCCTAAGCAACTCAAGGACCCTCGGAGAGAGTTGGGGATTTTCCCGGTTTACAAATTTGATTTTTATCAAATTTTGAAATTAGGATTTTGGTTTTAATTATTTTTCTCCCCGGAAATATTTCATACTAAAATATATGAGAGGAGATAATATGACCTCTCCAAGATAATTTAAATATTGGAGGAAAAATATTAAAATCAAATATTTGTTTTATTTGGACTTTATTGCAATTTTGTTTGCATTAGAAAAATTGAATGTTTTTCAAAGCCAAGAAAATGTTCATCTCATTCTAAATATTTTATTTAGGCGGTGAAAATTTATTTTGGCATTTTTAGATTTTTATTTATTTTTCTAGGATTTGATTTCCGTCGGCGGAATTATTTAAAAAAAAGTTCCCGCGCCCGACTGGGCCTAAGGCCCAACCAAGCCAGGCCGCCGCTGCTGCCGACTCAGACTTGGAGTCCGAGCCGGACTCCTCTCCGCCGTCGCGCCTTGCCCCCTCCTGCAAGACGCCGCCCCCGCCCCTTTATATACCGCCACCCCCGCCGACCAAACCCCCACACCGCCGCCGCCCGCAGCCGCCGTCGCCGCTTGCCGCCGCCACCGCCAAGCCCGCCGCCCCGCGAGCCGCCGCCGCCACCGCCTCGCCGGAGCCCTCGCCGGAGGTACCGTGCCGGTTCTGAGCTGCCGTTTTTTTTAAAAAAATCGTTTGGTTTTTTTAGAAAACCCTAGATTCATTTTTTTCGGATCGTCGGTTTTTTCGGTTCTTCTATTTAGCGGACGTTCATCCGTATGTTCATTTTAACGAACGGTTCTTCGCCCGTTAGTTACAGCTAACGAACGCTCGTTCGTTAGTCTGTTCGTCAGTTTTCTTTTATCGGATTTATCTGCAATTATTCTCGATCGCGATTTCTGATCCGATCTTAGTTTCTGTTTATCTGTACGCTCGTTAGTCGGAATCAGGCGATTCAAGCGCCTAGATCTTCGTCTCGAGACCCTCTTTCTGTTTAATCAACTTGAACAAGTTTTTGCTACTGTAAAATTTGATGTAGGTCCAGATTAGTAAACGGATCTTGTTTCTTTCGCCGTTTGAGTTTGGTTGCTTCGTTTGATTTGATTCTTTTTTCTAACCAAAGTTCTTAAAATTGAACTTTCTGGTCGACCTCTTTTATTTGAGTTTTGCTTGCGCATTCCTTGCTTGTTGCTTATGTATGTTATTGTTTGTTTGCGATAGAACACCCGGAGTGCGAAGCGTGCTACTACGAGTCTCTAGGTTTTGCAGATCGTCAGCAAGGCAAGTAACACTTTGATCATATCCCTTTATCACCCAGTTTTTCTGCATTAGTACCAATCCTCAAACATTGCATGATTAGTTGTCATTAACTTGTGGGTTGGGAAGTAGTTGATGAGGTAGAACCTATTGCCATGTTACATTCAAACCCTTGGGAGTTACTTCTACGCGTTGCTTATATTGCTATGCTATGCTCGTAGACGTGGTTTGGGTGAGTGAAATCCATGATAGATGTGAGATTGATAATTAATGGTTCAACTTAAGGTGGCAACTTAAATACACATTTGGGTGGATTGAGGCACCTGGAGTACCTAGTGTTGCCTGTATTTTTGGAAATCCCGGAGTAACTGTGTGATCTTCCTATGGACTGCCACCCAGGCTCAAAGGGAACTGAGATTATTCATGCTAGAAACTTCCGTGTGTAGCTACAAGCTATTATGGGCTCTAGCATAGTTGAGTAAGTTACGTGAAGCTCTTGAAGAGGCAGATCAGCAGGTAGTGGGATGTAGGTTTGGTATGGTCTGTCCGGAGTAGAGAGTTAATGTTTCTGAAAGACTGTGTCTCGGTCATCCGTTTCTCAAACACCATGTAGTGCGAGAAATCCAACGGAGGAGATCGATTCTTGTGGGGAAAAGTGCGCAAACCTCTGCAGAGTGTATAAACTAATCATGGTTAGCCGTGTCCCCGGTTATGGACAAATCTTGAGTATCTAGTACTTGGGTTATCACATGTATCTCATCACTCTTAATTAATACTGTTGGGTTGTTAACCACTTTAATTGGGATTGAGTTGGAGGAACCTTCTCAATGTTTGTTCAACTACCATGATAGTTAAATTAAAATATATTCCTTTGTTGTAGGGAAAAATTGGCTTTTCGCAAAAACTATAACCATAGAGCTTTCCACCAGCCAAATATGCATGTAGTGATAGCATTATTCTGTTCTTGCTCTACTATGTTACTTTGCCAGCATATTCCATGTGCTGAACCATTTTCGGGCTGCAACGTATTATGTTGCAGACTTTTCAGACAAGGAGTAAGGTTCGTTAGGCCGTTGCCGTGCAGCTCAGCTATGCCGTTGGAGTTGATGGACTCACTTTATCTTCCAAGCCTTCCGCTGTTATCGCATTAGATGGCCTTAAGCCATATTATTGTAATAAGTTCTCTCTTGAGACATTCGATGTAATAAGTGTGTGATTGCCACTCTGTTATAAATCCTTTGAATACTGTGTGTGTCAGCATTACCGATCCAGGGATGACACTGAAGCATAGAGACTTGACCATCTGAGGTCGGGTCGCTACAAGATGGTATCAGAGCCCATGCTGAGTGTAGGACATGACCACTAAGCTAAACCATAGGCCACACTTCTCTACTCATTTCTGACTCCTCTCCATTTTCTACTACTTAGGATGGCGGAGATGAAGCACAAGTTTGCACAACCGGATGAAGACACACCATTTGGACGCCACCTGAAGGAAGTCACTAGGTATTTGAACATTGGAATACCAAGTTTCACCGGGACGTACAATGCCATTTTACCTGAAGAGGAGTGTTAGATGATTCAAGTACAAGTTCCAGGAAGGACGTTCTCGCCAACTTCTAAACCCATAGAATTCTCTTTCGAAGCACTGCTACGTCTTGAGCTTGCGTTGGTTTTCCCCGAAGAGGAAGGGATGATGCAACAGAGTAGCGTAAGTATTTCCCTCAGTTTTTGAGAACCAAGGTATCAATCCAGTAGGAGCCCACGCTCAAGTCCCTCGTACCTGCACAAAGCGATAGCTACTCGCAACCAATGCGATTAGGGGTTGTCAAGCCCTTCACGGTCACTTACGAGAGTGAGATCTGATAGATAGAATATTTTTGGTATTTTTGATATAAAGATGCAAAGTAAAAAAGTAAAAGCAAAGTAAATAGCAAAACAATATAAAAGTGATGGAGATTGATATGATGAGAATAGAACCGGGGGCCATAGGTTTCACTAGTGGCTTCTCTCAAGAGCATAAGTATTCTACGGTGGGTGAACAAATTACTATTGAGAAATTGATAGAATTGAGAATAATTATGAGAATATCTAGGCATGATCATGTATATAGGCATCACGTCTGTGACAAGTAGATCGAAACGATTCTGCATCTACTACTATTACTCCACTCATCGACCGCTATCCAGCATGCATCTAGAGTATTAAGTTAAAAACAGAGTAACGCCTTAAGCAAGATGACATGATGTAGAGAGATAAATTCATGCAATATGAAATAAACCCCATCTTGTTGTCCTCGATGGCAACGATACAATACGTGCCTTGCTGCCCCTTCTGTCACTGGGTAAGGACACCGCAAGATCGAACCCAAAGCTAAGCACTTCTCCCATGGCAAGAACTACCAATCTAGTTGGCCAAACCAAATGGATAATTCAAAGAGACTTGCAAAGATAACCAATCATGCATAAAAGAATTCAGAGAAGATTGAAATATTATTCATAGATAGACTTGATCATAAACCCACAATTCATCAGTCTCAACAAACACACCGCAAAAAGAAGATTACATCGAATAGATCTCCACAAGAGAGGGGGAGAACTTTGTATTGAGATTCAAAGAGAGAGAAGAAGCCATCTAGCTACTAACTATGGACCTGAAGGTCTGAGGTAAACTACTCACACTTCATCGGAGGGGCTAGGTTGATGTAGAAGCCCTCCGTGATGACGGCCCTCTTCCGGCGGAGCTCCGGGACAGGCCCCAAGATGGGATCTCGTGGATACAGAAAGTTGCGGTGGTGGAATTAGGTCTTTGGCTCCTGTTCTGATCGTTTGGGGGTACGTGTGTATATATAGGAGGAAGGAGTACGTCAGTGGAGCACCGAGGGGCCCACGAGGCAGGGGGCACGCCCTAGGGGGGGCGCCCCCACCCTCGTGACCACCTCTTTGATCCCTTGCAGTAGGCTCCAAGTTTCCTGGATCACGTTCGGTGAGAAAATCACGTTTCCGAAGATTTTATTCCATTTGGACTCCGTTTGATATTCCGTTTATCCGAAACACTGAAATAGGAAAAAAAACAGCAATTCTGGATTGGGCCTCCAGTTAATAGGTTAGTCCCAAAAATAATATAAAAGTGGAAAATAAAGCCCAATATAGTCCAAAACAGTAGATAATATAGCATGGAGCAATCAAAAATTATAGATACGTTGGAGACATATCAGGCATCCCCAAGCTTAATTCCTGCTCGTCCTCGAGTAGGTAAATGATAAAAAGAGAATTTCTGATGCGGAGTGCTACTTGGCGTAATTTCAATGCAAATCTTCTTAATTGTGGTATGAATATTCAGATTAGAAAGATTCAAGATAAAAGTTTCTATTGACATAGAAAATAATAATACTTGAAGCATACTAACAAAGCAATTATGTCTTATCAAAATAACATGGCCAAAGAAAGTTATCCCTACAAAATCATATAGTCTGGCTATGCTCCATCTTCCCCACACAAGTATTTAAATCATGCACAACCCCCATGACAAGCCAAGCAATTGTTTCATACTCTAACTTTTTCAAATCTTTTTCAATCTTCACGCAATACATGAGCGTGAGCCATGGATATAGCACTATAGGTGGAATAGAATGGTGGTTGTGGAGAAGACAAAAAGGAGAAGATAGTCTCACATCAACTAGCCGTATCAACGGGCTATGGAGATGCCCATCAATAGATATCAATGTGAGTGAGTAGGGATTGCCATGCAACGGATGCACTAGAGCTATAAGTATATGAAAGCTCAAAAAGAAACTAAGTTGGTGTGCATCCAACTTGCTTGCTCGTGAAGACCTAGGGCAATTTGAGGAAGCCCATCATTGGAATATACAAGCCAAGTTCTATAATGAAAAATTCCCACTAGTATATGAAAGTGATAACATGAGAGACTCTCTACTATGAAGATCATGGTGCTACTTTGAAGCACAAGTATGGTAAAAGGATAGTAACATTGTCCCTTCTCTCTTTTTATCTCATCATTTTTTTTGTTTGGGCCTTTTCTCCTCTCTTTTTTATGGCCTCTGTTTTTTCGTCCGGAGTCTCATCCCGACTTATGGGGGAATCATAGTCTCCATCATTATATCCTCACTGGGACAATGCTCTAATAATGATGATCATAACACTTTTATTTTTCTTATAACTCAACAATTACAACTCGATACTTAGAACAAAATATGACTATGCGAATGCATCCGACGGTGTGCCGGGATATGCAATATGACAATGATGAAGTGTGTCATGATGAACTAGATGGTGGAAAGTTGCATGGCAATATATCTCGGAATGGCTATGGAAATGCCATAATAGGTAGGTATGGTGGCTTTTTTGAGGAAGGTATATGGTAGGTGTATGATACCGGCGAAAGTTGTGCGGTATTAGAGAGGCTAGCAAAGGTGGAAGGGTGAGAGTGCGTATAATCCATGGACTCAACATTAGTCATAAAGAACTCATATAATTATTGCAAAAATCTAGAAGTTATCAAAGAAAAGTATTACGTGCATGCTCCTAGGGGGATAGATTGGTAGGAAAAGACCATCGCTCATCCCCGACCGCCACTCATAAGGAAGACAATCAATAAATAAATAAACCATGCTCCGACTTCATCACATAACGGTTCACCATACGTGCATGCTACGGGAATCACAAACTTCAACACAAGTATTCTTTAAATTCACAACTACTCAACTAGCATGACTTTAATATTATCACCTCCATAACTCAAAACAATTATCATGCTTCAATCTTTTCTTAGTATTCAACACACTCAAAAGAGAGTTTCACAAATCTTGAATACCAAGCATATTATTATTAGGCAAATTACCATGCTATTAAGAGACTCTCAAATTAATTTAAGTGAAGCATGAGAGATCAATAGTTTCTTTAAAACATATCCACCACCGTGCTCTAAAAGATCTAAGTGAAGCACATAGAGCAAAATTATAACGCTCAAAAGATATAAGTGAAGCACATAGAGCAAAATTATCTAGCTCAAAGGATATAAGTGAAGCACATAGAGCAAAATTATCTAGCTCGAAAGATATAAGTGAAGCACATAGAGTATTCTATCAAATTTTAATTCATGTATGGCTCTCTCAAAAGGTGTGTACAGCAAGGATTATTGTGGCATACTAGCAAACAAATACACAAATAATACAAGACGCTCCAAGCAAAACACATATCATGTTGGTGAATAAAAATATAGCTCCAAGTGAATTACCGATGGAAGTGGACGAAAGAGGGGATGCCTTCCGGGGGCATCCCCAAGCTTTGAATTTTTGGTGTCCTTGGATTATCTTGTGGGTGCCATGGGCATACCCAATCTTAGGCTCTTGCCACTCCTTATTCCATGATCCATCAAAAGAATTCACCCAAAACTTGAAAACTTCACAACACAAAACTCAAAATAGAAAACTCGTGAGCTCCGTTAGCGAAAGAAAACAAAAGACCACTTCATGGTACTGTAATTAACTCATTATTTATTTATATTGGTATTAAACCTACTGTATTCCAACTTCCCTATGGATTATAAACTATTTTACTAGCCATAGATTCATCAAAATAAGCAAACAACACACGAAAAACAGAATCTGTCAAAAACAGAACAGTCTGTAGTAATCTGTAGCTAGCGCAAGATATGGAACCCCAAAAATTCTAAAATAAATTGCTGGACGTGAGGAAATTATCTATTAATCATATGCAAAAAGAATTAACTAAATATCACTCTTAAAATAAAAATGACAGCAGTTCTAGTGAGCGCTAAAGTTTCTGTTTTTTACAGCAAGTTCAACAAGACTTTCCCCAAGTCTTCCCAACAGTTCTACTTGGCACAAACACTAATTAAATACAAAAAACACAACCAAAACAGAGGCTAAATAATTTATTTATTACTAAACAGGATTAAAAATCAAGGAATAAAAATAAAATTGGGTTGCCTCCCAACAAGCGCTATCGTTTAACGCCCCTAGCTAGGCATAACGAGCAAGAATAGATCTAGGTATTGCCATCTTTGGTAGGCAATCCATAAGTGGCTCTCATGATAGTTTCATATGGTAATTTTATTTTCTTTCTTGGAAAGTGTTCCGTGCCCTTTTTTAATGGAAATTGAAATCTAATATTCCCTTCCTTCATATCAATTATCGCACCAACCGTTCTAAGGAAAGGTCTACCAAGAATAATAGGGCAAGAAGGATTGCAATCTATATCAAGAACAATGAAATCTACGGGCACATAATTCCTATTTTCAACAATAAGAACATCATTAATCCTTCCCATAGGTTTCTTAATAGTGGAATCCGCAAGATGCAAGTTTAGAGAGCAATCATCAAAGTTACGGAAATCTAGTAAATCACACAAAGTCTTGGGAATAGTAGAGACACTAGCACCCAAATCACACAAAGCATAAAACTCATGATCTTTAATTTTAATTTTAATAGTTGGTTCCCACTCATCATAGAGTTTTCTAGGGATAGAAACTTTCAATTCAAGTTTTTCTTCATAAGATTGCATCAAGGCATCAACAATATGTTCGGTGAAGGCTTTATTTCGATTATAAGCATGTGGAGAATTTAGCACGGATTGCAACAAGGAAATACAATCAATCAAAGAGCAACTTTCATAATTAAATTCCTTGAAATCCAATATAGTGGGTTTAGTAACATCTAGATTTTTATTTCTTTCAATCCCACTTTCATCAATTTCATCATTAAAATCTAAATACTCCGAATTTTTAGAACGCCTTCTAGGTAAGGGAAAATCATATTCAGTTTCATCAAGATTCATATTGCAAAATAAAGATTTAATTGGAGACACATCAATAACTTTTAGATCTTCATCTTGATTTTCATAGGAATTGGAAGAACACGCTTTAATAAAGGCATCTTTGGAAGCACGCATCCTAGCGGTTCTTTCCTTACACTCATCAATTGAAATTCTCATGGCTTTTAGAGACTCATTAATATCATGCTTAGGTGGAATAGATCTAAGTTTCAAAGCATCAACATCAAGAGCAATTATATCAATGTTTCTAGCCAAATCATCAATCTTAAGCAATTTTTCTTCAATCATAGCATTAAAATTCTTTTGCGAAGAAATAAATTCTTTAATATTAGATTCAAAATCAGAGGGCATCTTATTATAATTTCCATAAGAGTTGTTGTAGGAATTCCCATAATTATTAGAAGGATTACTAGGATATGACCTAGGATTAAAATTCCCTCTATAAGCGTTGTTACCAAAATTATTCCTACCAACAAAATTCACATCCATAGATTCATTATTATTCTCAATCAAAGTAGACAAAGGCATATCATTAGGATCAGAAGAAACACTCTTAATAGCAAATAATTTCATAAGTTCACCCATCTTTCCACTCAACACATTAATTTCTTCTATCGCATGCACTTTTTTATTAGAAGTTCTTTCAGTATGCCATTGAGAATAATTAACCATAATATTATCTAGGAGTTTAGTAGCATCTCCTAAAGTGATTTCCATAAAAGTGCCTCCTGCGGCCGAATCTAAAAGATTTCTAGAAGCAAAATTCAATCCAGCATAAAAATTTGTATAATCATCCACAAGTTCAAACCATGAGTAGGACAATTACGTATCATTAATTTCATCCTCTCCCAAGCTTGTGCAACATGTTCATGATCAAGTTGTTTAAAGTTCATTATATCGTTTCTAAGAGAGATGATCTTAGCGGGAGGAAAATACTTAGAGATAAAAGCATCTTTGCACTTGTTCCATGAATCAATACTATTCTTAGGCAAAGACGAAAACCAAGCTTTAGCATGATCTCTAAGCGAAAAAGGAAATAGCTTCAATTTAACGACATCATTATTGACATCTTTTTTCTTTTGCATATCACATAAATCGACGAAGCTATTCAGATGAGTAGCGGCATCTTCACTAGGAAGGCCGGCGAATTGATCTTTCATAACAAGATTCAATAAAGCAGTATTAATTTCACAAGATTCAGCATCGGTAAGAGGAGCAATCGGAGTGCTAAGGAAATCATTATTATTGGTATTGGTGAAGTCACACAATTTAGTAGTATCTTGAGCCATCGCGGCAAACAAGCAATCTAACACACGAGCAAACAAAAAGCAAGTGGACAAAAGAGGCAAACAGAGAGGGAGGATAGAGAGAGAGGGCGAATAAAACGGCAAGGGTGAATTGGGGGGAGAGGAAAATGAGAGGCAAATGGCAAATAATGTAATGCGAGAGATAGGGATTGTGATGGGTACTTGGTATATAACTTTTTGCGTAGACTCCCCGGCAACGGCGCCAGAAATCCTTCTTGCTACGTCTTGAGCTTGCGTTGGTTTTCCCCGAAGAGGAAGGGATGATGCAGCAGAGTAGCGTAAGTATTTCCCTCAGTTTTTGAGAACCAAGGTATCAATCCAGTAGGAGCCCACGCTCAAGTCCCTCGTACCTGCACAAAGCGATAGCTACTCGCAACCAACTCGATTAGGGGTTGTCAAGCCCTTCACGGTCACTTACGAGAGTGAGATCTGATAGATAGAATATTTTTGGTATTTTTGATATAAAGATGCAAAGTTAAAAGTAAAAGTAAAGTAAATAGCAAAACAATATAAAAGTGGTGGAGATTGATATGATGAGAATAGACCCGGGGGCCATAGGTTTCACTAGTGGCTTCTCTCAACAGCATAAGTATTCTACGGTGGGTGAACAAATTACTGTTGAGCAATTGATAGAATTGAGCATAATTATGAGAATATCTAGGCATGATCATGTATATAGGCATCACGTCCGTGACAAGTAGATCGAAACGATTCTGCATCTACTACTATTACTCCACTCATCGACCGCTATCCAGCATGCATCTAGAGTATTAAGTTAAAAACAGAGTAACGCCTTAAGCAAGATGACATGATGTAGAGAGATAAATTCATGCAATATGAAATAAACCCCATCTTGTTATCCTCGATGGCAATGATACAATACGTGCCTTGCTGCCCCTTCTGTCATTGGGTAAGGACACCGCAAGATCGAACCCAAAGCTAAGCACTTCTCCCATGGCAAGAACTACCAATCTAGTTGGCCAAACCAAACGGATAATTCGAAGAGAATTGCAAAGATAACCAATCATGAATAAAAGAATTCAGAGAATATTCAAATATTATTCATAGATAGACTTGATCATAAACCCACAATTCATCGATCTCAACAAACACACCGCAAAAACAAGATTACATCGAATAGATCTCCACGAGAGAGGGGGAGAACTTTGTATTGAGATTCAAAGAGAGAGAAGAAGCCATCTATCTACTAACTATGGACCCGAAGGTCTGAGGTAAACTACTCACACTTCATCGGAGGGGCTAGGATGATGTAGAAGCCCTCCGTGATGACAGCCCTCTTCCGGCGGAGCTCCGGAACAGGCCCCAAGATGGGATCTCGTGGATACAGAAAGTTGCGGCGGTGGAATTAGGTTTTTGGCTCCTGTTCTGATCCTTTGGGGGTACGTGTGTGTATATAGGAGGAAGGAGTACGTCGGTGGAGCACCGAGGGGCCCACGAGGCAGGGGGCCGCGCCCTAGGGGGGGCGTGCCCCCCACCCTCGTGACCACCTCTTTGATCCCTTGCAGTAGGGTCCAAGTCTCCTGGATCACTTTCGGTGAGAAAATCACGTTTCCGAAGATTTTATTCCGTTTGGACTCCGTTTGATATTCCGTTTATCCGAAACACTGAAATAGGCAAAAAAACAGCAATTCTGGATTGGGCCTCCAGTTAATAGGTTAGTCCCAAAAATAATATAAAAGTGGAAAATAAAGCCCAATATAGTCCAAAATAGTAGATAATATAGCATGGAGCAATCAAACATTATAGATACATTAGAGATGTATCAAGCACCCACCTGGAGCCTAGGCAAGAGCATGGCAGCCCACATTACCATGGGACGCATTGGAGAAGTCTACAACAGGGAACTTAAGGACACTATCTACCAGATATGTGGATGCCGAGACGAGCAATGGGAAGTAATCAGCACCAAGAAGGATAGGTCCATTGCAGCTTTCATCCAGGAGTTAAATCAGCACATTCGATGCCAGGAGAACCAGATGTGCACGGACATGATGGACTTAAAGGAGGCAAAGACTAGGATCATCGAACTGGAGGGAGAACTCAAGTTTACACGCGATGGATATGAGGAGGAAATCAAGACACTATTGGAGAAGAATGACGACCTGATCAAGAAGATCGGGGTATTCATGGGAGGCCCTACACCAGTAGAAGAAGACGATGACCCCACTTGCCCGGACAACTACATCATCATCGACGACACCGATTCAGATCCTAGTGAGGATGACTTTGAAGATGAAGCTGGAGCAGACATCATGGAGTCTTCCACCGATCAAAATTTCTAGATGACCACCATATATTAGTAGTTTTCCCCCATGTAATTAGTAGTAGATGAGCACCTTGCGATAGTCCTTGACAGTTGTATGCCCTTGCTTGATTTATTGAGTGAAATGTTTGTGTTTGTCTCATGTGCATATGGGTAGTGTTTTCTCATTAGACCCCTTTTCTATTCTGATCTCTTCCATCTAAACCCATTAGATGCCTCTGAGACGTGACCCCGGTTTTGTTTTCCCACCGGAGCTCACCCAGTTGATCCAGCAGCAGAATACTTTGATGCAATTGCTAGTTCAGAACCAGGGCAACAACAATAACAACAACAACAACAACAACAACCCGCCGCCAGTGGACAACCTAGCCCGTTTTCTAAGGTTACAGCCGCCGGTGTTCTCCAGTAGCACCGAGCTTATAGTTGCAGACGATTGGCTACGCCGTATTGGAAGGGAGTTGACCACCGCAGGTTGCACAGATGCTGAAAGAGTGTGTTTTGCCGCACACCAATTGGATGGACCTGCAGCCTCATGGTGGGAGAATTACACAGCCACCTTTCCTATAGCCAATGTCACTTGGGACCAGTTTCAGCAAGCTTTCCGCACCGCCCATGTCTCAACTGGAGCTATGCAGATGAAGAAGCGGGAGTTCCGCAACCTACGTCAGGGGAACTGTACTGTAGCTCAGTACGTGGATGAGTTTAGCAAGTTATCTCGCTATACCCCTGATGATGTAGCCACAGATGCCGCGAAGCAGGAGAAGTTTATGGAAGGGCTGAATGATGAGATGAGCATGCAGTTGATGGTAGCGACCTTCAACAACTACCAGGAGTTGGTAGATAAGGCTCTTATGATCGAAGGGAAGCAGCAGCAGATTGAGAGTCGCAAGAGGAAGTATGGACAAGGGAAGTATAACTCAGGAGCTCAGCAGAAGCCTCGCCTAACCCCGAATTCAGGAGGACTTGTTCATAACCATGGAGGTCACAACCACACTGGAGGAGGATCGCATAAACACAATGGTTCTAAGAATGGGGATGGGAACGGAGCTAACAACAATCATAACCGCCCCAATCCATCCACACCCACCAAAAGGGACTTAAGTCACGTTACTTGCTTCAAGTGCGGGAAGACTAGACACTGCGCCATGGAGTGCCCTGAAGGAAAGAATGGAAACGGAAATGGAAGCGCTGGGAAGAGGCCTAATCCATTCAACAAAGGACAAGTGAACCATGTTAACGTGGAGGAGGTTGAAGAGCAGCCGGACACGGTAATAGGTAAGTTTTTGGTTAAGTCATTTACCGCTCTTGTTCTTTTCGATACTGGTGCATCGTATTCATACATATCAAGGGGATTCGTGGATAAGTTTAAACTACCAACCCAAACCCTTAGGACCCCTCTCCTAGTGAGTTCACCCGGAGCAGAGTACATGGCTAGCCGATGGTGCGACCAGATACCCCTAACCATTGGCACCCATGTCTTTCCGTCCGACCTAATTATCTTGGAGTCACAAGGATTCGATGTGATATTAGGTATGGACTGGATGTTAAAGTATGGAGGAAGCATTGGCTGTGCTAGTAAGTCGATTTATCTCACCACCCCGGAGGGAAAAAGGATTAAGTATGTATCTAGGCATGTGCCTAGGAGGAGCCAAGTGAATGCCCTTACGGGAGTTGTTCAGGAGGAAGTACCTGTAGTAAAGGATTACCCGGATGTTTTTCTAGAGGAGTTACCAGGCATGCCACCGGACAGAGACATAGAGTTTTTGATAGAGCTATTGCCAGGTACCGGGCCAATATCCAAGAGACCCTATCAGATGCCCGCGAATGATCTGGAGGAAATTAAGAAACAAATCAAGGAGTTATTGGAGAAAGGATACATTCGAAGAAGTTCATCACCTTGGGGAGCCCCTGTGCTTTTGGTTGAAAAGAAGGATAAATCCCTAAGGATGGTTGTTGATTATCGAGCCTTGAATGAGGTAACGATTAAGAACAAGTACCCATTGCCAATGATCAATGATCTGTTCGATCAGCTGCGATCAGGATACCATCAGTTGAAGATTCGAGAGAAGGATATACCCAAGACAACGTTCACAGCGCGGTATGGATTATATGAGTACACGGTCATGTCATTTGGACTGACTAATGCCCCTGCCTATTTCATGAGCATGATGAACAAGGTGTTCATAGAATATTTGGACAAGTTTGTTGTGGTGTTTATTGATGATATTATGGTATACTCGAAGAATGAAGAGGAGCACAAAGAGCATTTGCGCCTAGTTCTCGAGAAACTCAGGGAACACCAGTTGTATGCCAAGTTCAGCAAATGCGAATTTTGGTTGAAGGAAGTCGGATTCTTTGGACATGTTATATCAGGAGAAGGTATAGTAGTAGACCCCAACAAGGTTTAGTCAGTCACTGAATGGTTGGCACCCACTTCAGTTAGCGAGATCCTTAGTTTCCTTGGACTCGCAGGATACTATCGGAGATTCATTGAGAACTTTTCCAAGATTGCGAAGCCAATGACTGAACTATTGAAGAAGGATACTAAGTTTAAATGGACAGACGATTGCGAGGCAAGTTTCTAGGAATTGAAGAAACGTTTTAACTACAGCGCCAGTGCTAACACTGCCAGATATACATAAGGAATTCCAAGTGTATTGCGACGCCTCTCGCTTAGGACTTGGATGTGTGCTTATGCAGGACGGAAGAGTTGTTTCGTATGCCTCACGACAACTAAAACCTCACGAGTTGAATTATGCCACGCATGATTTGGAGTTAGCAGCCGTAGTGCATGCATTGAAGACCTGGAGACATTATCTCATAGGAAACCGTTGTGATGTGTACACGGATCATAAGAGTTTGAAGTACATTTTCACCCAGAAGGAACTAAACCTTAGACAGAGGAGATGGTTGGAGCTTATAAAGGATTATGACATGAAGCTACACTATCATCCAGGAAAGGCCAATGTCGTAGCAGACGCCTTGAGCCGAAAGAGTTATGCTAATATCCTTGAAAGTAAGGGATTGCCGAAGGAATTAGCAGAGGATATCATGGAACTTCGATTGGAGATAGTTCCTAGAGGATTTGTTGCAACAATGGAGGTCCAGCCGAGGTTGCTGGACAAGATTCGGGAAGCTCAGAAGGATGACAAGGAGATTGCCGAGATAAAAGAGAAGATGGGCAAAGGAAAGGCCAAAGGTTTTCGTGAGGATGATCACGATGCCTTATGGTTTGAGGACCGAGTTTATGTGCCCAATAACCCAGAGATCAGGAAGTTAATACTTCAAGAGGCTCATGACTCACCCTACTCGATACACCCCAGAAACACCAAGATGTATCTGGATTTGAAGGAACATTTCTGGTGGACTGGTATGAAGAAGGATATTGCTGAGTATGTAGCCGTATGTGATGTATGTCAGAGAGTGAAGGCAGAACATCAGAAGCCAGCAGGACTGTTACAGCCTATGCTGATACCCAAATAGAAGTGGGATAAACTGGGCATGGACTTTATTACCGGATTGCCCAGGACCAAAGCCGGATATGATTCCATATGGGTAGTAGTTGATCGCTTGACCAAAGTGGCTCACTTCATCCCAGTGAAAACCACTTATACCAGTGTAAAGTTGTCCAAGATATACATGTCGTGGATCGTATGTTTGCATGGAGTTTCGAGGACCATAGTATCAGATAGAGGAACACAGTTTACTTCAAAGTTTTGGCATCAGTTACACCAGACTTTGGGAATGAGATTGGAGTTCAGTACCGCATTTCACCCGCGGACAGATGGGCAGACCGAGAGAGTCAACCAAACTCTAGAGGACATGTTGAGAGCACCAATAGCTACACGGAGTTCTCATACAACAATAGCTACCAAGCCAGTTTGAAGATGGCACCGTTTGAAGCCCTGTATGGACGAAGGTGCAGAACACCGTTGATGTGGGATGAGGTAGGAGACCGACAATTGTTTGGACCAGACTTGATTAAGGAGTCTGAGGAAAAGGTTAAATTGATTCGCGATAGACTAAAGATTGCTCAGTCCAAGCAGAAGAGTTATCCAGACTCAAAACGCAAGGAGGTAACTTACGAAATTGGAGATAGAGCATATCTGCGAGTATCGCCCTTGCGAGGAGTGAAACGTTTTGGAGTTAAGGGAAAGTTAGCTCCGAGATTTGTAGGACCGTATCGTGTTTTGGAACGGATGGGAGAAGTTGCCTACAAGTTGGAATTACCCGAGGGATTGTCAGGAGTTCATGATGTGTTCCACGTTTCACAGCTGAAGAAGTGTCATGCTGAGATGGCCGATATACCGTTAAGGGATACAGTACCCTTGGAGGCGATTCAGTTGGACAGTGATTTGACCTACGAGGAGAAGCCAGTTAAGATTCTAGAGTTTGCCAGTAGAGTCACTCGCAGTAAGGTTATCAAGTTTTGCAAAGTTCAGTGGAGCCACCATACCGAGGAGGAAGCCACCTGGGAACGAGAGGATGATCTTCGCAAAGACCACCCGCACCTATTTCCTAGCCAACCCGAATCTCGAGGGCGAGATTCATCTTAAGGGGGGTAGGTTTGTAACATCCCAAATTTTCAATTTGGAATGTTATACATAGATCATTCTTGCATATCATATTTTATTTGCATTTCGTCTCGCGATCCTCGAAATCCTAAGCAACTCAAGGACCCTCAGAGAGAGTTGGGGATTTTCCCGGTTTTCAAATTTGATTTTTATCAAATTTTGAAACGAGGATTTTGGTTTTAATTATTTTTCTCCCCGGAAATATTTCATACTAAAATATATGAGAGGAGATAATATGACCTCTCCAAGATAATTGAAATATTGGAGGAAAAATATTAAAATAAAATATTTGTTTTATTTGGATTTTATTGCAATTTTGTTTGCATTAGAAAAATTGCATGTTTTTCAAAATTGCATTTTAGGGCCAAGAAAATGTTCATCTCGTTCTAAATATTTTATTTAGGCGGTGAAAATTTATTTTGGCATTTTTAGATTTTTATTTATTTTTCTAGGATTTTATTTCCATCGGCGGAATTATTTAAAAAAAAAGTTCCCGCGCCCGCCTGGGCCTAAGGCCCAGCCGAGCCAGGCCGCCGCCGCCGACTCGGACTTGGAGTCCGGGCCGGACTCCTCTCCGTCGCCGCGCCTTGCCCCCTCCTCCAAGACGCCGCCCCCGCCCCTTTATATACCGCCACCCCCGCCGCCCAAACCCCCACACCACCGCCGCCCGCGCCAGCCGCCACCCCCGCCTCGCCGGAGCCCTCGCCGGAGGTACCGCGCCAGTTCTAAGCCGCCGGTTTTTTTAAAACAGTTCGGTTTTTTAGAAAACCCTAGATTCATTTTTTTTCAGATCACCGGTTTTTTCGGTTCTTCTATTTAGCGGACGTTCGTCCGTACGTTCGTTTTAATGAACGGTTCTTCACCCGTTAGTTACAGCTAACGAACGCTCGTTCATTAGTCTGTTCGTCAGTTTTCTTTTATCGGATTTATCTGCGATTATTCTCGATCGTGATTTCTGATCCGATCTTAGTTTCTGTTTATCTTTTCGCTCGTTAGTCAGAATCAGGCGATTCAAGCGCCTAGATCTTCGTCTTGAGACCCTCTTTCTGTTTAATCAACTTGAACAAGCTTTTGCTACTGTAAAATTTGACCTAGGTCCAGATTAGTAAACGGATCTTGTTTCTTTCGCCGTTTGAGTTTCGTTGCTCCGTTTGATTTGATTCTTTTTGCTAACCGGAGTTCTTAAGTTAAACTTTCTGGTCAACCTCTTTTATTTCAGTTTTGCTTGCGCATTCCTTGCTTGTTGCTTATGTATGTTATTGTTTGTTTGCGATAGAACACCCGGAGTGCGAAGCGTGCTACTACGAGTCTCTAGGTTTTGTAGATCGTCAGCAAGGCAAGTAACACTTTGATCATATCCCTTTATCACCCAGTTTTTCTGCATTAGTACCAATCCTCAAACATTGCATGATTAGGATGTCATTAACTTGTGGGTTGGGAAGTAGTTGATGAGGTAGAACCTATTTCCATGTTACATTCAAACCCTTGGGAGTTACTTCTACGCGTTGCTTATATTGCTATGCTATCCTCGTTGACGTGGTTTGGGTGAGTGAAATCCATGACAGATGTGAGATTGATAATTAATGGTTCAACTTAAGGTGGCAACTTAAATACACATCTGGGTGGATTGAGGCACCTGGAGTACCCAGTGTTGCCTGTATTTTTGGAAATCCCGGAGTAACCGTGTGATCTCCCTATGGACCGCCACCCAGACTCAAAGGGAACTGAGATTATTCATGCTAGAAACTTTCGTGTGCAGCCACAAGCTATTATGGGCTCTAGCATAGTTGAGTAAGTTACGTGAAGCTCTTGAAGAGGCAGATCAGCAGGTAGTGGGATGTAGGTTTGCTATGGTCTGTCCGGAGTAGAGAGTTAATGTTTCTGAAAGACTGTGTCTCGGTCATCCATTTCTCAAACACCATGTAGTGCGAGAAATCCAACGGAGGAGATCGAGTCTTGTGGGGAAAAGTGCGCAAACCTCTGCAGAGTGTATAAACTAATCATGGTTAGCCGTGTCCCCGGTTATGGACAAATCTTGAGTATCTAGTACTTGGGTTATCACATGTATCTCATCGCTCTTAATTAATACTGTTGGGTTGTTAACAACTTTAATTGGGATTGAGTTGGAGGAACCTTCTCAATGTTTGTTCAACTACCATGATAGTTAAATTTAAAATCTATTCCTTTGTTGTAGGAAAAATTTTCTTTTCGCAAAAACTATAACCATAGAGCTTTCCACCAGCCAAATATGCATGTAGTGATATCATTATTCTGTTCTGCTCTACCGTGTTACTTTGCCAGCATATTCCATGTGCTGACCCATTTTCGGGCTGCAACATTTTATGTTGCAGACTTTTCAGACGAGGAGTAAGGTTCGTTAGGTCGTTGCCGTGCAGCTCAGCTATGCCGTTGGAGTTGATGGACTCACTTTATCTTCCAGGCCTTCCGCTGTTATCGCATTAGATGGCCTTAAGCCATATTATTGTAATAAGTTCTCTCTGGAGACATTCGATGTAATAAGTGTGTGATTGCCACTCTGTTATAAATCCTTCGAGTATTGTGTGTGTCAGCATTACCGATCCAGGGATGACACTGAAGCACAGAGACTTGACCATCTGAGGTCGGGTCGCTACAGTATCCACGGGTGCCTTCCATACCAACACTTTCTATGGAATTTACTATTTGACAACATAAAATAAATTCATTTCTCATTTCGGGACTGGGCATCCCTAATACCTTTGCCTTACTCTCGTGCAATGACAAGTGAATAAACACTCATCCTGAGAATAACACATCTAGCATGGAAAATATTAGCCACCCCTCACCGCCTTGTTAGCGGTACGAGCACACAAAAGAGAAATTTATTTTGAATATTAGAGATGGCACATACAAATTTGCTTAGAACGACAAAAGAATACCGCATATAGGTAGGTATAGTGGATCATGTGGCAAAACTGGTTTAAAGTTTTTGGATGCACAAGTAGTAATCATACTTAGTGCAAAATGAAGGCTAGCAAAAGATTGAGAAGCGACCAACCAAGAAGCCAATAATCTCATAAGCGAGCATTAAGCATAATTAACACCGAACAATGCACCACAAGTAGGATATAGTTTCATTGCATCATTATTGACTTTCGTGCTTGCATAGGCAATCACAAACCTTAACACCAATATTATTACTAAAGCACAATTACTCATCAAGATGACTCACATATCACATCATCATATCTCAAAACTATTACTAATAATCAAGTTTATTTTGTCCAATGATATTCATGAAAGTTTTTATTATATCCTTCTTGGATATCTATCACTTTGGGACTAATTTTCATGTGTTGCTTTTGATAAGCTCAAACAAATATAAGTGAAGATCATGAGCATAATATTTCTTTCTATCAAATTAATTTAAGTGAAGAAAGAGAGAATTTCTTAAAAAATTACTAACTCTCAAATAAATCTAAGTGAATCAAGAGAGAATTTCTTCAAAAATACTAAAGCACACCGTGCTCAAAAAGATATAAGTGAAGCACTAGAGCAAGTCCATAGCTCATAAAAATTTAAGTGAAGCCTAGAGAGCAATTCTAATAAGTCATGACATAATTTTGGCTCTCTCAAATAGGTGTGCCCAGCAAGGAATCAAGACTTAAAACACACAAAAAACAACCAAATACTCATATCATACAAGACGCTCCAAGCAAAACACATAGTATGTGACGAATAAAAATATAGCTTCGAGTAAAGTATCGATGGTCGTTAGAAGAAAGAGGGGATGCCACTCGGGGCATCCCCAAACTTAGTTGCTTGCTCTCTTTTGTATATTAGCTTGGGATGCCGGGTAATACCCAAGCTTAGTCTCTTCTTACTCCTTATTCCTTCATCCATCGTAAGATAACCCAAAACTGGAAAACTTCAATCACACAAAACTCAACAAACCTTTGTGAGATCCGTTAGTATAAGAAAAAAATCAGTACTATAAGTACCATAGAAAACCAATTCATATTTTTTTTCTTGCATTATATATACTGTATTCCAACTTTTCTATGGCAAAAAATCATCAAAGAAAACCATAGAATCATCAAAACAAACACACAACGCAAAGAAAACAGAATAGTCTGTAGCAATCTGGATATTTCGAATACTTCTATAAATCCAAAAACTCTGACAAATTAGGACGACCTGGGAAATTTGTATATTAGTCTACTGCAAAAGGAATTGGTATTTTATTGCTCTCTGGTTAAAAATGACAATTATTTTCGCGTGCGCAAAAGTTTCTGTTTTTCAGCAAGATCAAACAACTATCACCCAAGAAGATCCTAAAGGCTTTACTTGGCACAAACACTAATTAAAGCACACAAAAAACACAATCATAACAGTAGCATAATTGTGCAAACACTCAAGAACAGAAAGAAAAAAGCAAAAATAAATTGTATTCATTGGGTTGCCTCCCAACAAGCGCTATAGTTTTACACCCTTAGCTAGGCATAAAGCAAGGATCTAAGTTTTTTCATCCGTAGTTTTGGCAATTTTTGTAAGTGTTTTCTCAAACCTGGAGGCTCTTTACGCTTCCCTAAATTCTCTAGAAAAGAAACCATCTTTAGATCCAAAATATCCAATCGCTTGATGCAAAGAGTAATCAAGGTATTCATGCGATTGATACTACCATTGAGATGTTTGAGGGGTTCATTATATTTTTGTAATTCAACCATATGTTTATGCAAATCACCAAGTTTATCTAACATTTGAAGTCCCTCTAGGTGAAAGAAAACCCTTCTTTTGAGGCGAAACCCCCAAAATTCCTTCTAAAATTTCATAGGCGACATTAGCATCAAGCTCAATAAAATTCCCTTTGGCGGCGAAATCTAAGAGTTGTCTATGATGCAAAGCCAATCCTATGTAAAAATTACGAAGCAAGATCTTAGCATCCCCCTTTAAATTGTAAATACGATAGGATTCCATAAGCCTATACCAAGAATCTTTCAAATTTTCTCCTTGTCTTTGCTTGAAGTATAGGACTTCAAAGTCTGGTGACAAAGGAGGAGTAGACACGCTAGCCATCAGGACTAGTAAGCAAGAGAACGGCAAACGAAAAAGAGGGGCGAATAAAACGGCAATTTTTGTGAAGTGGGGGAGAGGAAAACTAGAGGCAAATCGCAAATAATGTAAATTGCGAGGAGATGAGATTTGTGATTAGGAACCTGGTATATGTTGAAGATCCTCCCCGGCAACGACGCTAGAAATTCCTTTTGATGCGGCTTGAAGCTACGTCGGTATTTCCCCAATGAGGAAAGGATGATGTAGCACAGCGGCGGTAGGTATTTCCCTCAGTGATGAGACCAAGGTTATCGAACCAGTTGGAGAACCAAGCAACACAACGTAAACAGCCCCTGCACACAAATAACAAATACTCGCAACCCGGCGTGTAAAAGGAGTTGTCAATCCCCTTCGGGTAGCGAGGCCCCAAGATAGGCAAACGGACGTGGAATAAATTGTAGTAGATTGATAGATAGAATGCCAAAGAAAATAAATAAGAACAAAACGCAGCAAGGTATTTTTCTATTTTTGGTTTAATATATCTGAAAATAAAAACAAAGAAAAAGTAGATCACAAAGGCAAATAATATGAGAAAGAGACCCGGGGGGCGTAGGTTTCACTAGTGGCTTCTCTCGAGAAAAATAGCAAACGGTGGGTAAACAAATTACTATTGGGCAATTGATAGAACTTCAAATAAACATGATGATATCCAGGCAATGATCATTACATAGGCATCACGTCCAAGATTAGTAGACCGACTCCTGCCTGGATCTACTACTATTACTCCACACATCGACCGCTATCCAGCATGCATATAGTGTATTAAGTTCAAGGGGAAATGGCGTAATGCAATAAGAACGATGACATGATGTAGACAAGATCTATCTATGTAGAGATAGACCCCATCGTTTTATCCCTTGTAGCAATGATACATACGTGTCGGTTCCCCTTCTGTCACTGGGATCAAGCACCGTAAGATCGAATCCACTACAAAGCACCTCTTCCCATTGCAAGATAAATAGATCAAGTTGGCCAAATAAAACCCAAATATCAGAGAATACATGCGAGGCTATAAGCAATCATGCATATAAGAGATCAAAGAAACTCAAATAACATTCATGGGTATAAAAAGATAGATCTGATCATAAAGTCAAAGTTCATCTGATCCCAACAAACACACCACAAAAAGAGTTACATCATATGGATCTCCAAGAGACCATTGTATTGAGAATCAAACGAGAGAGAGGAAGCCATATAGCTACTAACTACGGACCCGAAGGTCTACAAAGAACTACTCACGCATCATCGGAGAGCCACCAATGGAAGTGGTGAACCCCTCCATGATGGTATCAAGATTGGATCTAGTGGTTCTGGACACAGCAATGGCTGGAATTGCTTTTCGTCGACTCCCCTGGGGTTTCTAGAATATTGGGGTATTTATAGAGCAAAGAGGCAGTCCCGGGGGCACCCGAGGTGGGCACAACCCACCAAGGCGCGCCTGGGCCTCCTGGCGCGCCCTGGTGGGTTGTGCTCCCCTCGGAGCACCCCGAGGCGCTGCCTTGGCCATTGGGTGTCTTCTGGTCCATAAAAAATATCTGTGAAGTTTCGTTGCATTTGGACTCCGTTTGGTATTGATTTCCTGTGATGTAAAATGATATAAAATGATTTTAAAACATCCAAGATTGATAATATAATAGCATGGAACAATAAAAAATTATAGATACGTTGGAGACATATCATTGACTACGATGAGACTTTCTCACCCGTAGCGATGCTTAAGTCTGTCTGAATCATGTTAGCAATTGCCGTATTTTTTTATTATGAAATCTGGCAAATGGACGTCAAAAATGTATTCCTTAATGGAGTTCTTAAAGAAGAGTTGTATATGATGCAACCATAAGGTTTTGTCGATCCTAAAGGTGCTAACAAAGTGTGCAAGCTCCAGCGATCCATTTATGGACTGGTGCAAGCATCTCGGAGTTGGAATTTATGCTTTGATGAGGTGATCAAAGCATATGGTTTTATACAGACTTTCAAACAAACCTGTATTTACAAGAAATTGAGTGGGAGCTCTGTACATTTCTAATATTATATGTGGATGACATATTGTTGATTGGAAATGATATAGAATTTCTGGATAGCATAAAAGGAAACTTGAATAAGAGTTTTTCAATGAAAGACCTCGGTGAAGCTGCTTATATATTGGGCATCGATATCTATAGAGATAGATCAAGACGCTTAATTGGACTTTCACAAAGCACATACCTTGATAAAGTTTTGAGGAAGTTCAAAATGGATCAGTCAAAGAAAGGGTTCTTGCCTGTGTTACAAGGTGTGAAGTTGAGTCAGACTCAATGCCCGACCACTGTAGAAAATAGAGAGAAAATGAAAGTCATTACCTATGCCTCGGCCATAGGTTCTATCATGTATGTTATGTTGTGTACCAGACCTGATGTGTGCCTTGCTATAAGTCTACCAGGGAGGTACCAAAGTAATCCAGGAGTGTATCACTAGACAACGGTCAAGAACGTCCTGAAGTACCTGAAAAGTACTAAGGATATGTTTCTCTTTTATGGAGGTGACAAAGAGCTCATCGTAAATGGTTACGTCGATGCTAGCTTTGACATTGATCCGGATGACTCTAAGTCACAAACCGGATACGTATTTATATTGAATGGTGGAGCTGTCAGTTGGTGCAGTTCCAAGCAAAGCGTCGTGGCGGGACCAATGTGTGAAGCAGAGTACATAGCTGCTTCGGAAGCAGGAAATGAAGGAGTTCATATCCGATCTAGGTGTAATACCTAGTGCATCAGGTCCAATGAAAATCTTTTGTGACATACTGGAGCAATTGCCTTGGCGAAGGAATCCAGATTTCACAAAAGAACCAAACACATCAAGAGACGCTTCAACTCCATCCGTGATCAAGTCAAGGAGGGAGACATAGATATTTTCAAAATACATACGGATCTGAATGTAGCAGACCCGCGGACTAAGCTTCTTCCATGAACAAAACATGATCAGCACCAAGACTCCATGGGTGTTAGAATCATTACAATGTAATCTAGATTATTGACTCTAGTGCAAGTGGGAGACTGAAGGAAATATGCCCTAGAGGCAATAATAAAGTTGTTATTTTATATCTCCTTATATCATGATAAATGTTTATTATTCATGCTAGAATTGTATTAATCGGAAACTTGATACATGTGTGGATACATAGACAAAACACCATGTCCCTAGTAAGCCTCTACTAAACTAGCTCGTTAATCAAAGATGGTTAAGTTTCCTAACCATAGACATGTGTTGTCATTTGATGAACGGGATCACATCATTATGATAATCATGTGATGGACAAGACCCATCCGTTAGCTTAGCATATTGATCGTTCAGTTTTATTGCTACTGCTTTCTTCATGTCAAATACATATTCGTTTGACTATGAGATTATGCAACTCCCGGATACTGGAGGAATATCAAACATCACAACGTAATTGGGTGATTATAAAGATGGCTACAGATATCTCCGAAGGTGTTTGTTGGGTTGGCATAGATCGAGATTAGGATTTGTCACTCCAGTGTTTGAGAGGTATCTCTGGGCCCTCTCAGTAATACACATCATAAGAATTCTTGCAAGAAAAGTGACTAATGAGTTAGTTGTGGGATGATGTATTACGGAACGAGTAAAGAGACTTGCCGGTAATGATATTGAACTAGGTATGAAGATACCGACAATCGAATCTCGGGCAAGTAACATAGCGATGACAAAGGGAATAACGTATGTTGTCATTACGGTTTGACCGATAATGATCTTCGTAGAATATGTAGGAACCAACATGAGCATCCAGGTTTCGCTATTGGTTATTGACCGGAGAGGTGTCTCGGTCATGTCTACATAGTTCTCGAACCCGTAGGGTCTGCACGCTTAACGTTCAATAACGATTTTGTATTATATGAGTTACGTGACTTGGTGACCGAATGTTGTTAGGAGTCTCGGATGAGATCACGGACATGACGAGGAGTCTCGAAGTGGTCAAGAGGTAAAGATTGATATATAGGACGATAGTATTCGGACACCAACAGTGTTCTGGAGGGTACCTGGTCCATATCGGGTCACCGGAAGGGGTTCCGGGCACCCCCTGGCAAAGATATGGGCCAAGAGGGGAAACACAGCAGCCAGCAGGGGGCTGCTATGCCCCCCATATGGGCCGCACCAGAGGACAATGGAAAGAGGGGAAGAGAGAAGGAAGGTGAGGGATTCGGCCTCCCCCTTCCTTCTCTCCTCCCTCCTCTTTCCTTCCCCCTCCAGTGAAAAAGGAAAGAGGGATCGAATTGGGGAGGAACCCCAAGTAGGATTCGGCCTACTTGGGGCTCCCTCTTTGGCTGCTCCCTCTCCCTCCCACCTATATATATGAAGGGGGAGGCACCTAGAACAGAACAACAACATCTGTTAGCCGTGTGCGGCGCCTCCCTCCACAGATTACACCCTCGGTTATATTCTTGTAGTGCTTAGGCGAAGCCCTGCGGATCCCTTCACCATCACCGTCACCACGTCGTCGTGCTGACAGAACTCATCTACTTCCTTGACAGTTTGCTGGATCAAGAGTTTGAGGGACGTCATCGAGCTGAACGTGTGTTGAACTCGGAGGTGCCGTACGTTCGGTGCTTGATCGGTCGAAACGAGAAGAAGTTCGGCTACATCAACCGCGTTGTCAAACGCTTCCGCTTTCGGTCTATGAGGGTACGTGGTCACACTCTCCCCCTCTCGTTGCTATGCATCTCCTAGATAGATCTTGCGTGAGCGTAGGAAATTTTTGAAATTGCATGCTACGTTTCCCAACATCTATTGCATTCCCTAATAGCAAACAGTTCACCGGAGCGAACTGTATGTCGTATATTGCACACACATTGATATGGCTGCCCGTTTCTGTTGTTCTATCTAATCACAAACAGTTCGTATGGATCAACCGTATGCCCTGCGTCACACACGTAACTAAAATCTGAACCGTGTTTGATGTCTCCGCCATCGCAAGCGTTTTGCATCTTTTTTGACAGGGTTTTTGCATCCCCGTTTGTGATTAATGCATCGCACGCAGTTTTGTCAAAGGGTCTCTGATCCTAGTGCCACGTTAGCAGCATCCTGTAGTAGTGATCATACGCCTGGGAAGACGGCCTGGTCACTGACCGATGAAAACAATCGGACCCAAAAAGGCGCCTCAAATCGACCTCAAACGCCCAGGCTGACCGACACTCCTCATATTCACCCCAAATATGGGGTCGATACGAGGTGACCCGGGCATGACCAGGCGCATCCACCACATCGAATCCAGTCCACGCTGGCCCACTGGACCCCTGATGACCCACGAGTATAGGGAATCACAACAATCTTCTAGGGTAATATTTCACCCAAATTTATTGATTCGACACAAGGGAAGCCAAAGAATATTTATAAGCCTTAGCAGTTGAGTTGTCAATTCAATCACACCTGAGAAGTTGTTTCTCTGCAGGAAAATATTAGTAGCACAGTAATATTATAGTTTTGATAGCAATAGTAACAGTAGTAGTAATGGTAACAGTTTCCTAGCAATTGGAACAACGACAACGATAGTGATTCAAGCAATACAATATTGTGAGAAAGCGTAGGCGTGGAGTGGTGATGGATATTTGGATGAAATTCATCATGTAATAGTTAGAGCGATGCACAATATCTCCAATTCATCAATCATATGTAGGCATGTATTCCGTATATAGTCATACGTATTAAGGTGCTCCTTTTAATAGAGAACCGGAAGAAAGCATTAACACATAGTGAATACATGAACTCCTCAAATTACAGTCGTCCCCGAAGAGTATTGCAATTATTGTCACCTTGGGGTCTACGGTTCAGAACAATAACAGGTGCATATAACTTGCAGATAGGATCAATAACTCAAATATATTCATGAAAACATAATAGGTTCAGATCTGAAATAATGGCACTCGGTCTTTAGTGACAAGAATTAAGCATAGCAAAGTCATAACAACATTAATCTCATAGCATGGTGGATACTAGGAATCAAGCCCTAACAAATTGACTCGATTACATGACAAGTCTCATCCATCTCCATCTACCACCAGTATGTCTATGATGAAATTACTCACTCCTGGTGGTGAGCATCATGAGGTTGTTGATGACGACGCCGAATCCCCCTCTCCGTAGCCCCAAACGGATTTCGGATCAGCCCTTCCAATAAAGAACAGTAGGTGGCGGCTTCATATTGTAAAACACAATAATTCTTTCTCTCTGGATTTGTTCTTGGGAAGACGATACTTATAGGCTTGGATGTAGGGCAAAGGAGCCACATGGGCCCGACAAGCTCAGCCGGCACGCCCCGGGGGGACACCCCCTGAGCTGGTGGCTCTTTGGTGGCCCCTCTCTGATAATTGTTTGCGCAAATATATTTTTATATATTCTAAAATAATTCTTTGTAAATTTTGTCCGATCCTGAATTTTTTTATTTCTGCATAAAAAATAACACCAAGGTAGTTCTGCTGAAAACAACGTCGGTCCGAGTTAATTTCATTCAGATCATGCAAATTAGTGTCCAAAACAAAAGCATAAGTCTTGGAAGAAGTCGATACGTTGGAGACGTATCAATTCCACATATATTTGTCCCCATCCGCTCCCTAGACCAAACCCTAGCCACTCCACTCCGCCAACCAAGCTCCCGCCCGGCGATCTCCGGCCTTCTTCGGCATGGAGAGCAGCGGATCTGAGTCCTACACCTCCAGACTTGTCGACCTCGAGCTCATCCCACGCGTCCCCTAGGAGGAGATGATCGTCCGCTTGCGCTCCGCCGCTCCCGAGAGGAGGCCGCCCGACGACAGCGCTCGGAGCCCTTTTGTCAGGAACCCATTGTGTTCGCCGAAATGGCGCATTGATCCGCCGCGAGGTGTGTCGCCGCTGCCTCACCGGAGGCAGTGCGGTCTGTCTAGCGTCCGAATGCGGTGGCGGACGCGCAACCCCTTCGTTGGCGCGCCAGGTAGGAGGTGAACGCATGGGCGTCGTCCAACGCAAACATAGTGCGGTGTGCCCTCGTGCGAGGTAGCGGGCACGGGAGATGGTTGTAGCCCTCACAACGGTGGATGTTGGCGAGGTGGAATCGTATTCTCCGACGCCCCGTACGGTGGACCAGTCCGGGCACCGCAACCGCGTCGGGTGGATATCGTCGGCTCATCCCAGGATGGATCCATCATCGATCTCACGTCCACCAGCACCGCATGGGAAACGGTGACGCCTTGAGTCCCGTTAGCCGGTCCATGTCCCATGTCCTATTCTATCTCGCCGGTGACCGAACTAACACTCTGAGAGGCGCGGCAGAGTCGGGCGAGTTTCGCTTAAAATTGGATTTACGCTGCATGCAATAATATGGATTTGAGGTTTCTAATTTGAGATATCCGGTTGTATATCGATTATTTGAGGCGTGAACGGCCAGTGTCCACGGACACGCCCGTGTTTAAGGGGTCGGATTTGTTCTATCCGGGTGTAGATGCTCTAATTGAATGAGCTCAAGGTACTCGCTTCATCCTGATCCTCCCGGTGGATCATCTGCTTTACTCAAAGTTTTCTTTAACATAGTACAATAGTAGACACTCAAAGTTTTCTTGTTGGGAGCCCAATGATAATTAATTATATGTGTGTAAAATATAGCCATTGTAATTCGAATGTCGTGAGGTTTGAAGATAACTTGAATCACGTCACCTCATGGGATTCAAACTACCCGCCAAAAAAAAACAAGTTATCTTCAAACAGTATTTTTTTTTCACAAAGCTCGCAGCCAGGTCTACGTTCTCTGCCACAAGTAGGGAACAAAATACTACGAGCTTGTAGTTTGGCCGTATGTCCATACGCAAGTTGCAATCAAACGCGAGTAAAGTAGTCCAGCGAGTAGGTGAGGAAAGGTTAGTATTAACGAACGTGATGCTTACCGGAAGGAGATGTAATCTGGCCTTTTCTGGGAAACATATTTAATACTACTTGAGAAGGATGACTTCCATGCTTGCTATTAAAATAAAATGCGTTTTAGGTGTGAAGTTGCTTTCGCACGTACTCATGCGAGCTTGTTGTTAACCTAAAAATAACAATCTTCTATAGAAGGAAATCACATAATATATTTCTTAAGGTCTTGAGTATCAGCGGCTGCTGCAGATCAGTTTATAACAACCTCCATATCTTATGAATACTTACATCAATGCCATCAATATAAAAAGAAGATCATATTTCCGAAACTTGATTTTAAGAAAGCATTTGATATGCTCAGCCATGACACAATTATTGAGATCTTAAAGGCCAAAAGCTTGATTCTAATTGGATATCATGGATTAAGCAAATTTACAGCACTAGCTTTTCTTCAGTCCTCCTAACTGGGGTCCCTGGCAAACAATTCCTCTACAAACAAGGTGTTAGACAAGGAGACCCACTCTCCCATTTGATATTTGTACTCGATGTTGACCTGTTACAAACCATGATGAATGAGGCAATGTGAAACTCACTTATTAAAGCTCCTCTTACAAATTCTCAGAGCCCAAATTTCCTAATTATGCAATATGTTGATGACACTATTCTGGTTCTCCCACCTGAGGCTACCAACTCATGCACGTCAAGAACCTCTTACTGCATTTTTCTGCTTTCACTGGACAGAAAGTTAATTATGGGAAATCTACTATGATTGCAATTAACACCCCTGATCACAAAATGTCATCGCTCTCTGGCATACTTGGGTGTAAGATTGGATCATTGCCATAACACTACCTGGGGCTTCCCCTTAGTCTGATGAGACCCAAACTGGTGGACTATTTTCCTCTTCTGAGAAGAATTGAAACACGACTCCAATGTTGTTCCACTTTACTCTCCTATGGAGATAAGCTCACTCTCATTAAATCAGTTTTATCAAGCATGTCGATTTTCTTCATGAGCACACTGAGATTACCTAAATATGTGATCCATCAAATCAACAAGTACTTAAAACATTGCTTTTGGAGAAAATATGGATATGAAGAGACAATTGTTGCCCTGATCTCATTGGATAAAGACAGCCAACCCAAATCTCATGGTGGACTAGGGGTACCGAATATTGAGACTCATAACCAGACCCTTCTTATGAAATTCCTCCATAAGTTCCTCAACAAAAGTGATAGACCTTGGGTGCAGATTATTCGGGAAGCCGATTACTCCACTCAGAACCCTGGTACTAATATGGTTGACTCTTTTTGGTGGAGGGACATACTGAAAGTCCTACCCACTTTCAAGCACTTTGCTGTCTGCAAACCTGGCGGTGGAGAAACACTTCCGTTCTGGCAGGACACTTGGGGCCAGAGACTCCTACACCTCCAATATCCTGAGTTGCTTTCTTTCACCAACAACCCGGATGTCACACTCCAGCAAAGCTCTGCAACCGGAGAATCTTGAGGATCTCTTCCACAGGCCATTGTCACAGACTGCTCATCAACAATTCATTGAGATTCAGAACATAACCACCAATCTGCCAGTCAGCACTCACAGAGACTCATGAATTATACACAGGCACTTCATATTCCTCTATGAAAATGTATAAAAGCATTGTTAACCCCTCTAATAACCACCATCTCTTCAAGCTCCTATGGAAAGAATCCTCTATGCTCAGACCCAAAATCTTCTTCTGGCTTTTGCTCTATGACAGAGTCAACACAGGAAACATGCTCTAGTGAAAGTCTACTTACCTTCCATCATACAATTGTGTCCTATGCAGTGATCAGACAGCTCAGACTTCCATGCATCTTTTCTGGGATTGCAACTTTGCACTCAACAGCTAGAGTTCTATCATACCCAATAAAAAAGAGGCCTCTCAAGCTATGATGAAATCACTTTGGCCATCTCAATGTTGCCAAAGGAGTTAGCGCTGGATATCATTATCATGGGATGCTGGAGTATTTGGATGGTGAGGAATGATAAGATTTTCAGACATATCCCGGCACATCCACTTTGCTAGAATTTCTATATGAAGGAGGGACTCTCTTATTCTATCTTGAGATCCAAACCAGTCAAGGCCAATAAGCTAATGTCCTGCATTAGTAACAACTTGTAATTTATTATGACCTCCTTTGAGAGAGCTGGCGTTGGGTAATTGATGTAATTTTTGGACTTTATTTATATATATATTAATGAAAATTAGCGTACGGTCAGAGTGCTAAAAAAAGTGTCGCTGATTTAGTACAAATTATATTAAATCAGCGACACTTATTTTGGGACGAAGGTAGTCGGCTGGAGATGAGAGTTGAAATACAAAATTTTGTGAGATATATTCAGTAAACAATTGGATCCATGTGCCCTACATCACAATAAGAGTCATAATCCAGATCAGAGCTATAAAGAATTTTGGAAAGAGTACATGGAAATTCAAATCGGAGTTTGGGCTCACATGCTCCCGAGTGAATAGTAAAAAAATGATAAACATAAGTAGAGAAACTTAACTTTTAAGACAACGAATAGGTTTGCCACTTCTAACCAAGTGTAAATTTTCATGAAGTAAGTTCATATGTAGTTTGAGCAAAAACAAAGTGCTAAAAAAGGTCATTTAGAGCACTGAATTTTGGATTTTACTAGACAACACATGTATATTTTTTCTTCAAAAAAGATGCATGTACTACATTTGTATTCACATAACAATTTTTATACTCCCTCCGTAATTTAATATAAGACATTTTTTGCACTATGGCGGTGTCAAAAAATCTTTTTATATTAAGTTACAGAGGGAGTTGTATTTTGATTTTGTTTAATATTTTAAATTTTAGTATTCAAAAGTGCGAGCATATGAGACCGAGCTCCAAATGGCCTCCACCCAAATCACTCAGCCTTTTTCCTTTTCTTTCGATGTACAATTGCTCATGTTTTGAATAAATGGAATACAAGTCCACATGACGATCAACTCTCTATCGAGTAAATAGCATAAAGCTATCACAATGGCAGTTAGGGTTCCGAAAAAACACCTAGTTATTTTCTTTTGCGCATACCTACCGTTTAGAGTCTAATTTCCACAGGAAATAGTGGTGGCCGTATGGGTTTAAATTGATCCTGATTACAACAGGGGTGGCCCACCCGTCAGGTCCACGTGGGCAAAGGAGAGACGAAAGGGGGTTAATGACCGTTCGGCACTCTCGGTTCCGTCGGAGCATTATGAACGTTTTTCTTCACGGAAATTTACAGTATGTAAACATTCAACCATGTTTGTTGCAATTTTTAAAATTTTGTTTACTATCTTTTTTTTATTTTACTATCCAGGAGGGTGCATTTGAACCCGGAAGCTGAAACTGCACATGCTCGTTGCAGCCTATTCTGCAGTCAAAGTAGCAATCATCCGAATGCGGCAACTTCCTCTCACCGTAGTACGTATTATTGGCGTCACTCAGCGCAGTCCATTCAAGGCTATCGTTGTCCCTGGTTTGCCGTCTCTGCCCATAGCAGCGTGCTTCACGCCCTGCGTGTCACCCGACCCGATCTCGTCTCCGGAGCGTGGAGACTGCAGGTGGCAAACGCATGATGACTCGACGACCTTCACCCTTTTTTTATCATCAGTCTGCGCTCTGGGTTAGGTGGAGAGGGCTTGCGAGGAAATGGCCGGAGACACACGAGTTGCATGTGCGTCGGCTGCAGCTTGATTTATCTCTTGGTCATGTCAGCGCAGCCGTGGATCCAGCTGCTGCACATGGATGGACTGCGTCCTTCGTCCCCTTATCATTTCAGCATTTTTTAGTACCTCGCGGAAGAAAGAGGGTTGACCGACCAATCAGTTTCGTTTAACGGGTGGTGGTTTACATATGTGTCATATAATAAACGTTTTATTGTTTACCTGTCTCCCATCAGTGTCGGCGCGGGTCTGCCGGCCATGGAGGCAAAATGGACCTGCCATTGCCCGTTAGAAGATTTCTGCTCTGCTTTTAGGTGATTTTTAGGGTCGGTTAAAGTTCGTGTCTTTTTTAGGAAGGCGAGACGATGGCGGCTTTCTAAAGATGAAATAAGATCCTCTCATCTTGTCTGATGCGTCTAGCATTGTCGCGAAGTGTGTGGAGGTGCATCTCCGACGGATCTTGTGGATTCGGTCGGTGTTAGTCCTTCATTCGGCGTGTGTCTATAGGTTGGATCCTTTCAATCTACGCTTATCTTCATCGTCAACAGTTGATGTTTTGGTGTGATGGTCTTTTGGGGTCTTATCACGATAACTTCTCAATTGTGCACTACAATAAGGTTTGTCCGGCTTCGATGATGGAGGGGCGATGACGATGACGCGTCTTGGGCTTGCTATAGTGATTGTAGTCATCGCGACGGTCTACAGACATAAAAGTAAGTTTTGTTGCTTGTGATGTTCTTTGTACCACTGCGATAGTTGATGAATGGATCGAAATTTTCCAGAAAAACACATTATGTTATTTATTTCCAAAAATATATAAAATGCCGTAAAAGTGTGCCACACATGTATGAAATATGGGAGTGCATAGCATAAAACTGCCGTTTTCAAGGTTAGAGTCCGAAATTCCACCTTGTTTTGACAAAACACCACCACTTCAAAGTTAATGCGCTTAAAAAACACGGATGACCGATTTGCTGAAAACTAACCATGATTATGACAAATGTGGCCCATGTGTAAGTGCTAACATGGCACAAAAGCTAACTATGTTTATCTGACCGTTATATTGGATGTTATGACAGGTAGGACCTACATGTCCCCCTTTCTTCTCTCGTCCACAACATCAACCAAGGGAGCTCCCGACCCCCCCCCCCCATCGGAGGTCGACAAAATGCAAGGAAGACGTTGGGCTCAAATGCAAGGTTTGTAGCAAGCCACAATTTTTCTCAAATGACCTCAAGGATTATTGAACCAACAGGGGCTTAGGAATCACAACCAATTATCAGCACTTGCATACACAAATGTGAAACTTCCTCGTCCCCTACATGCAGCAGTACAATGATGGTGCCTCTCTCTTTACGTCTATGTCGGCCCGACTGTCGACACCACCACACCCACAAGCTCCCATGACTACACCGGCCTCTACTTCGACTCCGAGCTGGGACCAAGCTGTTTTTCTACAAGCCATAAACAACTTTGCTGCACAAGGAAACTCAGGTACGGATTGGATTTTCGATTCTGGTGCTTCTCGTCATATGTCTGCATCGAGTAATTTGTTTTATTCTTGCACACCTTCATCTTTTCCCTCTATTAGTCTCGGTGATGGATCTTTCTTTCCTATTTACTGTGTCGGTCAGGCTCAAATCCAATCCCCAACTAAGGCTTTGCTTCTTCGTGATGTTCTTTTAGCTCCTGCCTTTATTAAAAATCTTATTTCTGTTCGCCAAATCACCACTGATAATCTTCTTTCTGTTGAGTTTGACCCCTTTGGTTTGTCTGTGAAAGACTACCGGACCAAGGTCGAGATCGCACGATTCAATAGCTCCGGTGATTTATATTCTTTCCATGGTGTTCCAGCCACTGCTCCTCCAACATCTATGGTGGCCTCTGTTGATATGTGACACCAACGTCTCGGCCATCCCAATAAAAATGTGTTATCCACACTTCTTAGTGAATTTTCAATACCTCATAATAAAGACTTTCATAATTCTTCTATGTGTCAGTCATGTCAATTGGGCAAACATGTTTCCCTTCCCTTTAGTTCCTCTCAATCCTCTAGTACTTTTCCTTTTGAATTATTTCATTGTGATCTCTGGACATCACCAATAGAAAGTATCTGGTTTTAAGTATTATCTCGTGATTCTTGATGCTTTTACTCATTATGTTTGGACTTTTCCTTTACGCAACAAATCCGATGTTCATAATATATTCCTTAACTTTCAGCGATATGTCTCGATCCACTTTTTTCTTCCTATAAGATTCATACAATGTGATAATGATAGTGAATTTGACAACTTTAAAAATCAAAATTTCTTTCTACAATATGGAATTCTCTTGCGTTTCTCATGTACTTATACCTTCCCTCAAAACGGCAAAGCCGAGCGTTCTCTTCGTACTCTTAATGACATCATTCGCACTCTGCTTGTTCAATCTTCTATGCCTTCGATGTTCTGGGCAGAGGCACTCCACACGGCCACATATTTACTCAATATTCGTCCATCTAAAGTTAACCCACAAACTACTCCTTACTTTTCTTTATTTCTCTCTCATCTAAATTACTCCGACGTTCGCGTCTTCGATTGTCTTTGTTTCCCAAACTCCTACTCCACTTCTCCTAAAAAACTTTCCACGCGCTCTATCTCATGTGTCCGTCTAGGTTTTTGTGACGAGCACAAGGGTTATCATTGTCTAGATCTTGTTAGTGGTCGTGTTCATGTGTCTCGTCATATAACATTTGCTGAAAACATTTTTACCTTTTCCGAGCATCAACAATTAGATCCCAACTCATCCACGCCGTCCACTAGTCCCTCTCATCGCAATCATCTTCCCTTCTTTCACCCGCCGACCTATCCAGCGAAACCAGCCACAGTAGCGGATCCTGCCCCCACCACTTCTGTCACCACCTCTGTCCCGGCAGAGGAAAACACATTACACTCTGACGCGGCAGACCTCCTGCCACCGCAGTCTTCACCGCCATCTCCTGCGTCCGCTTCCTCCGCTGCGTCGGACGCGTTCACCACATCTTCCCCCACCCCTCCTGCTCATGCTATTCCCGTTTCAGCTCCTACTAACGATCATACCATGTGCACACGTGCCAAGTCCGGGTTTCGTTTACCTGCAAAAGATCGTCTTAATCTTCATGCATCTTTATCTCCTTCCTCTCTACCCAAATCTTACAAATCAGCTCTCCTAGATCCTGATTGGGCCGTAGCTATGAAAGATGGATATGATGCCCTCCTGCAGAATAACACGTGGCAGTTAGTTCCTCATCCTTCCAATACAAATATCGTTTCGGGCAAATGGGTTTTTCGCCATAAATTTAATTCTGATGGGAGTCTTGCACGTTATAAGGCTCTATGGGTGTGCCGTGATCACTCTCAGCAACACGGTATCGATTATGATGTGACTTTCTCTCCAGTTGTCAAGCCCAGCACTATTCGCAGTCCTTAGCATCATCATCTCTTCTTCCTGGCCAATTCATCAACTAGATGTCAAAATTGCTTTTCTTCATGGCTCTTTCCAAGAAACAGTCTATTGTCAACAACCTCTTGGCTTCGAACATTCCTCATATCCTAATCATGTTTGTCTTCTTTAAAAATCTCTTTATGGTCTTAAACAAGCACCACGTGTCTGGTTCCAACGCTTTTCTACTTATGTTCAAACCATTGGTTTTACCCCCTTCCCGTTCTGACACTTCTCTATTTACCTTTCATCACAACACCAACACTGCTTACCTTCTTTTATATGTTGATGATATTATCCTCACAACTTCCTCACAATAATTTTTAAATCATATTATCTCTCTTCTTCGCCACAAATTTTCTATGACAGATTTAGGTCTTGTTCATCACTTTTTAGGTATTGTTGTTATCCGTGACTCTTCTGGTCTTTTCTTGTCTCAACGGCAGTACACTCTGGATCTTCTTTCTCGTGCTGGTATGCTTGATTGTCAAACTTCTCGTACCCCTGTTGATACAGGTTCCAAACTCTCTGCCGACGATGATCCTTTCTTTGATCCTTCTCTTTATCATAATCTTACCGGTGCACTTCAGTATCTCACTCTCACTCGCCCTAAAATTTCTTTTGTTGTTCAACAAGCTTGTTTATAGATGCATGATCCTCGTGTTTCACACTACAATCATGTCAAATGTATTCTTCGATATCTCAAAGGCACACTAAACTTAGGTCTTCATATCAACAAATCCTCTCCCACCTCCTTGACAGCTTACTCTGATGCAGACTAGGCTGATTGTCCAGATACTCATAGGTCCACATCCGGATTTTGTGTTTTTCTTGATAACAATTTGGTTTCTTGGTCTTCAAAAAGGCAGGTTACGGTCTCCCGCTCGTCTGCTGAAGTTGAGTACCGCGATGTGGCTCATGAAGTTGCTGATACGGTTTGGTTGCGCCAGTTGTTGTCGAAGCTGCACCGTCCTATTCAGCAAGCTACCATTGTTTACTGTGATAATATTTCAGCTATCTACATGTCAGGGAATCCGGTTCAACACCGTCGCACCAAGCATATTGAGATCGACATTCATTTTGTTCGAGAGAAGGGGCTCTCGGTCAAGTTCGCGTTCTCCACGTGGCTACTTCTACTCAGCTCACTGATATCTTTACTAAAGCCCTCGCGACTACTCCGTTTCAAGATATTCGTTTCAGTCTCAACGTCGTAGAGCCTACCGTTGACACTGCGGGGGATGTTAGAATACAACTTGTAATAGGATTAGGACTCCTACTCAGTTTGTAATAGGGCTAGGTCAGATTCGGCTTGGCTTTTATATATACCTCTTGTACCTACACAATATTGCATCAACAATTATTCAATACAATTCTACATAAATAAATAAAAGGAACATACATTTCAGACCTTCAACCAACCACTAATTATCTCAAAAATAATCAACACGATCATCGCTAGTAAAATCGTGACGTTCGTGTTGAGCGTTTGCTTGGCCGGGGGGCTGGCATCAGTCGATCTTTTGTCATGATGTCAAGGACATGTTTCTTTGGGGACCTATAGCGACATCTTAATTCGGCATATCCCCTCCCATGTGCCAAAAAAACTTATGTACTGTAGAAGAGATGCATGAATAGGAGAATCTAGAGAATCGGATGCCATGCCGTTTTAAATGCTAGAGAAATTTAAGACATAGACAACACAAGTTTCCTTTCTTTCGAGATTCCATGCAACTCATACTCTATAAATTTTCAATCGTCTCAGTCTCTTGATCAGGAACTAACCCAAAGGGCCACTGCACATGGAGATAATCTGTGAAACCAAGATCGAAGAGACCTTACCAGATTTTATGCGTGGATGGTCCACATCCCTCCAACGTTATTCGAGCAATATAATCGGCCTACCACTGTGAAGCGTCAACTCATCAAGATTCCAAAGGGCAAAGCAAAGCAAATCAAATGACTAGACAATGACGAATTGGAGAACACATAGGTAGCTAGGGTGGGGAATAACGAGCACAAGCGCGACAGTTGTTGGCTTTTGCCGCGTCACCAGCAACGGTGAAGGTTTGACGCACCTGGATCGCGACAGCCCGGCCGTCGCCTTTCTCTCCGGCCCGTTGCCGTTGCCGTCCGGCGCGCGCGTCGGACTCCATGGACGTGGCATAGCATATATACTTGTCCTTCTTTATGTGTTTTCCCTGGACGGAGATCGAATCGATCCAATCATGTGCTTGTTTGCTGTTTCATGAATCATGATAACTAATCTGAGGTGCTAAATGCCGCCGTATGCATGCATGCATGCATGTGATAATGTATGGTGGGAGATGATAGAGGAGACTTTTGGGTCCAGCATCTACGTTTTATCCTAATAATCGTAGTGGGGTTCCAAAGCTCAAATGCAATAGAACCAGCCAGTTGTTACACCTTGTGTGATAGTGGCCCTCCAGTGCTTGGGATTTTCCTGGGCTCACTTTTCTGTAGATCACATATATATGGTTCGAAAATGTTTTCGCTACTTTAGAGGTCATTGTATTTGCAAGGGGTCCATTACTAAGGTTCTTCGGGCTAGCATTAGGTTCTGAGCTCGAATCAGATTGGACTCTGGACCTCCAAAATACGACTAACTCGATGGTGCTCCGTACAATTGATGCAGGAATTTTTCATCTTTATTTTGAGTTCAATTGATGCGGGAATTGGTTGCAATATAATTCAAATGAGATCTTGATTGTATATGGAACATGAATATTTGAATTCATAATATGGTAACTAAAACTAAAAATACATATGATTTATTGTATTTAATTACTTATTGTTGTAAAACATTTATTCAATATAAGTAGAACAGTAGAGTGGAAAGTCTTTTTTCATGCATAGTTGCAAGTAGAGGTGTGGCTTCTTTATGCATAGTTGTACGTTGAGGTGACATGTTTACATGTTGAGGGAAGTATATGTTGATCGATGTCACCTATTAATTATAGAATTAGGTCTCGTTTAAAACGACGAAAAGGTGGAGGAATTTTCAATGGTTCCAATTGGTTGGTTCTATGGGATTTGAGCCTAGATTGCAGTTTGCTGCAAAATTGTTCATACATGTCACTATTTAACTAATTGAGTGATCCAATTAATAAGCTGAGACAAACTTTACTGGAAAAAGGGTGACTAGAACCATTATATGGGACATCTGTGCGGGTGAGAGATGATAGAGGAGACTTTTGGGTCAAGCATCTACGTTTTATCCTAAATCGTAGTGGAGTTCCAAAGCTCAAATGCGATAGAACCAACCAGTTGTTACACCTTGTGTGATAGTGGTGTCCAGTGTTTGGGATTTTTTTCAGTTTTTTTGTAAATCACATATGTATGGTTCAAAAAGGTTTTGCTACTTTATAGGTCATTGTATTTGCAAGGGGTCCATTGCTGAGGTTCTTCAGGCTAGCATTAGGTTGTGAGCTCAACTCAGCTTGGACTCTGGACCTCCCAAATATGACTAACTAGATGATACTTCGCAGCGGCGGAGCTAGACAGAATCAGCTGTTTGGGGGGGGGGGGGGGCAACAGCTAAAAAAATTCTCATCTAAGCCCTCAGAATTTTTGTTTCTTCACAAGTTGGTTCCATGTTGGGGGAACCTACATAGCTTCGCCTTTGATACTCCGTACAGTTGATGCAGGAATTTTCATTTGGGTGTGTCTAGAGCACATCTAGATGTACTTTAATTATTGCACATCTAAATGAGTGAATCAAGCATAAAGAGAAAAAGAAAAAAAAGAAAGAAAATATTCACATGAATCTCAATGTAAGATCAGTGACATAGGACTTAGATGTGCAATACTTATGGCACATCTAGATGTGCTTTAGCAAAACTGTTTTTATTTTTATTTTGAGTTCAATTGATGCAGGAATTGGTTGCAATATATGTTGGAAATATGAGCAATTTACCAAATGATTTTATTAACAGAAATACTAGATAAAGCATGACTAATATAGTAGAGATAAAACAAGTCATGTGTTCTGATAGAGAGAAGGTAAATAGCTTCTGCATATATGAACCGTAGTCTATCATATCTAAAGCAGACAGTATAGCAAGTAGCATATATGAAGTAGAACCTATCATGTGTAGGACAAGGACTAGAACAAGGAACTGTGGCAGAACCTTTAACAGGAAAGACAAGAACACGTACGGGATAGCAGCAGCAGAAGCGCTGGACTTGGGGTCGGTGTCCTCGCCTGCCATGTCGTCGAGGAGGTCGTGGACGTCGGGAAAGAAGTCGTCGTCGGGGAAGTAGTCGTCGGCGACCGGATCGTCCGTGATGAAGCAGCCAGTAGTCGCGCTGAGCGCTCCCCAAAAACCTTATCACCCTTCTCCCGTACAGGACTCAAAAGGTGCGGTTTCGGAGGCCTAATGTCCCGACCTGCGGTGCACGCCGCAAGACGGGATGGGGAAGAACGTAGCAGCAGCGCAGTGGTCGGAACTTTGTGGCGAGAGGAAGAGGAGTGTAACGCCCTCGATGCGGCTATATCTCCCACGTGTCGAAGCACGACTTAGAGGCATAACCGCATTGAAAGCAATGTTGCAAGTGAGCTAATCTTCACACAACCCATGTAATACATAAGGGAAAGAGATACATAGTTGGCTTACAATCGCCACTTCACACAATTACATGAATAAAGCATTACAACATCCGAAACAATCAAGGTCCGACTACGGAACCAAAATAAAAGAAGAACCCCAAATGCGACAAGGTCCCCGATCGACCCCAACTGGGCTCCACTACTGATCAACTAGAACGAAACAACACAAAGAACAAGATCTTCATCGAGCTCCTCCTGAGCTTGGTTGCGTCATCTGCACGGACTCATCGGCACCTACAAGCTAGATTTGGAAGTATCTGTGAGCCACGGGGACTCAACAATCTCGCACCCTCGCGATCAAGACTATTTAAACTTATGGGTAAGGTAAAGGTATAATGTGGAGCTGCAGCAAGCGACTAGCATATATGGTGGCTAACAAACGCAAATGAGAGCGAGAAGAGAAGGCAAAAGCACGGTCGAACAACTATGATCAAGAAGTGATCCTAGAACAACCTACGTCAAGCATAACTCCAACACCATGTTCACTTCCCGGACTCCGCCGAGAAGAGACCATCACGGCTACACACGCGGTTGATGTATTTTAATCTAGGTCAACTTCAGGTTTTCTACAACCGGACGTTAACAAATTCCCATCTGCCCATAACCGTGGGCACGGCTTTCGAAAGTTCAAATCCCTGCAGGGGAGTCCCAACTTAGCCCATGACAAGCTCTCACGATCAACGAAGGATATTCCTTCTAGCGGGAAGACCCGATCAGACTCGGAGTCCCGGTTACAAGACATTTCGATAGGTAAAACAAGACCAGCAAAGCCGCCCGATGCGCCGACAAATCCCGATAGGAGCTGCACATATCTCGTTCTCAGGGCACACCGGATAGGTCAAGCTACGAGTAAAATCAACCCTCGAGTTGCCCCGAGGTGGCCCCGCAGGCTGCCCGTTTCGGACCAACACTCAGAGGAGCACTGGCCCGGGGGGTTTAAAATAAAGATGACCCTTGAGTCCGTGAAACCCAAGGGAAAAGAGGCTAGGTGGCGAATGGTAAAACCAATGTTGGGCATTGCTGGAGGAGTTTTATTCAAGGCGAACTGTCAAGGGGTTCCCATTATCACCCAACCGCGTAAGGAACGCAAAATTCGGGAACATAACACCGATATGACGAAAACTAGGGGGGCAAGAGTGGAACAAAACACCAGGCATAAGGCCGAGCCTTCCACCCTTTACCAAGTACATAGATGCATTAATTAAATAAGATATATTGTGATATCCCAACAAGTAAACATGTTCCAACAAGGAACAACATCTCCATGTTCCAACAAGGAACAAAACTTCAATCTTCACCTGCAACTAACAACGCTATAAGAGGGGCTGAGCAGAGCGGTAACATAGCCAAACAACGGTTTGCTAAGACAAGGTGGGTTAGAGGCTTGGCTCAACAATATGGGAGGCATGATAAGCAAGTGGTAGGTATCGCATCATAGGCATAGCAAAAGAGCGAGCATCTAGCAAGCAAAGATAGAAGTGATTTCGAGGGTATGGTCATCTTGCCCGAAATCCCGCAAGGAAGAAGAACGAGTCCATGAAGAAGGCAAACGGACGAAGTCGAACGGTTCCTCACAAACGTGACGTTACCGGATTACCGAGAAGAAGCAACACCGGAAAGAAGCAAACAACATAGTAAACAACCATCACATAAACATGGCATGATGCACAATCAAGTATGATGCATGTCCGGTTTAATGAAGCATGGCATGGCAAAGTGCACAAACAATCCTACAAATTAAGTGGAGCTCAATATGCAACTCCGTTGCATATTGACGAAACACCACATTCAAGTTATTTAGTTCTCTCTCGTTTATGTACCCAACAAGATTAAATGTTGATTAACATGGCAAGGGGTGAATCCAAACAAAACTACCTATCTAGGCAAGTTTAAATGAGGCCGGAAACAACGAACAACAATTCCGGTAAATCCCCATATGCATATTTTAGGTTCGGTACTGTTCTTCCCTAAACACAATTTTAGAGTTGTTAAACATGCAAAGTGATGCCACCATGTTAAACTAGGCAAAATTCTACCCCATTTACATATAAAGTTTATTAAATTCGGAGCTACGGTTAAATAGTTATGAATTAAATCATTTTAGCATGGCATAGGAGCAAATTTAGCCAAACGGCATTTTAAACATTTTAAACATAGATGAAAGTTGCATATTATGAAACTAGACACAATTTTAAGCATTTTCCATATATAAGTTATTTACATGTGATGCACGGTTTGAGAATTAAATATGCATGGAGCTTAGGGGTCATTCTGTAAAACTGCAGTTTTCTGAACAATTAGGAAAATCGCAGTGCACAGCAAAAAAAACATATATGGACCGAATCTGAGCTATCGGGCCAAACAGGATCAGGCTGGAGGAGTTTCTCACATCGGGCCAAGGCATGGCTGGAAGAAGAGGAGGAGAAGGGCCGGCCTAGGGGACGGAGTTGACCGGTCCACGCGCGCTGGGACGAGGTCAACACGGGCGAGCGAGGCAGAGGCTCGAGCAGGCGACCACCTGCTCGATGCAGATGATGCAGAGGCCGCGGCGGCGCACACAGGAGGTCGGGGATGGACGGGTTCATGGCGGAGGCGGCGAGATCCAGCGGTCCTCGGCCGGATCTGGCGCGGAACGACGGGGAGGACCTGCGTGGGAGCTCCATGAGGGAAGTGGCAACTGCTATTACCTGAAGAAAAAAGGGAGAGAGAGATTCAGGGAGGGAACAGGGAAGGAGAAGGACGAGAAGGAAGCAGAGGGACGCGACGGTCCTACTGGTCTGGTGCTGCTCCAGTCCGACAGAGCTTCACGGCAGCGACGCGAAAGCAGAGGTCTCCGGCGCGGGAGGCTAGCGAGGGAGGAGAGCAGCGGCTTGGTGGTCTCCCGGTGAACTTGGTCATAGGGGCATCCGTGTCCGAGTCCAGCAGCAGGGTCGAGGACGAGGCGCACGAGGGGAAGCTTCGAAGAAGGAGGAGCTCGGGCAGCGACTTGCGTCCGGGCGCGCGAGCTCGAAGCAAAGGCTGCTAAGGGCCGCGCTGCTGCTGCGGCGAGGGAGGAGCATGGCGCTGGGACCTCCGATGGCTGCTGCTGCTGTTTGAGTGGCCGGCCACCGGCGAGGCAGAGGCGCGCGAGGCCGTGGCCTCGATCCATCCTGGATCTGGCGCCGGCTGGCTGTGGGGAAGACTGAGGAAAGAGGAGGCGGGGATGTGGATGAGGCTGGCGATGGGAGATGTAGGTGGATGGACAGATCGATTGGAAACAGAGGGGATTGGCCGGCGTTGAAAGCAAGGAGAGTGGCGGCGGATGGGATGGATGGAAGGGACAAACTGCCTAGGATCTAGGGTTGGTCTAGGTTTATATAGTGAGTGGGTTAGATTAGGGGCTAAATCGTCCCTTTGATCGCAATCGGACGATCGCGAATAAATAGGTTAGGGTGCCCAAATAAGAAAACGGTGATATTTTGTAGATGTTTGGGGATGTTCCGGATCCAACGGTGACGACTGTCCGGGTTGGGTCCGGGACCGATTTCGGACGCGCGCGGGAGGAGGGCCGCGGGCTGACGGGAGAGGTTAGGTTGGGCCTGTCGGTAGGTAGTGGACTGTGCAGAAGGCCTCAGGCTGAGAAAAGGGAAGAGAGAAGGCCCGGCGACTGTTTCCGGAGACCAAAAACGTCCGACATTTGACCGGCTATAATGCCGCTATAGTTTAACGGTTGGGAAATCAAACGAGCTCCGAATGCGATGAAACTTGGCAGGCGATCTACTAACAACATCACAACACCACATGCCAACTTTCAACCCATTCTGAGAACATTTTACGGCCACTTATAAAATACTATTTCGGACATGCCGCGGGCGCGTGCAAGTGTGTCTGGGCTCAAAACGGACAATGGAGAGAACGAGGAGGCCGGGACGGATGCAAGTTTTGAAAACATGATGATGCAATGCGGATGATGACATGGCAAGATGCAGCACGCAAGCAAAAGACAAGGCAACAACAGCGAATAACTGGAGGACACCTGGCACAACGGTCTTGGGGCGTCACAACACTCCACCACTACGAGAGGATCTCGACCCGAGATCCTAGGGATGGCACCGGAGGGAAAACGGAAGAGGAAAAGGAGAGGTAAAGCTAAGTTGCTTCTTTGACAAGCGAGTGAGACCAAAGAACCTTGAAAAGGTTGGACAAATTAAAAGAAAGAATACAACGAAGAAGAACAATGTTGAAAGCACTCCGGTTAAAAGAGATGAAAGACTTGATAAAATGAAAAAACTTGAGCAGCTGGCACACACTCCGGTTAAATGGATAGGCATGAAAAGAACATGATCTTTGACAAAACAAGATGATGGGTTTATAAGAGCAACATGACAATGCGTCCGGAAGAGAGAAATAGAAGATAGATCATTGAGATAAAAGAATGTAGAAGAAAATGCCAACTTCTGCTACAAAAGAGCTTGAAAAGGTATCCTTAGGAGAAGGGTCGAACGGAGTTGTTGGAAAAACAACAACGAAAAGAATAATCTTGATATGGTCTTATGGAATACATCTCAAATTATGAGGTGACAACCTGCCACTCGTGGGAAAAGAATTGGATAGATATGAACAAATTGACGAGAAAGTATATCGCACCGGAAAGGATAAATGAAGAAATTGGATCATTTATAAGCACCATAGATAGCAACAATCCTTAGGGAAAGCTTTAGGTGAAATATAACCCAAGGTAACTCCAATGACGAGATTGATGGATTTAAAATACCTCATTCTTAATAACATGTGAATCATGAAACATGAACTCAAATTATCAAGAATGACATAATACCACCTCCAATGATACGGAAGAAAGAATTGCACTCCGGATAGCAAGATGAAGAAAACTTGAGCCTCTTAGCAAAGAATGTCGATGAACACTTCGAGAAGGAATTAAATCCTTGATGAATCCATCATGTAGAACCTTCATGAAGAACTCCAGTAACAAAAAGGATGATGAAGATGAAAGGAAAAGGCGGTTGAAAAACACAAGGTGAAGCCTTGCAATGCTTAGATGGATCTTCGCAATGAAATAATTGAGAAAACTTGGAACTCCGGGAAAAGAATAGATAAAGCATCTCGAACCGAGAATTTGATGAGCCTCCGGAATAAAGAATTAATCATTTGGGTGAATCAAGAATAAGAATTATGTTATGTGTATCCTTCACCAATTAAATTGATGACAATCAACGGATTTGGCACACTATTTATTCTTGTCGAAAGGATTGAGATAGATATAGCATGACTTGAGAACGTCTTCACAAGTTACCGGTAGGATTGAGAAGAACGAATGAATATATACGATAACGAATGACGAGAACTCTTGCACGAACCACCGTTAGGATTGAAAAATGAAAGTGGCAAGGACACAAATCACCGGAAAGAATTGGAAAACGAAAGACGATACTTGAGGGGATTTGATACATGAGGACGAATAGATCTCGAACTTACTAGAGAATATTTGAATGAAGCACTGGTAAGATTTAGAGAATGATAACTGAAAGCTGAGAATGAATAATCCCGAAATGATGGGCTCCGAAGAATCAAACTGAAAAGACTCCTGAATTGCTCCGGAAGGATGAAAAAAATTCTGACAATCAAAACAATTATGAGAGTATGGCATCAAGCTAGAATCACGAATCTTTGAGAGAACGGATAAGATATAGAGGAAACATTTCTTCGGTCTTCAAATGTTGATAATGACGATGAGAAGCACCACCAAAAATTGTAGAGGCACTCCGGAATTAAGATTGGAAAGGTTGAACCAACGATGAAAAGAATTTGACAGATCTTCGAGAAAGACATTTGACTGATGATAGTTCATTCTTACGTCAAACTTCAAAAAGAATTTGGGAGTAACTCCAGGAAAAATTAGAAGAGTCAGGTAAGATCCTGGGAAAAGACCTGTGGGTTAGGGGCCACTCAAAAGAAACACCGTAGAACAATTTAAAAGAGAGAATGCACCGGTAAGATTAAATGGCTAGAATGAGATAACAACCTCGAAAGAGCTTGAAAGGATTACGAAAGCAGAGTGGAAACACGAATCTTCGAGATATCTTGAACACTCCGGAACAATTGAATGGCAAGCGGGGAAGATTAAGAGGTGCACCGGCATAAGTAAGCATTGTAACGAGGAAAAGATATGATCAACAAAGCTTGACTTGAAACCACCGGAGAAGAAAAGAAGACGAATGATGAGCTTGAAGCTCCATTAGAATCTTCATGAGAATCACCGGATAAGAACATTAACGTAAAAGAATGGAGAGACTTCTCATCAATGAGATGATACTTGATTAAGAAATCTGAGTCTTCGAAAAAAAAAAAAAGGGGGGGGGGGGGGGGGAAAACAAAGGCAGCTTGGGACAGATAAAATGAGCACCATTGATAAGAACTGATAATTGATCTTGCGGATGTTGAAATGATCGGATCCACTTGAAGAGAAAACACACCGGTTGAAAAAGAATTAACATGACAATCCCGGTTATCAAGAAGGATTAGTATTCGCATAGAAATATGAGAACACCGCTTAGGGAAGGTATGGAATCAACACTTGACTTCGAAGCAACTCGAATACCACAACTCAAAACAAAACAAAGGATTGGCTTGCAGAATAAGCCGGAACAAACATATGATAGAGATTTCATCCGAAGTTTTCATGGTGGGGCCTACACGGGCTCGATCGTACATCACCATCATGTACAAGGCAGTGCACATGACATACGAAGCGTCCCCGAGTCGGCATAGCCAAGGACTCTTTACGACACAACGAGACCACTGTAAAATCAACCGTGGATAGGCGGACCACTAGACGTCGAACCCTAATTTCATATCATACATCTGTCGGAAAGATATCCTAAGATCTACTTGAATTCCCACTTATAAACTCCCGAAACTTTCCGGTTATGCAATCAGGTGTTGGGGATACAGGGGAAGCATAATATCTCACCCAAACTAACAAATCCTACATCCAGTTGTATCCATCCTTCAACACATAACCAAGAAACCTTCGGAAATCATCTACCTCAACCTTCGAAAAGCATCCGTTATACGAGTTATGGCAATACTCCCGAACTCCCGCCCCAGTACTGGGTGGCGTCGAGGTTATCTCACCAACAACTGCATAAAAGAGATTTTCGATGTCGGCGAAACTAAACTCAGGTATTCCAGAACTACAACGATAAAATTGTGACGACAACACCTCAGAGCTCAACTCCCCGGGACACTGCCACAACCCCTAAATGTCAGGAGGCACCAAGAACAATGTTCTCGTCACAAAACCATCGGAACGATTCCAAGATACCCGCGTGATCCTAAATTTTTTTTAGTGAAATTTGAGAAGAGAAGAGTCAAAACTCTACGTCAGGATGCCTTACCAGAGCGATGAAGGGACTGAGGAGTAAAAAGAATTCCTAACTCTCTGATATATATATAATCCTAAATGACTCAAAACATTTTTCTAGACTCAACAACATCAGCTAATTTGATCAAGCAGGGGGGGCTCCTAAGGTCGGGGAAGGCTCTGATTACCAACTTGTAATGCCCTCGATGCGGCTATATCTCCCACGTGTCGAAGCATCACTTAGAGGCATAACCGCATTGAAAGCGACGTTGCAAGTGAGGTAATCTTCACACTACCCATGTAATACATAAGGGAAAGAGATACATAGTTGGCTTACAATCGCCACTTCACACAATTACATGAATAAAGCATTACAACATCCAAAACAATCAAGGTCCGACTACGGAACCAAAATAAAAGAAGAACCCCAAATGCGACAAGGTCCCCGATCGACCCCAACTGGGCTCCACTACTGATCAACTAGAACGAAACAACACAAAGGACAAGATCTTCATCGAGCTCCTCCTGAGCTTGGTTGCGTCATCTGCACGGACTCATCGGCACCTACAAGCTAGATTTGGAAGTATCTGTGAGCCACGGGGACTCAGCAATCTCGCACCCTCGCGATCAAGACTATTTAAACTTATGGGTAAGGTAAAGGTATAATGGTGGCTAACAAACGCAAATGAGAGCGAGAAGAGAAGGCAAAAGCACGGTCGAACAACTATGATCAAGAAGTGATCCTAGAACAACCTACGTCAAGCATAACTCCAACACCGTGTTTACTTCCCGGACTCCGCCGAGAAGAGACCATCACGGCTACACACGCGGTTGATGTATTTTAATATAGATGCATTAATTAAATAAGATATATTGTGATATCCCAACAAGTAAACATGTTCCAATAAGGAACAACATCTCCATGTTCCAACAAGGAACAAAACTTCAATCTTCACCTGCAACTAACAACGCTATAAGAGGGGCTGAGCAGAGCGGTAACATAGCCAAACAATGGTTTGCTAGGACAAGGTGGGTTAGAGGCTTGGCTCAACAATATGGGAGGCATGATAAGCAAGTGGTAGGTATCGCAGCATAGTCATAGCAAAAGAGCGAGCATCTAGCAAGCAAAGATAGAAGTGATTTCAAGGGTATGGTCATCTTGCCTGAAATCCCGCAAGGAAGAAGAACGAGTCCATGAAGAAGGCAAACGGACGAAATCGAACAGTTCCTCACAAACGCGACGTTACCGGATTACCGAGAAGAAGCAACACCGGAAAGAAGCAAACCACATAGTAAACAACCATCACATAAACATGGCATGATGCACAATCAAGTATGATGCATGTCCGGTTTAATGAAGCATGGCATGGAAAAGTGCACAAACAATCCTACAAATTAAGTGGAGCTCAATATGCAACTCCGTTGCATATTGACGAAACACCACACTCAAGTTATTTAGTTCTCTCTCGTTTATGTACCCAACAAGATTAAATGTTGATTAACACGGCAAGGGGTGAAGCCAAACAAAACTACCTATCTAGGCAAGTTTAAATGAGGCCGGAAACAACGAACAACAATTCCGGTAAATCCACATATGCATATTTTAGGTTTGGTACTGTTCTACCCTAAACACAATTTTAGAATTATTAAACATGCAAAGTGATGCCACCATGTTAAATTAGGCAAAATTCTACCCCATTTACATATAAAGTTTATTAAATTCGGAGCTACGGTTAAATAGTTATGAATTAAATCATTTTAGCATGGCATAGGAGCAAATTTAGCCAAACAACATTTTAAACATTTTAAACATAGATGAAAGTTGCATATTATGAAACTAGACACAATTTTAAGCATTTTCCATATATAAGTTATTTACATGTGATGCACGGTTTGAGAGTTACAATATGCATGGAGCTTAGGGGTCATTCTGTAAAACTGCAGTTTTCTGAACAATTAGGAAAATCGTAGCGCACAGCAAAAAAAACATATATGGACCGAATCTGACCTATCGGGCCAAACAGGATCAGGCTGGAGGAGTTTCTCACATCGGGCCAAGGCCTGGCTGGAAGAAGAGGAGGAGAAGGGCCGGCCCAGGGGACGGAGTTGACCGGTCCACGCGCGCTTGGACGAGGTCAACATGGGCGAGCGAGGCAGAGGCTCGAGCAGGCGACCACCTGCTCGATGCAGATGATGCAGAGGCCGCGGCGGCGCGCACAGGAGGTCGGGGATGGACGGGTTCATGGCGGAGGCGGCGAGATCCAGCGGTCCTCGGCCGGATCTGGCGCGGAACGACGGGGAGGACCTGCATGGGAGCTCCATGAGGGAAGTGGCAACTGCTATTACCTGAAGAAAAAAGGGAGAGAGAGATTCAGGGAGGAAACAGGGAAGGAGAAGGACAAGAAGGAAGCAGAGGGACGCGACGGTCCTGCTGGTCTGGTGCTGCTCCAGTCCGACAGAGCTTCACGACAGCGACGCGAAAGCAGAGGTCTCCGGCGCGGGAGGCTAGCGAGGGAGGAGAGCAGCGGCTTGGTGGTCTCCCGGTGAACTTGGTCGCAGGGGCATCCGGGTCCGAGTCCAGCAGCAGGGTCGAGGACGGGGCGCACGAGGGGAAGCTTCGAAGAAGGAGGAACTCGGGCAGCGACTTGCGACCGGGCGCGCGAGCTCGAAGCAAAGGCTACTCGGGGCCGCGCTGCTGCTGCGGCGAGGGAGGAGCACGGCGCTGGGACCTCCGATGGCTGCTGTTGATGTTTGAGTGGCCGGCCACCGGCGAGGCAGAGGCGCGCGAGGCCGTGGCCTTGATCCATCCTGGATCGGGCGCCGGCTGGCTGCGGGGAAGACTGAGGAAAGAGGAGGTGGGGATGTGGATGAGGCTGGCAATGGGAGATGCAGGTGGATGGACAGATCGATTGAAAACAGAGGGGATTGGCCGGCATTGAAAGCAAGGAGAGTGGCTGCGGATGGGATCGATGGAAGGGACAAACTGCCTAGGATCTAGGGTTGGTCTAGGTTTATATAGTGAGTGGGTTAGACTAGGGGCTAAATCGTTCCCCCGATCGCAATCGGACGATCGCGAATAAATTGGTTAGGGTGCCCAAATAAGAAAACGGTGATATTTTGTAGATGTTTGGGGATGTTCCGGATCCAACGGTGACGACTGTCCGGGTCGGGTCCGGGACCGATTTCGGACGCGCGCGGGAGGAGGGCCGCAGGCTGACGGGAGAGGTTAGGTTGGGCTGGCGGTAGGTAGTGGACTGTGCAGAAGGCCTCAGGCTGAGAAAAGGGAAGAGAGAAGGCCCGACGACTGTTTCCGAAGACCGAAAACGCCCGACGTTTGACCGGTTATAATGCCGCTATAGTTTAACGGTTGGGCAATCAAACGAGCTCCGAATGCGATGAAACTTGGCAGGCGATCTACTAACAACATAACAACACCACATGCCAACTTTCAACCCATTCCGAGAACATTTTCCGGCCACTTATAAAATACTATTTCGGACATGCCGCGGGCGCGTGCAAGTGTGTCTAGGCTCAGAACAGACAACGGAGAGAACGAGGAGGCCGGGACGGATGCAAGTTTTGAAAACATGATGATGCAATGTGGATGCTGACATGGCAAGATGCAGCACGCAAGCAAAAGACAAGACAACAACAGCGAATAACTGGAGGACACCTGGCACAACGGTCTCGGGGCGTCACAAGGAGCTTCTGTTGTGTCTCCCTGGAGAGGAGCGACCTCTCTTATATAGGCACAGGAGAAGGACGCAAAGAGGCTGCGGCAGGAGGTGAAGCAATGAAGGGAGACGAAGCGAACAGACAGCGGCCGAAGAGGCGCGCCGTTCGAATTCAGTGTCCACTACAGAAAACGTTTCAACTCCCACGTGACCTTTCGTATACCCGTCATGCATGGCAAAAATTTAGATATTGGCTCGGCTCATTCCCGCGGCGCGTCGTGACGAGGCGAGGCATGGCGTGGCGAGGCGGGCGGCGGAGGAGGAGCGCGCATGGATATCCCTCTTGTTCTCATGCTCGTACAAGTGAGGAAAGAACCTCCCTTATAAGGAGGTCCAACTCCCACTAAACTAGCAATGTGGGACTAAACTTTAGTAGTATCCCTTGCCTTGCACAAATGGGCTAAGTGGGCCTCTAGGATTTATTAGGAATTTCTGAAATAGTTATTGGGCTGCCCAAAATAGACTAAATTCTAGCAATCCCCCACCAGATCCCAGAGGCACACAGAAATTTGCCTTTGGTTCCAGAACACTGTTTTATATACCGGTACTGCAGTGGAGACTGTTAAGTTGAATTTCCACCTAGAACTCTATGCTACACTAGTAAGCAACTTGAACAGTGGACTGGGCCTTGAACTGCAAGTTTTCTGCGAATCTAGCTTCACATAAAGCCTTGACCGATACGTGGCTACCGTGGATCTTCCCCGCGGATGGAGCTTATGCGTCATACTCCATGACCTTTCATGAGTTTACTAGAGAGAACCCTACTCTCATAGATTGCGACGTTTGACAATCAGACTCATATAGGTGTATTCTTCAAAAGATGTTCTGCAGGATAACATCTCTGCTTAAATAAGCCACTTAGAACACATTAAGATATACATCAACCTGCCATGCAGATTAGGAGAGTATTGCATCTTCATGGAGTGGTATTGTGAATAGTAAGGATACTCTCCTCTCAGTTGACCAACAGCTTGTCTTCTATATCTAATTCACGGGGTCTCCGATCACAAAGAATAGGTTACCACTGTGAACAACTCATATTGTGGGTCTCATACCCATCTCCCTCGATGCATTATCTATCACATTACGTGATAGACCCTTGGTAAAAGGATTTGCCAGATTTTTAGACGTTTGGATATAATCCAACGCAATAACTCCGGAGTTTTTCATTTTCCTGACAGATTTTAACCTTCTCTGAACGTGTCTTGATGACTTCATGTTATCCTTTGAGTTGCTCACTTTCGTGATCACAGTTTGATTGTCGCAATTCATAAGGACACCCGGTACAGGTTTCTCAACAACCGGCAAGTCATTCAAGAGCCAGCGAAGCCAATCTGCTTCAACCGTAGCTGTATCTAGTGCTGTGAGTTCTGCTTCCATTGTTGACCTCGTTAAGATGGTCTGCTTGCAAGACTTCCAAGAAACAGCGCCACCTCCATGAGTGAATACATAACCGCTCGTGGCCTTTATCTCATCAGCATCTGAGATCCAGTTTGAGTCACTATACCCTTCAAGCACCTTTGGATGCCTGGTGTAGTGAATTCCATAATTTGCAGTGCCTTTCAAATAACGCAAAACTCTTTCTAGAGCTTTCTAATGCACATCTCCTGGTTTTGAAACAAACCGTCTCAGTTTGCTAACAGCAAAAGAGATGTCACGTCTTGTAGCACTGGCTAAGTACATAAGCGAGCCAATAATATGAGAATACTTCAATTGGTCTCTAGCAATTCTTCGATTCTTTCGAAGCAACACACTAGCATCATATGGTGTTGGAGAGGGCTTGCAGTCACTATAGCCAAAGCGACTCAAGATCTTTTCCACATAGTGAGATTGAAGCAATGTAATCCCACCATCATCGTCTCTCAACAACTTGATGTTCAGAATGACATCAGCCACTCCTAAATCCTTCATCTCAAAACAACGAGATAGGAAATCCTTGACCTCCTTAATAACATTCAGATTGGTTCCGAAAATCAGTATGTCATCAACATACAAGCACAGGATAACTCCCTCGCCCCCACCATGGCGATAGTACACACATTTGTCAACTTCGTTCACAACAAATCCTGCAGCTGTTAAAGTTCTTTCAAACTTCTCATGCCACTGTTTGGGTGCTTGCTTAAGTCCGTACAAAGACTTCAGCAACTTGCACACTTTCCCTTCCTGACCATCTAGTACAAACCCATCTGGTTGTTCCATATAAATTTCCTCGTCCATCTCTCCATTTAGGAAAGCAGTCTTAACATCCATTTGATGAACGAGAAGACCATGCGAGGCAGCTAGTGAAAGTAGAACTCGAATAGTGGTCAGTCGAGCCACAGGTGAGTAAGTATCAAAGAAGTCTTCACCTTCCTTTTGGGTATAACCCTTAGCCACGAGCCGAGCCTTGTACTTTTCAATAGTACCATCAGGCCTAAGCTTCTTCTTGAATACCCATTTGCATCCTATAGGTTTGCACCCATAAGGACGATCAGTTATCTCCAAAGTTTCATTCGCCAAGATGGAATCCATCTCTCTATGAACCGCTTCCTTCCAGTAGTCAGCATCTTCAGATGCATAGGCCTCTGAAATAGAACTGGGAGTGTCATCTATGAGGTACACAAGAAAATCATCACCAAAGGACTTTGCAGTCCTCTGTCTCTTGCTCCTAATAGGAACTTCATTGTTCTCCTCCACAGGACTTTCAAAGTGTTCCATCGAAATTGTAGGTTTGGTAATTGTAACTGGTTCCTGATTCGATGAACTAGGCATCTCCTGATTAGATGAGGTAGCCATATCCTTCATGGGAAAGATATCTTCAAAGAAAGTCGCATCATTCGACTCCACGGTCGTACCGACATGCATGTCAGGTACCTCAGATTTTACAACCAAGAATCTATAGCCAATGCTATGAAAAGCATATCCCAGGAAAACACAATCCACAGTCTTTGGTCCAAGCTTCCGCTTCTTTGAAATTGGAGCATTGACTTTCGCCAAACAACCCCATGTTCGCAGATAAGAGAGTTTTAACCTTTTCTTCTCCCATTCCTCGAATGTAGTTATCTCTTTGTTCTTTGTGGGGACTCGGTTCAGGATATGACATGCTGTCAATATCGCCTCCCCCCACCATGCCTTGGAGAGACCCGATGTGTCTAACATGGCGTTAACCAAATCAGTTAGAGTACGGTTCTTTCTTTCGTCCATCCCATTTGACTGAGGTGAGTAGGGAGGCGTCCTCTCATGGATTATACTATGTTCCGCACAAAAAAAAACATCAAACTCATTGGAAAAATACTCTCCACCACGGTCGGACCTAAGCCTCTTGATTTTCCGATCAAGTTGGTTTTCCACTTCAGCTTTATAGATCTTGAAAAAGTTCAAAGCCTCATCCTTAGATTTCAGAAGATACACACGGTAGTATCTAGTGGAGTCATCAATTAACGTCATGAAATATTTCTTTCCACCTTTTGTCAACACACCATTCATTCACATAGATCTGAATGTATGAGCTCTAGTGGTGCAAGATTTCTTATTTCCGCAGTCGTGTGAGACTTACGAGGTTGCTTAGCTTGCACACACACTTGACACTTAAATCCATTGACGGTGGTGAAACTAGGGATTAAGTTCAACTTCGCTAGTCGCGACATGCAACCAAAGTTGACATGACAAAGACGTGAATGCCACACATTGGATTCACTATTGTTGCAAATATGATTAACAACTTTATTGCAAACGTCTAATAAGGATAAATGAAACAAGCCTCCTGACTCGTAGCCTTTACCAACAAAGGTTCCATACTTGGATATTACAAATTTATTCGACTCAAAGACAAGCTTGTAGCCATCTCTATACAGAAGAGATCCGCTAACAAGATTTTTATTGACGGAGGGGACATAATGCACGTTCTTCAGCCGCACGATCTTCCCTGAAGTAAACTTCAGATCGACCGTGCCAACACCACGAACAGAAGCACTTGAACCGTTGCCCATCAGCACGGTTGAAGTCCCTGCGGTCTGATAAGACGAAAACATGGAAATATCACCGCATACATGCACATTAGCACCCGTGTCAATCAACCAGTCAGGAGAATGACATACTGAAAGAATAGTGGGAAATATACCATACCCAGCATCCTTCATGTCAGTGTCTCCAATGACAACATTAGCGGTCTTGCCGCCTTTCCCAGGATGACGCTTGTCATAGCGATTAGGGCAACTAGGAGCCCAATGATCAGGATCCCCACACACATGACAAGCACCTTTCTTCTTGCCATTCTTCTTCTTGAAGTTCGTGTGTTGCACAGTCTTGTTCTTCCCATCAAATTTTGCTTTTTCATCAAACTTGCCCTTGTTCTTGAACTTGTGGGGCTGGAAGTTCTGCTTCTGTAGCACATTGGCTAGATCCTCCCTCAACACCTCAAGCACGTGTGTCCTTTGCTCTCGCCTTTTCTTCCACATCAAGAGTGCCAATGAGATCCGGGACGGAAAACTCCTGCCTCTTATGCTTCAGCAAGCTAGCAAAGTTCCTCCATGAAGGGGGAAGCTTAGTGATGATACCTCCGGCAACAAACTTGTCTGGTAGCATACAACTGAAGTGCTCAAGTTCTCTAGCAAATGACTGTATCTCATGAGCTTGCTCAACCACGGAGCGCTCTTCAGTCATCCTGTAATCATAGAATTGCTCCATGATGTACAGCTCAGTGCCAGCATCCGAGACCCCAAACTTGGCCTCGAGTGCATCCCACATATCTTTTCCATTATCAATTGACGCATAAGCATCAACTATGTTCTCACCAAGAACACTCAAGAGAGCAGCCTTAAACAGAGTATCCATTTTCTGAAAAGCTTGTGCCTGTTGAGCATCAAGCTCTCCTTCAGGTTTGCCGAGAGTGGCGTCATAGCAACTCATGGTTTGAAACCACAAGACTGCTCTCACGCGCCACCTCTTATAGTGGATACCCTCAAACATAGGAGGTCTCATGGAAGCAGCAAAACCACTTGGGGTAAATTGCCTATAATAAGGTTTTTAGATTGTTGGAAATATGAGCAATTTACCAAATGATTTTATTAACAGAAATACTAGATAAAGCATGACTAATATAGTAGAGATAAAACAAGTCATGCGTTCTGACAGAGAGAAGGTAAATAGCTTCTACATATATGAACCGTAGCCTATCATATCTAAAGCAGACAGTATAGCAAGTAGCATATATGAAGTAGAACCTATCATGTGTAGGACAAGGACTAGAACAAGGAACTGTGGCAGAACCTTTAACAGGAAAGACAAGAACACGTACGGGACAGCAGCAGCAGAAGCGCTGGACTTAGGGTTGGTGTCCTCGCCTACCATGTCGTCGAGGAGGTCGTGGACGTCGGGGAATAAGTCGTCGGCGACCGGATCGTCCGTGATGAAGCAGCCAGTAGTCGCGCTGAGCGCTCCCCAAAAACCTTATCACCCTTCTCCCGTACAGGACTCAAAAGGTGCGGTTTTGGAGGCCTACTGTCCCGACCTGCGGTGCACGCCACAAGACGGGATGGGGAAGAACGTAGCAGCAGCGCAGTGGTCGGAACTTTGTGACGAGAGGAAGATGAGCTTCTGTTGTGTCTCTCTGGAGAGGAGCGACCTCTCTTATATAGGCACAGGAGAAGGACGCGAAGAGGCTGCGGCAGGAGGTGAAGCAACGAAGGGAGATGAAGCGAACAGGCAGTGGCCGAAGAGGTGCGCCGTTCGAATTCAGTGTCCACTACAGAAAACGTTTCAACTCCCACGGCTCGGCTCATTCCCGCAACCCGCGGCGCGTCGTGACGAGGCGTGGTGAGGCGGGCGGCGGAGGAGGAGCGCGCGTGGATATCCCTCTTGTTCTCATACTCGTACAAGTGGGGAAAGAACCTCCCTTATAAGGAGGTCCAACTCCCACTAAACTAGCAATGTGGGACTAAACTTTAGTAGTATCCCTTGTCTTGCACAAATGGGCTAAGTGGGCCTCTAGGATTTATTAGGAATTTCTGAAATAGTTATTGGGCTGCCCAAAATAGACTAAATTGCAGCAATATAACCCAATGAGATCTTGGTTCTATGGAATATGAATGTTTGGATTCATAATATTTATTTAATATAAGTAGGGTGGAAAGTTTCTTTTTCATGCATAGTTGCAGGGTTTTTTTTACGGAATGCATAGTTGCAAGTTGAGGTGTGCTTTTTTCTATGCATAGTTGTATGTTGAGGAGACATGTTTACATGTTGAGGGAGATATATGTTGGTCGGTATTAGCTATTCCCTCCGTTCCTAAATACTTGTCTTTCTAGGCATTTCAACAAGTGACTACATACGAAGCAAAATGAGTGAATCTACACTCTAAAATATGTCTACATACATCCGTATGTAGTAGTCATTTGAAATGTCTAGAAAGACAAATATTTAGGAACGGAGGGAGTATTAACTAAATATTAGGTCTCGTTTGAAACGACGAAGAAGTGGAGGAATTTTTAAGGGTTCCAATTGGTTGGTTCCATCGGATTTGAGCTTAGATTGCAGTTCATTGGAAAATTGCTCATACATGTCACCAGCAACTAATTGAGTGGTCCAACTAATAAGCTGAGACAAACTTTACTGGAGAAAGGGCGACTGCAATCTTTATATAGGACATCTGTGCGGGTGAGGTTTGTGCCTCTGTTATGCTATGATTGTGTTCCTGACAGATAGATGCAACAATCGCGAATGAAAAGAAAATGTAGAATGCAAAGTAGATCTGATTCCAGAGATGACAGAAAACAAAGAGCTAGCCCTTCTATATACACATACATGTAGTATCTATCAATTGAAGGCCACTAATCGTCTATTTTTATCTCAAAAATATAGAACTCCCGCTGTAAAAAAATATTTCTTTACAGAGACCATTGACGGAAAAGCTAGGCAGGGTACAGGAAAAGGGTTTCCTAGTCCTAAACTAGCCGATGCCCACTAGCAAGTTTAAGTGAGTGACAAATTTCGTACTGTCAAACTGGGGTTAACTGTAAAGGAACCAATGCTAAGCATCCCTGATGCACCCATCATCCTCCACGCCGAAAGGCTTCATTCTGCTTGCCGGAGAATAAATATGTGTGACGCTAATCACCAGATGTGTAGCATCTAGTAATGCATTCAGGAACCTAATGCTAGAGTGTCTCTCTTTTCTTTTCTTTTCTTTTCTTTTTTAGCAAGGGATAAGAGTTTACTTTTGTGAGAGGTTTTGAGAATATGTGCATATTTTTACTGCAGATGAAATATATGGAAATTACACCCGGGCTTGTTACCTTTTAAATTTCAGGGATTCTGGGTTGTGTTCCTTGATTACTAAGCAAACAAAATATGATCCCTACGAATGAAAGAATGAATGAATCCACCCAAGTGATGTTTCTCCGAGACCCACATGAGAGTACATATGACCGCGTACCTAGATCCAATTGGGCGTGACGTTGCTATCTAGTCTAGAGGCGCGAGTTTGAGCTGACAGTCATATATCAGCTGCCGGCAGCCACCTAGTTTTGTTGACATATGACCCTGTTTGTATCAGATTAAGGTGGAGTTACAAACCCCACTGGGCATTACCGGCCACGTCAGGGCATGTACAATGGTTCCATCTTAGCAGTGCCATGTAGAATAAATAATAAGGTGGAGAAAAGAAAAACAAAAAAAGGCTTTGCCTTCTTTTATTTAAAAGATGATCTCTTAAAGCATCTCCAGCCACGTCCCCAACAGGTCCCTCAGGCAACTTTTTACGCGCCGGCGCCCAAAAAACCCCAGTCGCGCCCCCGAGACGTCGAAATCTTTCGGCTCGGCCCGTTTTTGGGCCCGGCGATCGCAGGCCGAACCCGGCGCACTGGGGGCGCTCGGGGGCTCCGACACAAGGGAAAAACATGCCTGGCCCACACTGTCAAGCGAAAAGTCAAGCCATTCGTCCAGATTCGCCTCCCACCCCCCACGCGCTCGGCCGCCACCCTGCTGATCCCGTCGCCGCCCACCGCCCATCACTACTAGATAGGCCATTCCCCGCCGGAAAAGAGAGGAGGTTTCGCCGCGGCAGCCTCTCCACCACCGTCCGGGCGATTTTTCCGACGTTCCGGCCACGCAGGGCGGTGTACCGGCGGGTGTGCGCCCACCAAGCCCGCAAGGTGTTCGGCGATTTGCCTGCTCGGCGATGGACTTGGACGACGAGGAGGCGCTCACCACAATGCTGGAGGAGGAAGCTGATGCCGACGTCCAGGAAGAGGAACATCTCATGGTCCTCGCCTCCCTCGCCGGCCTGCTCGCAAGCAATGAAAAGCCGCGGCGAGGTGGCTCGGCGCCGGGGCAGATGAAAGCAAAGAACCGGCATCGTCTGGAAGGCTACTGCATGCTCTGCTCCGACTACTTCGCCGACGCTCCACTGCACGGCGACAAAGTATTTCGGCATCGTTATTGGATGAGCCGAAAGCTTTTTCTCAGGATTGTGAATTCCATTCAAGAGTTCGACAGCTACTTCAAGTGCAAGAAGGATTGCACCGGCAAACTTGGATTCACCTCAATCCAGAAGTGCACGACAGCGACGAGGATGCTTGCATACGGAGCTCCCGGTGATTCACTCAGCGACTATGGGCCCATGGCCGAGTCCACGACCATTGAGTGTTTCTACAAGTTCTGTAGGGCGGTGGTGGCAGTGTTTGGACCGCAATACTTGCGGACACCCAATGCGGAAAACACTGCTCGGGTCCTAGCACAGAATGCAGCAAGAGGATTTCCTGGAATGCTTAGAAGCATCGACTGCATGCATTGGAAATGGAAGAACTGTCCATTTGCTTGGCAGGGGATGTACAAAGGCGCCAAAGGCGATTGCAGTGTGGTACTTGAGGCGGTGGCCACACAGGACCTCTGGATTTGGCACTCCTTCTTTGGTATGCCAGAAACTTACAATGACATCAACATGTTGCAGTGCTCCCCTGTCTTTGCCAAGCTTGTTGAAGGCCATTCTCCTCCGGTGAACTTCAAGGTCAATGGGCGGCACTATAACAAGGAGTACTACCTAGCTGATGGCACCTATCCGAGATGGTTTACATTTGTGAAGACAATCTCAAACGTTGTGCCAGGAGGCAAGAAGTCCCACTTTGCTAAGGTTCAGGAGGCTTGCAGGAAGGATGTCGAGCGGGCATTTGGTGTGTTCCTGTGACACCCTGATAGTTAAGCTACAGTAAACCTTTGCTAATCATGCCATGTCATTATAATTAAACTTTTCTAAACCTCGCTTGTTTCAAATTGAGATCAAATTTAAATTCAAAAAATAAGTCAAATTATAATTTCATAAAAACAGTGAATTAAAAATGTTCATTGCATTACAATTAATCACTAAGTAATTTTCATATAAGAAGAAAGATCTTTAGAAGTAATTAGATGCTCCTAACCTATTTAAAACGGGGTTAACAACACCAAATACGGCCTTTTCAAAATTAACAAAAGGCTAGACATTTTCCAGTTGACCCCAAACTTTATGGACAACCCCATAATATTGCAGAGTATTTATGAGACAAGTCTCATATTTATCAAAACTCTTTCTAGTATTAATATAGAGTAAAAAACGGAAAGAAAAATATAAAACAGGAGAAAGGAAAAATGAATAAAAACTAAAACTTAAACAAAGAAAAAAAACACTAGACCCCCCCAAGTGGGCCGACTGGCCCAGTTGGGCAAAACCGGCCTAGCTGGCCGGCCCAGCCGCCCACCCCGAGCGCCCTAACCCTAGCGTGCCGCTCTACTCCTCTCGCACCACCCCCCCCCCACTCATCTCGCACGACCCCCACTACCCCCATGAACCCTTCTCGCTTCCCCGTCTCCTTCCCCCGACCGGATCTGGAACGGGGCACGGCCCCCGTCGCCCCTCCCCCCCCCCCGGCCTCTCCTCCTTCCTCGCACGACACGGCCCCGTCGCCATCGACGCCTGTAGTCCAAGCCAACGCCGTCCCATCCTCGACCTCCTCTTTGCCAGACTCCGCCGACCTCGCCTCATCCCCGCATCGCCCCCGGCGCATGTCGTCGTCCCCTTCGCTACCTCGCCGGTCGTCCCCGTCTACCCCCTCATCGGACCCCATCGAGCCTCGCCCCCTGGTCGTATACACCGTCGGTGAGGCCCTGTGCCTATTCCCCCCTCTGCCCCCTTCGCTCCCCCCCCTGTCCGGTCACCACGGGCCGACCGCGCGCGCTCACCGTCGCCCCGCGCACGCTGGCCCTTATGCCCGCGGGCGCCCAGCACGCGCCTCCCCCTTTGCGCCCGCGTGCGCCCAGCACGCGCCTCCCCCTTTGTGCCCGCCGCCTACGCCGGCTCTCGTCGTTGCTAGCGCCGCTCACCGTCCGCCTCTGCTAGTCCCTGCGGCCGTCACCGCGCCTGCCACTGTGCCCGCCCCCTGCAGCGCCAGCCGGTCGCGCTGCATCGCGTGCGCGCCCGTTCGTGCTCGTGCCATGCTCCTCTGCCTGCACGCTCGGTTGCTGCGTGCTGCCATTGCTGCTGCAGAGCCCACCCGCTCGTCCCTCCGTTGCCGGCGCGGAAATTCCGGCAAGATCCCGTGCCATCGCCGCCGTACCTGTGGACGCCGGCGCGTAGCGCTTCGAACCGGCCTCTGTGCCGCTAGCTAGCAGGCCCTGGTCATTAGATTAGGGCGCTAACCCACTAATTACCACTAACCTGAACACTTAGTGGCACTAACAGATGGGCCTAGGGTCTTTAAACGCTAACAAAAGGAATACCCTAAACGGTCACTGACAGTGGGGCCCCACCCCTGAGAATGTTAAAATAATAATAATAATAATAATAATAATAATAATAATGAAGATTTAAAATAAAGATAATAATTAAATTAATTAATTAGTCAAATGAATTAATTAACTTAATTAATCATGTTAATTAAACTGAGACAATGACAAACGGGCCCCGTGTGCCAGGGTTGACCTAGTCAACCTGCTGACATCATGCTGATGTCACACAGACACAATAATTGCATTTTCTAATTAATTTAAATCTTTTAATTCCAAAATTGATTTTAATCCTTTTAAAATTAATATAAAATAAACCATAGCTCAGATGGAAACACTTTGTACATGAAAGTTGCTCAGAACGACGAGACGAACCCGGATACGCAGCCAGTTCGTCCACCACGCATCCCTAGCATAGCAAACACGCAACTTCCCCCCTTCGGTTCATCTGTCCGAAAACGCAAAACACCGGGAATACTTTTCCGGATGTTTTCCCCCTTCACCGGTACCACCTCGTACCGCGTTAGGGCACACCTAGCATCACGCTTTGTCATGTCATGCATCGTCATGCATTTGTTTGCATTATATTTATTGTTTCTTCCCCCTCTTCTCTCGCTAGACACCGAGACCGACGCCGCTGCTACCCAGTACGATTACGGTGTTGACGACCCCTCTCTCTTGCCAGAGCAACCAGGCAAGCCCCCCCCCCCTTGATCACCAGATATCGCCTACTCTACTCTCTATACTGCTTGCATTAGAGTAGTGTAGCATGTTACTGCTTCCAGTTAATCCTATCCTGATGCATAGCCTGTCCTTGCTACTACTGTTGTTACCTTTACCTGCAATCCTAATGCTTAGTATAGGATGCTAGTTTACCATCAGTGGCCCTACATTCTTGTCTGTCTGCCATGCTATACTATCGGGCCGTGATCACTTGGGAGGTGGTCACGGGTATATACTTATACATAATATATGATACTTGTGGTGATTAAAGTTGGGTCGGCTCGTAGGAGTACCCGCGAGTGATTCCGATGTTGGGGGCTGAAGGGGCAGGTGGCTCCATCCCGGTAGAGGTGGGCCTGATTTCCCGCAGGCCCCCGACTATTACTTTGTGGCGGAGCGACAGGGCAGGTTGAGACCACCTAGGAGAGAGGTGGGCCTGGCCCTGGTCGGCGTCCGTGGTTATTTCAGAATAACACGCTTAACGAGATCTTGGTATTTGATCTGAGTCTGGCTACTGGCATATATGCACTAACCATCTACACGGGGACAGTTATGGGCACTCGACGTCGTGGTATCAGCCGAAGCCTTCGTGACGTCAGCGACTGAGCGGCGCGCGCCGGGTTGGACCGCGTAACGCAACTTCCTTTGTAATGGAGGTTGCTAGGTCTGCTCTCCGGCCGCGTACGCAACGTGCAGGTGTGCAATGGGCGATGGGCCCAGACCCCTGCGCCATAGGATTTAGACCGGCGTGCTGACCTCTCTGTTGTGCCTAGGTAGGGCTGCGACGTGTTGATCTTTCGAGGCCGGGCATGACCCAGGAAAGTGTGTCCGGCCAAATGGGATCGAGCGTGTTGGGTTATGTGGTGCACCCCTGCAGGGAAGTTGATCTATTCGAATAGCCGTGTCCCTCGGTAAAAGGACGACCCGGAGTTGTACCTTGACCTTATGACAACTAGAACCGGATACTTAATAAAACACACCCTTCCAGGTGCCAGATACAACCGGTGATCGCTCTCTCACAGGGCGACGAGGGGAGGATCATCGGTTAGGATTATGCTATGCGATGTTACTTGGTGAACTTACCATCTACTCTCTTCTCCCGCTGCAAGATGGAGGTTACGAGAAGTGTAGTATTCGAAAGGACTAGATATCCCCCTCTTATTCCGGCATTCTGCAGTTCAGTCCACATATGATAGCCTTATTCCAGTTGATACCAATGCATACATATGTAGTGTAGCTCCTTGCTTACGAGTACTTTGGATGAGTACTCACGGTTGCTTTGCTCCCTCCTTTCTCCCTTTCTATACCCGATTGCTGCGACCAGGCGTTGGAGTCCAGGAGCCAGACGCCACCGTTGATGACGACTACTACTACTCGGGAGGTGCCTACTACTACGTGCAGCCCGCTGACGACGACCAGGAGTAGTTTAGGAGGATCCCAGGCAGGAGGCATGCGCCTCTTTCGATCTGTATCCCAATTTGTGCTAGCCTTCTTAAGGTAAACTTGTTTAACTTATGTCTGTACTCAAATATTGTTGCTTCCGCTGACTCGTCTATGATCGAGCTCTTGTATTCGAGCCCTCGAGGCCCCTGGCTTGTAATATGATATTTGTATGACTTTTTTTATTTGTAGAGTTGTGTTGTGATATCTTCCCGTGAGTCCCTGATCTTGATCGTACACGTTTGCGTGTATGATTAGTGTACGATTGAATCGGGGGCGTCACAGTTCCAATCTCGATTTGTTGTTGTCCGGTACCCTGCTCAGACCTGGTCGAAAGATCAAATGTGAGAGATCATAACTTGTTGTGTCATCTTGCACAATATGATCATTTAGAGCGAACAGGAAGAGCTAGTGTTTAACACTGAACCATACTACAGGCAGGGTCCTCCTGCCGAAGTTGATCACCAGCTACCGGCAACCTGGACTGCCTACCTCAATATGCGTCAGGAGATCCGAGACCCACAGGTGCATCAACAACTGCAGTAGGATCTGGTGGAGCATCTATGGAGGATCAAGGGCGATGCCTAGCTCGACGTGTGATGAAATATGAGTTTTTATTTGTTGAACTATATAATTTGTATTGAACTATTTGATTTCTATTGATTTTCTGTGAGAAACTATGTGATAAAAAATTACTTACGTTGAGAATTCACGCCGAACCACATCGAATATGGGCCGATTCGTGCCGATATGGGACATTTTTTGCCAAAAGGCGGCCACATTTACGCCAAAAATGGGCTGATATTGGCGCCTGGAGGCGACGGTTGGGTGCCCAACCACCCAACGCTGATTATACCGCCGGCTCGCCCCCAGGCGGCGATTTTTATGCCTCCTTAGGGGGGGGGGGGGCAACGGCTGAAGATGCTCTTAGCTGGCCACTTTTTTAGAAATAACTTGTTACTAGAGATAAGAATAAGACAGAATCCATTATACACCATATTTTTCTGTCATCTCTAGATTACGTGGCTGGATTAAGATAGAAGTGTCTTATCAACCATTGTAAATGCCCACCAAAGACAATAAACAGAAAGCCCATGTCGGAGTTATTTTGATGCAATGTGTATAAAAGCTATTCAAGGATAAATAACAATGTAAACGTCGAACATAACCCATGAGGGTGGAGAACCCTAATACTTTGGGGCCTAACCCATGTGTGTGGGCAGGGCCGTTGAGGAGCCTGTGCAAGCTGTGCGCTCGCACAGGGCCCCAAAAATCAAGGGGCCCCCAAACGTTGCCTCTGTGTGTCACCTGAAGGCTGCTGAAGCACTCATTTTCATCTTCTTGGGCCTGGTCCGCTCGAGGCCTCAAGCCATACCCTGCGTGGATCAATCCGAGCGATCATATCATAAACGAAACGGCAGCCAGCGCAGTACGTGTACGTACGTTCCGTGACTTCCGCCGTTCCCTATTCCGTAATGGCTTCGCTTTCCATCTCATCCCTGCGATCGATCTTTTTGCTTCAGCGGCTCGACGGCGATCGCTTTGCAGCCAGCAAATGGGCGGAAGCAAAACTGCACCGGACTTGCCAGCGCCGGCGCCGCCGCGCCGGCCGACACTGATGCGGTGCCGCCGAACAGAAGACCAAGCAGTGCCCTAAGCTCCTCCTGTTCTTTTCATCTAATTTTGATACAAACTGCAAAGTTTTATTAAGATTACACTAAATATGTTTTGGAACAATTTTTGTCTAGTTGTTGAAGTGCAGAAATTGTCATAGTAGATTCAAGATTTTCAACGGTTGCTCGTCCCGTGGTCCATGTCCAAAATCAAGGTTCTATCTGATTCTTACTATTCAAGTCACAAGCCTATAATTCATGTGCGTTCATCAGTATGCTTTATTTTTTTGTTCGTAAACAGAAACAATCATGCCTTCTAGTTCTAGAAGAAAGTATGATTTTGTGCCTTAAAGCGTAAGAAGAAACAGTTGTGAAAATTTGCATTGCTACTTGAGAATTTTTCAAAAATTGTACTAAATAACATAAGTTTAAATTGTATAATTAAGTGCTTATCTTGAGTTATATTATATGATTTCTTTCAAATGTTAGGGCCTCATTTTACTTTTCGCACCGGGGCCCCAAATTTCTGGAAACGGCCCTATGTGTGGGGAACCCTACTACCCTAGTGCTTTGGGATCAAGTAGATCGAATACGGTACCAAAATCTAGATTGGTTAAGAGCGCACAAAAGCCTGTTCTAGAGAGCAGGATGACAGCATTATTCATATGAACAAATACATAGAATGCAGGTGAAAGGGGGCAAATTGTAAGGCGGTTCTATAGAAACCAAGACATGATCCGAATGTGAACAAAGTTCAACAGGGGGGTGATCTCACAAGCCATTGAACACTGTTATTTTATTGCTGATTAGTGAGTGGTTGGCGAAGAAAAGTAAGAACTAGTGCACACACAAAAAAAGGCACATCTCAGAACTGTAATTCACGTGCCAACTCGGAAACTATCTTTCCCGTGATGCAGAGGCAAATCCACTAAAGTATCATCAGTGGCAACAATTCAGCAAGCAGCAACTCATAGCAATGCAGCATAAACAACATTTATACATAGCAGGCATGCTGGTCCTCTACTGAACAACCCAGTCTGAAGATTGGTCCTCTACTGAGCATTAGCATTGTAACATCTTAGGTTTCCCCCTGTTTTTCAGACGGCAGGACGAGTTCCTTGCCTGGCACAATTCATATCATACAGTTATAGGTATTACTGAACTCAGGGACGGCAACCTGAAGAAATACATACCGATTTGAAGGGCATAAATGCAGCTGCTCCAGCTGACATTTATTTACCACATCAAAGGTGTGATCAGCTTCCGGTACACCACCAAATTTAGCTTTCAAAACAGCGGTTGCAGACAGAACGGAAACATTTATTTGTTATTCAAGAGACCCTACTTCTCAATAATTGATGAGGGATTACAGCTTACTCCTGATAGAGGCTCCCATCCAATGTGATCAATGGAGGTGAAATGAACTGCGAACGGAGCTTACCAACAACACTAGGAACATATGCCATCTACATATCAAGTTATTAGAATGCAGAAAATGTCTAGGAAAAAAGAACTTTACAGCTTGCACATGAAATGGTCTTGGAAGAATCCACTAAAAGAAATCAAATTCAAGATAATTGTCTGGACCTTTCTCGGCTGACGGTGTTGCCTTCTGACTTGTCGAGGCTCCTGGCCGAGGGATTTCAACTGGCTTGGGGATATCTGGAGGAGTAGCGCACCTTATCAATGCCCAGTTAACACCTTCAAAGAATGGGTGCTGCTTTATTTCTGTGGCTCCACGTTTGTACGCCAATCGATGCTGTGGCTCCTTGATCAGCAACCCCCTTATGAGATCCCTTGCAGCAAAACCCACAACAGGTGATTCTGGGAACCTGAGGGGCTGGCCAACAACATTGAATAGCGTTGCCCTGTTCCCTGAACCTTTGAATGGAGTCTTGCCGAAAAGAAGTTCATACAAGAATATGCCAAAAGTCCACCAGTCCACAGCACTCCCATGCCCCTCACCCTTTATGATCTCAGGTGCCAAGTATTCATGAGTGCCAACGAATGACATAGACCTTGCATCTGTGGGCTCTGCAACAAGCTCAGGGAGCGGTCTGACCTGGGTTGCCATGTCTGCCTTTGCCTTCTTTTCCTTCTTCTCCCTCTTGGACTTGGAGGAGAAAAAGCGAGGAGAGAAGCATGTGGTTGTCGTAACGCAAGCAGGCTGGATACAGGCTGGCTCAATGCACACCGGTTGTACACAATAAGCTTGATTGCCCTTTTGGTTAGGATCTACACCAGGGTTGGAAGATTTAAGAAGTGTAGGGCTCACATCACAACGAAGGGACAAATCAAAATCTGACAGCATGATGTGGCCATCTTCTCTCACAAGAACATTCTCTGGCTTGAGGTCCCGATATATGATACCGAGCATGTGCAGGTATTCTAGAGCAAGAAGCACCTCTGCTACATAAAACCTGTACAAATATTTTAAAGATAAACATGAGTTTGTACACTTAACACTGTTTGTTAGTACCTAAAACCATCACATGATAAAGAATGTTATGTAATTGCTGAACATGTAGCGCGCCAAGCCTGTGCGCCAGGAAATGTACCATAGGCACAAGGTTGAGCTAGAGATCAGGGTGCAAGTGGGACGGGTTGCGGGCAGCCCGCATCCCGCGCTCTAACCCGCGAGCGCCCACACGGGAGACACGGGTCGTCGTATGCGGGATAGGCAGGCCGCCGCGGCGCCGCCAGCCCGCCATCTATACGCACGTACGCATGTGTGCGCACTGATATGCATGTAGTATCAAAGTTTCTCACCGACTGATACGAGCTGATATTTCTATCTTCCGACTGCACGTATTGCACGAGGAGGTCCTTCAGGTCAAGGCCAACGTTCAACGGGAATAGCCAGCTCGGCTGCGGTCACGGGAATAATGACGCATGCGTATAAATATACATGGACACAGGCAAATTGCGGGCACCGCCAGGACATACGCATAAACCCGCTTGACTTTTGCGTACAGCCGCGGGAGCCCACTTATGATGTGTTTAGCGGGGCTGCGGCGCGGGATTGGCGGGCAGCCCGCGCCGCTTGCACCCTTAGCTAGAGATATGCCTTTTATCTCTACTTTAGTTGCCACCTTTCAATTAGCGATTCGGTTGGTTAGTTCCATATTGTTTGTATTTTTTGGGATCTTTGATCAGCTTCTCCCTATATCTAATGGACTTGCCCATGAGGAATAGATCAACCAATCAAGAGCACTACAATGAATCATCCCGGTCTTAATCTCTCCTATCCCTAGAAGCCACACTGTCCCTAACCTACTGGCAGTAGTTAATCCGGCATGAAAACAAGGCAACATATGTTAAGTATCAAGAATAGCACGAAATGCGACATAACTGTTTTCGTAAACAAATGATCGGATAAAATAAATCCAGCTATATCAAGAAAAATTAGGAGATAAACTATCAAAAGAGTCATTTCAAGAAAGAGAAACGAGTTCCTTTTAAACCATCCATCTGTCTAACAGCAGATAATAGTGAAAAATAGAGAGGAAATGCATTAATCATAAGAAACTCAACACTAACCACAAACAATATTAATAAAAACCGCTGCATACAGAAGTGGGGGAAAGGGAAACTCGCAGAAGACATGAGTACATGTGCAGTTGTAGTTCAAAAAGTGTTGAAAGTACACTACATAGTACTCCCTCCGTCCCATAATGTAAGACGTTTTTTGACACTACATTAGAGTCGAAAAACGTCTTACATTATGGGACAGAGGGAGTACATCTCAGACATAATAAGGAACAACAACAACAAAGCATGATGTCAATAGGGCAGAAGGACAGATTGTAAGTTTGCATAAATCCTAAAATACAATTAAGATTTGTAATTGAGCATGCAATGTTGCCCTAGACCCTAGTTAGTACCTTGAAAGATGAATAGTGTAACTGAATTAGGCATCAGATACACATATACATAAGTGAAGAACGTACAAAACACAATGGGTATTACTACGCTGCAACATTTTATGTGGGTACAGAAAGTAACTCCCCAAACAGTAGGAAAAATGAACACAAACAATATAAAATACTGTATAGAAAAATAAAAATGTTACAGACATGCTGAAGGTATTTTTTTCATATGCCTTTATTCAGACAGTTGATACGGCTTAACCATTTAAAATATGCAGTTATGTCCACTCCAAAGCAAGCTTCATTAAATAGACTGATAAAAGAAACAAAAAGTATATTCCACAGTACAGAAAACACTAGTCTCTCATGAACAACGCACCCAACTGAAGAACGTTTCACTTAAGACTTCAAGTACATTGCCATAAAAAAAGTAAATCTATATCACATTACCTTATCACATTATATGTACCTCAAGGCCTATGTTACCACATACTCCCTCAGTTCCTGAGAACAAGGCATACATACTTTTTGCCAAAAAATTCCTAGCCTATAATACCCTCGTTTAATCACTACTTTTGCTGAACGGATCACTTAGATCACGGCTACATTAATTGCATGCAGTTACAGCTCCTTTCAAGATTGGCTCCACTATTACCTCACTCCTCGCGTCCAAAGAATCGTTCCCGAACCCACAAGAGAGTAATTTTCCAGGGGTAAGTTGGGAAGCTAATTTTGACTGTGGGCTCTCCTTGGGGTGGGCGCTGAGAAATTTACGCCCAACTCATAGGAACGTAGGGAGTATTGGACATGGATGTGTGGTCGGATTATTTATATAGATTAGGGATTCCAAATCAATGATAGAGGTAGCTACAAAGCATTTATTTTAGCATTACAACTTGTAGTGTTCGAGAGCAAATATACCCAGTTCAGAAGACAAAAGCCTAGTGTTAATCATAGTTTGGTTGACTACTCAGATAATGCAAGCACGGGATAGGAGCTGATAAAGGAGAAATCACTACACAGTAATCAATGTTGTATTTAACAGGTAAGATCCCAGGAGTCTAAGTACCTCAAGTAAAAGAAGTGGCATTTACAGAAGCTCGTCCATTAGAGGCGCTCCAGATAATTTGGAGCATTACTGCCACTTCTAGTGCTAACAAGCCTACTACCAACGACAAATAATACGTGCCTACAGATTTTGTGATCCCTAAGATTTTAGATATATGAAATCGCTCTGAAAATTATGTTCTTCTAAATCCAAAATGAATCCAGCAACAGCAGCAATTAAAATTTCCAACATTGCTTGCTAACAGTAATAGATAAGTTCCCCAGTTAAAGAAAAATATAGTTGTTAACCATAGAGGCCAAAAAAAACACAATACTGTTAAACCTAATAAAATACAAGAGGACCATACATTCCATGAAATTGAAATCAACAATTGAACAATAAGATAAAAGATATAATTTGTCACCACATCTTGAAAGTTGAAAGATCTTCAATTTATTGTACTGACCCAGTTGTATTAGTAGACAACTAGATGATTTATAAGAACGGATAAGGATTGGTTGATCATGAGTGTGATAACATTTGCATATCTATCAGTACAATAAGTAAATAGATAAATAAAGAGAGAGAAGACTCTTACTTGGCAGCTTGTTCGGGGAAATACTTCCCAGGCTGTTTCTGCCTTAGGGTATGCAGGTCCCCTCCAGGGCAAAACTCCATCACCAAGCATGAGAATTTATCAGTCTCAAAGTGGGTGTACAAAGTCGGAAGGAAAGGATGGTCCAAGCACTGCAATATCTCCCTTTCAGTCTGGGCTCTCAGAAGCTTTTTGCGGCCAGCTAGAGACGCCTTGTCCATGATCTTCATAGCAAAGTAGCATTTCGTGCCACTAAGCTCTGACAAGTAAACACTGCCAATGTCACCACAGCCAAGCCTCTTAAGCAGCCTGAAGTGACTCAATCCTAGCGAACCTTCTTTGGTTCGGATCACCTGAATCGCCTCCCACCTTGAATCATTGGACTTGTGAGGCTTGCTAGCGCTGCTGCATATACTGCTACAGGTGCTATCATCACTGACATCGCTGCCAGCGCTGGCCCGGTAAACGCTGCTCTTCCCGCTCTGGACCAAATCGGCGTGGCCGCTGACCTTGGTGCTGCCGCTCGCCTTTGTCAGGCTGCTTGCACCGTCGCTGTACTTGGCAGAAACGGAGCTATCCTTGACGCTCCCTCGCAGCGAGCTCTTCTCCGCATCTTCGTCTTCGTCCAGTTTCACAGAGCCGTCAACAGAACTGCAGTCTTTATCTTGTTCTTTCACTCCACTGGACGTGGCCACATCACCTGGGGGAACTGCTCTCGGTGAGGCAGGCCCCGATTTGCTTGCTCCCCCAATTAGCTCCTCGGACTGCCTCCGAGAAGGCGCCGCCTCGGACGACTCGGCGGCGCTTTTACTGCATTGCTTGTCATCGACTATCTCAGCAACGGCCTTGGACGCCATCGCAACAGGGAGCCGACCAAGAAGCCCCTAACGGCGCCGCCATGACCCTCCTCCCATCGCCGCGGCGGTCGACCGATCAATCAGCGGCCGGAGCGGTGAAATCGAGACCTATCATCACAAGGGTTCGCCCCGAATTAGATTCAGCGAAAGCGATGCGGGTCAGCCGCCTAGCGAAACCGACGACGAATCGGGAACCAATAATTGCCGAATTATTAGCCGGATGGATCTGGCCGAGATCGAGAGGATCCCCTCCTCGCGGGGGGGAGTCGGGCGGGGGGTGGGAGTGGGGAGGGTGGGGTCTGCTTACTGGTCAGCCGTCGCGCCGTGGGAGCTCGCCGCCAGCGGGGCTGGGGAGGGGATCGAGGGGGGGCGCTTCCTTCGGCTTCGGGGGAGGTGGCTGGCAGCGGAGGGGGGAGGACGAAATGAAAATCAATGAGAGAAACCTAATAAGGAGAAAAAAAAACGAAATGAAGAAGAGAATCGGAAAGAAAATGGAATGAGGGAACGGATTGACTGTGTGCCTGGCCCACTTGCCGGGCTTGAGTGAGAGTGAAGACTTTCCCCCTTCCGTTTACTGGATTTGTGACACTTTTCATCGTAAAATATTTATACACTTCCTTGCCGCATAAATATTTTGAGTGAAAGTGAAGATTTTCCCCCTTCCGTTTACTGGATCTGTGACACTTTTCATCATAAAATATTTATACACTTCCTTGCCGCATAAATATTTTTTCACTCTTTCGGAGATGCTCACACAGACACACATACCCATTATAAAAACACATACACACACCATATCTTCGTGAGCATCTCAAGATACTGACCAGGCATATCATGTTAAAAGTTAACAAAGTCATAATATAGTCGATGGGAATGTCTCCTCCCACCAAACGAATATCGCCGACGAAAGGACATTTCCCTCTCTAAGTGATTTTGAAGTAGATGACAACGCAATTTGTGGTCTAATCGTGTGCTTGAGCAACACAGGTATATTTGAAAGTGGTGCAAGACAGTTAGATACCCCTCTAAAAGGAAAAGAGCAAAGACGGTGTTTCGACAATTTCATTTCACCAAGACAACACCAACATTAGAACGAGCGCAGCAGTCAACACTACTGCAAAGAGCCACCCCCTCCCCGAGTCGAATCTTACTCCCAAGACATGACTTCAAGAGGGAGCGCGACATTGAGTATCATCCTAAAAGACTTGAATCAAGGGTTTGCGTTGAAGCAAAATGGGAGGGGCAACAAAAATAGACCTCCATAATGCATTTAGGAAGGCAGCGACACCCAAGGGCGTCACCGTCACTAACATCGACCAAAGTCGAGCCAGACTTCAGCCGACAGCCTCACCATCCCACACCCAAGACCGACTGATCCACCTAAAGCACCTGTGAATTGACCACCCGTCATCTACAGACCTAACAAGCCCAATCTAAAGGCAGAGGAGCCACGGCAGATCGGCCACCACCAATCCGGGTCAGATAAGCCACCACCGATACAGGGCTAAGTCAGGGCGTGAGGAGGGCCGGAGGCTAGCAACAATAACTCCCAAGGAGTCGCGTTGCGCCACCTCGCACAAATTCGTCGCCGTCGAGGGTCGAAGCCGAACCAAACAGAAGAGGGAGAGCAAGGTGACCGCATGACAACACCCACGATGCAAGGCGCGTCGGCGTTGCCGACGAAGTCCTCACCACCGAGTAGCACATCTCAGGAAGGTGACCAATGACGAGAGCTCGAGTTGTTCAAATCTTCAAGAAAAAGCTTGATGGGCACCGCCACCGCTGTCCTTCGTACTAGATTTGCTCGGTTGTGTCACTCGATGGTAACAAGGAAGGAAGGAGGAACAACGTGGCTAAGGGTTTGCTACCAGAGCCGCCGTGGAGGCGACGCGGGAGTTGAAGTGCAAAGTATGGAGGAGTTGTGCATGTAAGGTTATGATCTATATGTATCTATACATGTCTTTTTCAATCGGACATGGAGTATTTGCTCTCGAGCTCAAATGCTCCCTGGAGAATAGTAAAATATAAAAAAATCAAAAAAAATTATGGTAAACTTTGACAAATGTTTTCTATGCTTGCAAGTTTCAGCACGAAATGATATTCGCGGAAGTCATCGCAAAAAAGCAAAATCGATGTTCCAAAAATGCTAGTTTTGAAAACATTTTGCAGTGCTGATTTTGTTTTGTTTGTCACGCCTTACACGAATGTCATTTCGTGCTGAAATTTTGTAAGAATACAAAACACTTGTCAAAGTTACCACAAAAAATTAGAATTTTTAAAAAAGTTAAATATTTTTTTATTTTACTGTTCATCAAGGAGCATTTGAGCTCGGGTGCAGAATAGGACTTCCGTTTTCAATTCCAAGATTCTAGCGCGGGAGGGTGGGGCGATCTCACTATAGACTATGGTAATAATTATGTTAGATTATGTACTATCAAAAGTTGCTTGATTTGTTTTTTGTGGTAGTAAAGTTACTCGAAGCTATAAACATTATACTTAACATCATCTTATGCGAGGAAGATATCAAAGTAGTTAGCTAGGAAACATCCACGGCGGAGAAAGATGGGTGATAAAACATATTGTTACGCAAATGGTATATTTATTAAATTAATTATTTTGTCACTGGTGCAGCAACAGCGCATCACAATCAACCATGACTTGCAACTTACAAGGTCACAAGTTGCATGCTTAGGCTCCCGAATTATTTGTACCAGCATTCATTCAACAGTGTTTGCTCCATGCCCAAGCAGCCGCCCTCTTGAATTAATGGTCATCCATTCACACGTTGAAAGCAATGTATATCCTACTCCCTGTGCACTCAGAAAGTAAGCATTGGCAACCTCCCTTGAAGAACAAACCTTACACGGTTGTTGAGTTCTGTATATTGGATATGAATCCCTTGTAGTACTCATGGACAAATGCAATGGATGCAACGTGTACCATTTATTAGGATCACCCTTGCACATCTAAATATCTCAACTGTCAAATCAGCATCCAAAATGTTGAACGAAAAATAACATAGGTCAGGTCAATGGACGTGACTAAGATTTTAGTGGGGGGTTATGTTCCAACCGATAACGAGTTGTATGTGATGATTTCATCGATCTTGAAATTTCACTTATAGTACACTTATTACGTGTGTCCTTTAAAAAAAAGAAATCGGTACTCAGCTCACACATGAGGAAAAGAAGCAGTGAAGATAAAACTTCAACGTAACACAATAGTATCAGCTCCGACACAGGAGCTCCAAGAAAATAAACCTTGATTCTCTGTGCTTTGGATCCAACTACCCGTCATGGCCTTTGTGAAGAGTAGATTTTCTCTGTTGGTAGAGTTGCACTTCTCCTAGCACCCATCACTGACCATGTAGCATCACCACCTCTGTTGGATTTAGAAGGAGTATTAGCATAGAATGGGAAGGATGTGAAATCGGTACTCAGCTCACACATGAGGAAAAGAAGCAGTGAAGATAAAACTTCAACGTAACACAATAGTATCAGCTCCGACACAGGAGCTCCAAGAAAATAAACCTTGATTCTCTGTGCTTTGGATCCAACTACCCGTCATGGCCTTTGCGAAGAGTAGATTTTCTCTGTTGGTAGAGTTGCACTTCTCCTAGCACCCATCACTGACCATGTAGCATCACCACCTCTGAAACCACCAGGAAATCAAATCTCAACTCCAGAAGGATGCTAAGGTACCAAGGATGCATGGAATAATTATTATGAAAAGTTACATTGTACATTCCACGGAGATTTTGCTGTCAAAACCTATGACACAAAATTAGTTATATGTGCTTGTGTTAGGGTATGCTTGTATGGGTCAAGAACTTTGTATTATTTTGTGATTTGAATACAAGCATACCTCCCACAAAGAAATAGTACCTCACAAACAAAGTAAGATAAAAATAAAGTTACTCAGGAAAAAGGCATCTAACACAAAATTAGAACCAGGGAAAAAACTACAAATCTGTACATAACCCAAAAGTCACTCAGGAAAAAGGCCAAAGAAAGATTTCACGTCCACTATAAGAAAAGACAAATGAACTAATTTTTTTTCCTGAAAGTTCATGTTGTTATCAATAAGAAGACCAAATCATGTTGTGGGTAACCAAATTCAACCTCATGCGTTCGGCACTCAGGAGCTATGCATTCCAAAATTACGTTGATGTAGCAGAAATGAATGTATTAACATGGGTTAGTATGATAAAACTTCAACGTAACACAATAGTATCAGCTCCGACACAGGAGCTCCAAGAAAATAAATCTTGATTCTCTGTGCTTTGGATCCAACTACCCGTCATGGCCTTTGTGAAGAGTAGATTTTCTCTGTTGGTAGAGTTGCACTTCTCCTAGCACCCATCACTGACCATGTAGCATCACCACCTCTGCACCAGGAAATCAAATCTCAACTCCAGAAGGATGCTAAGGTACCAAGGATGCATGGAATAATTATTATGAAAAGTTACATTGTACATTCCACGGAGATTTTGCTGTCAAAACCTATGACACAAAATTAGTTATATGTGCATGTGTTAGGGTATGCTTGTATGGGTCAAGAACTTTGTATTATTTTGTGATTTGAATACAAGCATACTTCCCACAAAGAAATAGTACCTCACAAACAAAGTAAGATAAAAATAAAGTTACTCAGGAAAAAGGCATCTAACACAAAATTAGAACCAGGGAAAGAAACTACAAATCTGTACATAACCCAAAAGTCACTCAGGAAAAAGGCCAAAGAAAGATTTCACGTCCACTATAAGAAAAGACAAATGAACTAAATTTTTTTCCTGAAAGTTCATGTTGTTATCAATAAGAAGACCAAATCATGTTGTGGGTAACCAAATTCAACCTCATGCGTTCGGCACTCAGGAGCTATGCATTCCAAAATTACGTTGATGTAGCAGAAATGAATGTATTAACATGGGTTAGTATGATAAATAAGTTGCCTTGCCTAGCAAATATAAACTAAGAACATTACTCATGTGCTTAGCATATATATATTCTTTAAGCTTAACTTCTGAATGTATTAAACTTTAACTACCTCTTCACAAAACAAATACACCGAGTTAAGAAAGTCGTGAAGACCTTGTACCTGCAAGTATATTATCAAATACTAGAAGAAATAATCAAGTTTGTTGGATATCCAAAAAGAAAATGCCAATCAATAGAACAGCAAGTTGCTATGTTATCAAAATAACAAGAATGGGCTTGAAAGTTCAGAGGGGGTGTAAAACAACTTTTTTTCAATGTTTCAGCATTGAAACTGGCAAGGATGAGCTTGCAAGTATAGAGATGAAATACTACTCAAAATTAAAGACGAATGTCCCTTGCAGAAGGAATCCACGATGACTTGAAAAATGAGGAATACACACAAATTTTGTTGTTGATGGTACCAGCATGTTCAGAGTTTGTGACAGCGATGTTGATGGACTGCACATTCGACTCCTCATTGAGATTTCTACAGCACTGAATCTGAATGGTTTGGTCACACAAAAACACATTTTAGCAACATATTTTAGGGGTTGTTTGGATAGGTGGTACATAGAAAACGAATTCTCTATAAACCAGGAACAGAGGCTAACAGAATAAAATCTCGTTTGGATGCTCTAACTAATTTGCGTTTTTGGAATACTTGGTTTTCAGAAACCTCAAAATCTGCGTTTATAGAAAAACGACTATTAGTCGTTTTTGTAAAAGCTTGATTTGCATATACTCCATCGCAACTAATCGGCGTCCTCCAACCTGCCACGGCATGGCCGACGCCGCGTCACATCTCCGCTGCCTGATATGATACTCCTCGTGATTCGTCCTCCAGCCTCGGCTATGGCCATGAACGCATCGACGTGCCGCTGTCTGGTAGGGATGCTCCTCGAGTAGTCGTGCTCGTCCTCCGGCCACGACATGGCCGTCGCTGCGTTTGCGCCCAGGATTCCGCTGGCTCGCAGCCGGAGCTAGGATGATGTATCGACGCCATCGGTGATGTGCGTCACCTGTGGCATGTCACCGGCTGGTCGGTGTATATAGAGACCACATACGGGATGGCGGCCAGGAGCGCCCCGACGGCGACGGCACCCTCGGCGAGCTCCTGAAACCGCATGGTCAGCAAGGGCGCGCGCGAGCTCATGCTGGACAAGGACGACTGCACCTCCCTCGAGTCTCTCGACATGTATGGGGTACATGGCACGTAGAACACCGAGACCTAGAGTACTTCAGGCGAGTACCCAACGCCCGCGATGGTCGTATACGTACTTGACTAGTATGAGCAGAAGTGAAGCACGTACTGGCGGCTGCGCGTGGAGTCGTCCAAGGTCAGTCCAAGGGAAGGCGAGTAATGGCGTTGAGGGACCGAGGACCGAAAACAGAGGAGGAATGGATGTTGGAGCTTGCGTACCGTCTCCAATGGCCAAGTCGAGGAAGCAAGAGAGAAAGAGAAAGTCACGGCAAGAGTATTTTATCGAGGGAAGGTCACGGGAGGAGTCAGAACTCAAGAGTAAGCCAAACATATTTTTCTATAAACTGGTTTTACATAAAATAATTTGTAAAGCCGGTTTTGCTAAACATCAGCTAAAAACACGTTCTGTATAATCCCATGGCTAATCTTTGTTAGCCAAACAACCACTTAGCACAACACTTAAAACTTGTAAAAAGGGTTGTAAGCATGTCATTCAAGAACCAAAAAAACATTGGAATTGGCAACCTAGAAATATGTGTTTATCAAGAATAGACTGTTAGAGCAATTGTGTCTTCTTGATTCCTCATTTATATTTGTAGTGAAAGAAGCTTGCGTGAGTAAACTGTAAATAAGACAGAACATTGAAATTGTTCTTTGGATCATTATACACGACAAACGACATGAGTGTACTTGTACCATTCTGATTCTACCTCTATTTGAACTTCATATGCTGCAAGAATACGTCAGTTATTGAAGTATTGGTTTACCTGAGAACAAGCAGATTTGTGATCATACTGCGGCATGGCAGAAATAAAATTAGTTAAGAACGTCGCATTGATTTACCTCGCTGTTGTAACCACAATTGGAAGCGCCCCCAACCACATGAATGCATTCAAATTGCAGTTTCTTGCTACCCAGCAGCATGCCGTCACCCCAATTCGCCTGAAACAAAAATTCTGCCTCTTTTTTTACAGTAATTCAAAGAGCTTTATTAAATCAAGGCGTTCCCAAAACAGTCAGCCAACAGGCTAGTCACTGGGAAGCTAGGTGTCTCATCGAGCCAGCACTCAGTCACACTCAGCGTGCAAGCATGCTTTGCACACAAATGTGCCGGAACGTTTGCTGATCGATTTACATGAAGTACATCAAATAACGAAAAATCGCTAACTAGCTTTCCAATTTCTAGTAAGATAGGGGCCACAATTGAACGAGAATTGTGACGATTACTCCACAATTGCACCATCTCTAGGCAATCCATCTCCATGATGACATGCGTGAGTCCACGAATTTTGGCAAAGCGAGCACCATCACGCATTGCCAAAGCTTCCGCGATGAGTGGGTCAGAAATACCCACACGTGGTTTACACGAAGCTCCCAGGAATGCAGTGCTCGAGCATGCGACACCACCCGCACCACTGCAATTTTGAGCGAAGTTGATTGCCCCATCCGTCGTGATCTTAACAGTACCCGCATCCAGAGGCCTCCATCCATAACCTGGGAGTATTTTGGTATTACTCCGTGGCAATTCCAGCAATGCAAGCGACTCCTTGATGGAGCGCAAGGAAGTAGCAGGATCCAGGCCCTTTTGGTCATGTTTTAACCTGTTGCGTGAGTGCCAAATAGTCGACATGATGATGATAATTTCAGCTCGGTCCATCTCTGCCATTATAGGATCACATAAAATGCCCCTCGCCCAAGAGCTAGAGTGTAGTCTGGGCAATCGTATATCAAATCAAGCATATGCTTCTTACCAAAAACTCTGCCTCTCAAAAGTGTAACCAGAGATCACACAACTGAAAATACACACACGCACACAACATCCTAGAATCACCAGCAAGCACATGGATCCAACCCAGGGGATGGGGTGGAAAAGGACCTCGAGCGGGGATGCCACCAGGGACGAACAACGTGTTAGAAACGAACTAGAGGAGCGCATAAGGGAGGTTTCGGATGAGAATTTTTTTCGAGCGGGATCAGGAGAGCGATGGGATCGGGAGCAAGGAGGTTAGGGTGAGAGCCGTGGCCTCTGAACGGTGGAGATGTTCTAGATCTCCGTCTTTCGTGCTTAGTACTCTGGAAGAAGAGGCCTGCCGTAGCCGGCAAAGGTTCGCGGAGAGAGCAGCCTCGCCGGGAAATCTGGTGCAGCGCCTGTTTTAAAGACGGCACCAACACGAGACGTGGATTTAGATCGAGGTATGAGAGATACATTTCTCCTCCCGAGTACAACTAAATGCAGAACAGGGCCCGTCATTTCCCCATACAGAGGAACTTCGGCTTGCAAGTAGAAATTTTAAGTGTGCCATATTAAGTTTCAGAGGATTCACAAAGAAACCGGTTCAGCTCTCAACCGGAGTATGTTTTCAGAATACCGGAAACATCACCGTTGGCGTTAGAACTGACTTCCATTAATTCAGAAAACTGATGCATGCATTTTTTTTTCAGCAACTACTTTCTTTCTCCCTGCTATAATAATCTCACTCAGAGATAGAAAGGAATTTTGTTTTGAACAGATTGATGAACTTATCAGTGTTGAGAGTAAAAATCTGAATTCAGGATGACTCTAGCTCTAATTTCAGTTTAAAAGACTGAAATTGCTGCCGTTATATGAGAAATGTTACGATAGGCCAATCACTAACATCACATTCACGCAAGGAGTAAAATCCAACTTTATCACAAGAACTCACAAGCATAAGATTCTCCCTGGCGGGCAGATAATTTAAAAGCTCAGACAATAACCATTGTACCATGATAGCATGCGATCTACTTCAACAAAGTCTTGCATAACAAACACAGGGTGGGTATCATAATTCAAAACTGTAGCCAAATTCTACTACCAAACACGATTGCATAGAGGGGACTTCAACTGATCAGAATTCAGCAGGAACAGTTCCGGCAACCTGGTCCAGATCACGCCTTCCCTGGGAGGTGATGAGCCTTCCACTGCAGCACAAAGTGAAGACACAGGATAAGCAACCTACAACCAAATAGAATTGAAGACGGTACCACCACAGGAACACAGGGAAGCCACAAGATTACCCCTTGGGGTCGACATCAATGATGCCCATCTTCTGCAACTCCTGGAGGATGTTGCGGGAAACAGCACCGCTGCTCTTGCAGAAGTGCGGTGGGCGTGAACCGTTCCTTTGACGGCCACCGTAGATCTTCTGGAAGCCGCCGATCCCGATTCCCTGCCTCAGGTAGATCTTCCTTGCCATGGAGGCTGTCATGATTTGAAATGGCAGGTAAAAATCAGAGAGTGGCAAGGACATCAATACTACATGTGAATAAATCAAGTATGCAACCAGGCAGAAAATATGTACTCACCAGCCCTGATGTAGTACCAGTCAGCATCAGAAGGTGGCAGCTCCTTGAACCTTGCAGTCTTGACAATGTCAACCCACTCTGGAAGCTCCATCTGCATAACCATATATTACAATTTCAGTGCTCAGAATACAAGCAGGCAATGCAAGAAGGTAACATGAACTAGCAATAACTGATGTGCCATTCTTATAAATCATCTAGGAAGTGAGTATCCGTAGAGCGTTGCAAGTTGAATCAAATCAATATTGTGGTGTGTGCATCTGTACTGGCATTGTATGTAGTAACACAAATCACTAATGTGAGTACACTTGCTATAACAAAGTATTGCTAATTGCATGACAAGAAATTTCCAACGCTCCCTAAACAAACATATTTAGGATACCGAAGAAAGTTGAACCGTCTAGACCACACTCAAGTAAATAACATCAGATAAGTCACACTAGCTAAGAGGTGAACGCTAAATAACATTCACATATGGGAGTGGACAGGCAACAACCATAATACCATATCTTGAGTACAAAGGAAATCCACCAGCTGCAATAACGAAACCAACATATTAATGTCCTTGTCGGATCACTCGATCTTGGGTACTAGCGCGGCATATGAAATCGAGGTAGACTGCGGAAACGAATCGTGATCCACGAAAATTAAAATAGCTACAACTAGCCCTACGATGCAAGAAATTTCCACCGAGGCGGGCGTCGTGCACCTAACGAAGCAGGACTATTCAGGATTCATTTGGAAACGAACGATTGTACGCTGGACCGCATATGAAATAGCGAGGCATGGCGGTAAGATCCTGACAAGAGGAGGCCTCCCGCTACAAATCCCCAAAAGGAAGCTACCCTAGCGACGGATCTAACGAGAACTGAATTGCGTTACCTTGCCGGAGCGCTTGAGGTGCGCGGAGTAGGCCTTGACGAACTCGTGGGGGTTGACATCCTTCACGGTGCGCGCCGTGGAGGCCGCGGTCTCGGCTGCGGGAGCGGGGACGGTCGCCATCCTGTGCTCTGGCCGGCGGCGGCGCTGTCTTCAGGAAGGAGGGAGAGGTGTGCGCGCCGCTGCGGCTGCGAGGGCTAGGGTTTTTCTGGAGGCGGGGTGCGTGAGAGCAGGCGGACGGGAATTTATACTGCAGAGGAGCTAGGTTATGGGCCGTGTGATGGAATGGTGGGCTAGCTGGGCCATCAGGGTATTAGGGTTAGTCATGCTACGTGGGCCAAGCTGAGGTCGCCTCGAGATATAACACTAGAATTTTCATGATTTGTCTCAAAAAAAAACTAGAATTTTCATGATTGTCTCAAAAAAAATTAGAATTTTCATGATTGCTCTAGAAGGGTATAAACTGTCCCCCAAAAACTACCTCGAGAAAATGTTGCATTTTTTTTAACACAGTACGGACGCAAGCGATCATACAAACGCGCATACACTCACCCCTATGAATGCACACACGCACACTCTACTCCTATGAGCACTTCCGAGAGAAAATGTTGCATATTTTAGAGGTAAATTACATAGCATATGATTCCTATGAATAAATTGTCAACAGATACACTTAAGCAGTTTCATTAAAGCACTTTTATTTGTAGAATTATATTCAACAAAGCCCATTGCCTTTCACTCTCTCTTCTTTTTTTTTGCAAATGTCCAGACTAAAATGAACTACTAATCATCAAGACACTTCTTTGTCTCAAAAAAAAATCTGAACAAATTGCTTTAGCATACTTTTTTTCTTAGAAAAAAAGGTGTTCCGGTGTCCTTGTTTGTCAAATATATTATCAAATTGTCACTGTCTCCTCTCTAAGAAAAAGGCTTTGGGTTTCTCCACCTCCCGACGTCGCTGTCGGACCGTCTCGTCTACTGTGGCTTTAGGGCCATGGAGGCGTGGTGAATTTTATTTTTTTGAGAGTACGCCAAAGGTGTATCATATTTTTATAAAAAGGCAGAAGACAATTACAAGAGACTATCACTCGCTGCGAACAACAAGTGTAGTACAAACTCCACACCGAGCTAATCCAAAGATAAGTCACCGCACACATTAAACACAACGCAAAGGAACTTGCCCTGAATAGAACAACAAAGTCGCATCTCGACCAACACCGGTTACCTCAAAGAGGAACAACTACCATCAGACTCCCTTTGCTGACGCACCAACCACCCTTGAATGCCGAAAAGGAGATGGCGAGTGGGTGGCGGGACTTGGTCGGTCCTGAAATAGCCATCGTCTGGACTCACCGACGCCGACGTGCATAGCGCCGAAGAAGATCTACTCGGACCAGTGACGAGCACCGGAGAACCACAACATAGAGCCCCCATGCCAAGTCTCCACACATGATGCTCTCAACAGAGGAACGGCGTCAAGACGCCACCATCGCCGGTCTGGGAATGAACCAAGGCTTATATAATGGACAAGATCCATCTGTTAGCTTAGCATAATGGTCGTTTAATTTTATTGCTATTGCTTTCTTCATGTCAAATACATATTCCTTCGACTATGAGATTATGCAACTTCCGGATACCGGAGGAATACCGTGTGTTCTACCAAACGTCACAACTTAACTGGGTGATCATAAAGATGCTCTACATGTATCTTCGAAGGTGTTTGTTGAGTTGGCATAGATCGAGATTAGGATTTGTCACTTCGAGTATCGGAGAGGTATCTCTGGGCCCTCTCGGTAATACATGATACGTCTCCAACGTATCTATAATTTTTGATTGCTCCATGTTGTTATATTATCATTCTTGGATGTTTTACAATCATTTTATAGCAACTTTATATCTTTTTTGGGGACTAACCTATTGACATAGTGCCCAGTGTCAGTTGTTGTTTTTTGCTTTTTTTTTACTTCATAGAAAATCAATACCAAACAGAGTCCAAACGAAGCGAAACTTTTTGGAGATTTTTTCTGGACTAGAAGACATATGTTGGGCCAAAGAAGTACCAGAGGGGGGCTCTGAGGAGAGCACAACCCACCAGGGCGTGCCTGGGGGCCCAGACGCGCCCAGGTGGGTTGTGCCCACCTCGGTGGCCTCCCGCACCGCCTCTTTGCTCTATAAATACCCCAATATTCCAGAAGCCATAGGGGAGTCGACGAAAATCAATTCCAGTCGCCGCAAGTTCTAGAAACCATAGATCCAATCTAGACACTGTCACGGAGGGATTCGTCATCCTCATTGGTGCCTCTCCGATGATGCGTGCGTAGTCCATTGTAGACCTACGAGTCAGTAGTTAGTAGCTAGATGGCTTCCTCTCTCTCTTTTGATTCTCAATACAATGGTCTCTTGGAGATCTATTTGATGTAACTCTTTTTGCGTGTGTTTGTTGGGATCCGATGAACTTTGAGTTTATGATCAGATCTATTTTATCCATGAAAGTTATTTGAGTTTTGATCTCTTATATGCATGATTACTTATAGCCTCGTATTTATTCTTCGAATATTTGGTTTAGTTAGGTCGACTAGATCGATTTTTGCCATGAGAAGAGGTGCTTTATGATGGGTTCGATCTTACGGTGCTCGATCCCAGTGACAGAAGGGGAAACGACACGTATGTATCGTTGCTATTAAGGATAACAAGATGGGGTATATTTCTACATAAATAGATCTTGTCTACATCATGTCATCATTCTTATTGCATTACTCCGTTTCTCCATGCACTTAATACACTAGATGCATATTGGATAGCGGTCGATCTGTGGAGTAATAGTAGTAGATGCAGGCAGGAGTCCGTCTACTAATCTTGGATGTGATGCCTATATAATGATCATTGCCTAGATATTGTCATGATTATTTGAAGTTCTATTAATTTCCCAACAGTAATTTGTTTACCCACCGCATGCTATTTTTCTCGTGAGAAGCCAATAGTGAAATCTACAGCCCCCGGGTCTCTTCTTTATTATATTTGCTTTCGAGATCTATTTTTATTCGCTTTTATTTTTAGATCTATATTTCCAAAAAACCCAAAAATACCTTGCTGCACTTTATTTCATTTTGCATTTATTAGAGATCTATTTATCCAATCTATCATATTTTTATCCCGTCAACTTGACAATTTCTGTCACCGTTATCCGAAAGGGATTGACAACCCCTTTAACACGTCGGGTTGTAAGTATTTGTTCTTTGTGTGCAGGTACTATTTACATAGTGTTGCGTGTTTCTCCTACTGGTTCGATAACCTTGGTCTCATCACTGAGGGAAATATCTATCGTCGTTGTGCCGCATCATCCCTTCCTCTTTGGGGAAATACCGACGTAGCTCAAGCCGCAATCAGTACACATCATAAGCTTGCAAGCAAATGACTAAGGAGTTAGTCACGAGGTGATGTATTACGAAACGAGTAAAGAGACTTGCCGGTAACGAGATTGAACTAGGTATAGAGATATTGATCGAATCTCGGGCAAGTAACCTACCGATAGATAAAGGGAATTACGTATGTTGTCATAACGGTTCGACTGATAAAGATCTTCGTAGAATATGTAGGAGCCAATATGGGCATCCAGTTTTCTCTATTGGTTATTGACCAGAGAGGTGTCTTGGTCATGTATACATAGTTCTCGAACCCGTAGGGTCCGCACGCTTAATGTTCGTTGATGATATGGTGTTATATGAGTTATGTGATTTGGTGACCAAATGTTGTTCGGAGTCCTGGATGAGATCACGGACATGAAGAGGAGTCTTGAAATGGTCGAGAGGTAAAGATTGATGTATAGGACGATGGTATTCGGACATAGGCAGTGTTTTGAAGGGTACCTGGTACTTATCGGGTCACCGGAAAGGAGTTTTGGGCACCCCCCGGCAAAGATATGGCCTTATGGGCCAAGAAAGTGGGGTTGGTGCACCCCTATAGAGGCCGGCCCTATGGGAGGAGAAGGAAAGAGGGGAGGGAAAGGAAAGTGTGGAGTAGGACTCCCCCTTCCTTCCCTCTCCCCCCTCTTTCCTTCCCCCTTCTTCATACAAGGAAAGGGTGGCGTGGGAGGGCAGGAGCCCTAGGGCCGGCGGCCAGCCCCTTGGGGGGCGCCCTAGGCTGCTTCCTCCCCCCTCCCACCTATATATATGTGGGGAGGGGGCGCCACACAAGGACGCTGATGACCCACAAGTATAGGGGATCTATCGTAGTCCTTTCGATAAGTAGGAGTGTCGAACCCAACGAGGAGCAGGAGGAAATGACAAGCGGTTTTCAGCAAGGTATTCTCTGCAAGCACTGAAATTACCGGTAAGAGATAGTTGTATGATAAGATAATTCGTAACAGATAACAAGTAACAAAAGTAAATAAGGTGCAGCAAGGTGGCCGACCCAATCCTTTTTGTAGCAAAGGACAATCCTGGATGAACTCTTATATAAAGCAAAACGCTCCCAAGGACACATGGGAATTATTTTCAGGCTAGTTTTCATCATGCTCGTATGATTCGTGTTTGTTACTTTGATAATTTGATATGTGGGTGGACCGGTGCTTGGGTGCTATCCTTCCTTGCCTCCCACTTATGACTAACCCCTCTCGCAAGTATCCGCAACTACAAAATAAGAATTAAGATAAATCTAACCATAGCATGAAACATATGGATCCAAATCAGCCCGTTACAAAGCAACGCATAAACTATGGTTTAAGCTTCTGTCACTCTAGCAACCCATCATCTACTTATTACTTCCCAATGCCTTCCCCTAGGCCCAAATCATGGTGAAGTGTCACGTAGTTGACGTTCAGATAACACCACTAGAGGAAAGACAACATACATCTCATCAAAATATCGAACGAATACCAAATTCACATGATTACTTATAACAAGACTTCTCCCATGTTCTCAGGAACAAACGTAACTACTCACAAAGCATATTCATGTTCATAATCAAAGGAGTATTAGTTAACATTAAGGATCTGAAAATATGATCATCCACCAAATAAACCAACTAGCATCAACTACAAGGAGTAATCAACACTACTAGCAACCCACAGGTACCAATCTGAGGTTTTGAGACAAATATCGGATACAAGAGATGAACTAGGGTTTGAGAGGAGATGGTGTCGGTGAAGATGTTGATGGAGATTAACCCCCTCTCGATGAGAGGATTGTTGGTGATGACCATGGCTTCAATTTCCCCCTCCGGGAGGGAAGTTTCCCCGGTAGAACAGCTCCGCCAGAGCCCTAGATTGGTTCTGCCCAAGTTCCGCCTCGAGATGGCAGCACTTCGTCCCAAAAGCTTCCTCTTCATTTTTTCCAGGTAAAAACCCTTCATATAGCAGAAGATGGGCATCGGGGGCCTGCCAGGTGTCCCACAAGGCAGGGGGCGCACCCAAGGGGTAGGGCGTGCCCCCACCCCTGTGGATGCCTGGTGGGTCCCCTCAGGTGCTTTCTTCACACAATATTTTTTATATATTCCAAAATAATTCTCCATGAAGTTTCAGGACTTTTGGAATTGTGCAGAATAGGTCTATCAGATTTGCTCCTTTTCCAGTCCAGAATTCCGGCTGCCGGCATTCTCCCTCTTCATATAAACCTTGTAAAATAAGAGAGAAAAGGCATAAGTATATTGTGCTATAACGTGTAATAACAACCCATAATGCAATAGATATCAATATAAAAGCATGATGCAAAATGGACGTATCAGACACAACATTGTCTTAGCCGTGTGCGGTGCCCCCGTCCACTGTTTACTCCCTCGGTCATATTTTTGTAGTGCTTAGGCGAAGCCCTGCGGATATCACATCACCATCACCGTCACCACGCCGTCGTGTTGTCGGAACTCATCTGCTACCTCGCCATCTTGCTGGATCAAGAAAGCGAAGGACGTCACCGAGCTGAACGTGTGCAAAACGCGGAGGTGACGTGCGTTCGGTACTAGATCGGTTGGAGCGCGAAGAAAGTTCGACTACATCAACCGCATTGTGAAACGCTTCCGCTTACGGTCTACGAGGGTGCGTAGACACACTCTCCCCCTCTCGTTGCTATGCATCTCCATGGATAGATCATTGCGTGTGCGTAGAATTTTTATTTTATTTTCCATGCAACGATTCCCAACAGTGGCATCATGAGTGAGGTCTATGCGTAGATGATATGCATGAGTAGAACACAAAGAGTTGTGGGCGGTGATAGTCATACGTGTTGGGTAACGCAGTAATTTCAAAAAAAATCCTACGCACACGCAAGATCATGGTGATGCATAGCAACGAGAGGGGAGAGTAACGTCTACGTACCCTCGTAGACCGTAAGTGGAAGCGTTATGACAACGCGGTTGATGTAGTCGTACGTCTTCACGATCGACCGATCTAGTACTGAAGATACGGCACCTCCGCGATCTGCACACGTTCATCTCGGTGATGTCCCGCGAACTCACGATCCATTAAATCTTCGAGGGAGAGCTTCGTCGGCACGACGGTGTGATGACGGTGATGATGTTGCTATCGGAACAGGGCTTCACCTAAGCACCGCTATGATATTGCCAAGGTGAATTATGGTGGAGGGTGGCACCGCACATGACTAAAGATCAATGATCAACTTGTGTGTCTATGGGGTGCCCCCTCCCCCGTATATAAAGGAGTGGAGGAGGGGGAGGGGCCGGCCTCCTATGCACGCCCCAAGGGGAGTCCTACTCCCACCGGGAGTAGGATTCCCCCCTTGCCTTGTTGGTTTTAGGAGAGAAGGAAGGAAAGGGGGGCCCGGCCCCCCTCCCAATTCGGATTGGGCTTGGGGGGTGGGCGCCCCCTCCTTTGCTTCTTTCCCCTCTCTTCCACTAAGGCCCATATACCTCTCGGGGGGTTCCAGTAACCTCACGGTGCTCCGGTATAATCCCATTTTCACTTGGAACATTCTGATGTCCAAACATAGGCTTCCAATATATCGATCTTTACGTCTCGACCATTTCGAGACTCCTCGTCATGTCCGTGATCAAATCCGGGACTCCGAACTACCTTCAGTACATCAAAACACATAAACTCATAATACCGATTGTCACCGAACGTTAAGCGTGCGGACCCTACGGGTTCGAGAACTATGTAGACATGACCAAGACATGTCTCAGGTCAATAACCAATAGCGGAACCTGGATGCTCATATTGGTTCCTACATATTCTACGAAGATCTTTATCGGTCAAACCGCATAACGATATACGTTGTTCCCTTTGTCATCGGTATGTTACTTGCCCGAGATTCGATCGTCGGTATCTCAATACCTAGTTCAATCTCATTACCGGCAAGTCTCTTTACTCGTTCCGTAATGCTACATCCAATAACTAACTCATTAGCTACATTGATTGCAAGGCTTATAGTGATGTACATTACCAAGAGGGCCCAGAGATACCTCTCCGACGATCAGAGTGACAAATCCTAATCTTGATCCATGCCAACTCAACAAACACCATCGGAGACACCTGTAGAGCACCTTTATAATCACCCAGTTACGTTGTGACATTTGGTAGCACATAAAGTGTTCCTCCGGTATTTGGGAGTTGCATGATCTCATAGTCATAGGAACATGTATAGTTGTGGAGAAAGCAATAGCAATAAACTAAACGATCATCGTGCTAAGCTAACGGATGGGTCAAGTCAATCACATCATTATCTAATGATGTGATCCCGTTAATCAAATGACAACTCATGTCTATGGTTAGGAAACATAACCATCACTGATTCAACGAGCTAGTTAAATAGAGGCAAACTAGTGACACTCTGTTTGTCTATATATTCACACATGTACTAAGTTTCCGGTTAATACAATTCTAGCTTGAATAATAAACATTTATCATGATATAAGGAAATATAAATAACAACTTTATTATCGCCTCTAGGGCATATTTCCTTCAGTCTCCCACTTGCACTAGAGTCAATAATCTAGTTCATATCGTCATGTGATTTAACACCAATAGTTCACATCTTTATGTGATTAGTTCACATCTCCATGTGACTAACACCCAAAGGGTTTACTAGAGTCAATAATTTAGTTCACATCGCTATGTGATTAACACCCAAAGAGTGATCATGTTTTACTTGTGAGAGAAATTTAGTCAACGGGTCTGCCACATTCAGAGCCTTTTGTATTTTGCAATTTTTCTATGTCTACAATGCTTTGCACGAAGCTACTCTAGCTAATTGCTCCCACTTTCGATATGTATCTAGATCGATACTTAGAGTCATCCAGATCGATGTCAAAGCTTGCATCGACGTAACTCTTTACGACGAACTCTTTGTCACCTCCATAACCGAGAAACATTTCCTTATTCCACTAAGGATATTTTTGACCGCTGTCCAGTGATCCACTCCTGGATCACTATTGTACCCTCTTGCCAAACTTATGGTGAGGTACACAATAGGTTTGGTACACATCATAGCATACTTTATAGAACCTATGACTGAGGCATAGGGAATGACTTTTCATTCCCTTTCTATTTTCTGTCGTGGTCGGGTTTTGAGTCTTTACTCAACTTCACACCTTCCAACACAAGCAAGAACTCTTTTGACTTTTCCATTTTGAACTACTTCAAAATCTTGTCAAGGTATGTACTCATTGAAAATATATCAAGCGTCTTGATCTATCTCTATAGATCTTGATGCTCAATATGTAAGTAGCTTCATTGAGGTCTTTCTTTGAAAAACTCTTTTCAAACACTCCTTTATGCTTTCCAGAAAATTCTACATTATTTTCGATCAACAATATGTCATTCACATATACTTATCAGAAATGTTGTAGTGCTCCCACTCACTTTCTTGGAAATACAGGCTTCACCACAAGTCTGTATAAAACCATATGCTTTGATCACTTTATCAAAGTATATATTCCAACTCCGAGATGCTTGCACCAGTCCATAGATGGATCGCTGGAGCTTGCACACTTTGTTAGCACCTTTAGGATTGACAAAACCTTCTTGTTGCATCATATACAACTCTTCTTTAAGAAATCCATTAAGGAATGCAGTTTTGACATCCATTTGCCAGATTTCATAAAATGTGGCAATTGCTAACATGATTCGGACAGACTTAAAAATCGCTACGAGTGAGAAAATCTCATCGTAGTCAACATCTTGAACTTGTCGAAAACCTTTCGCAACAAGTCGAGCTTTGTAGACAGTAACATTACCGTCAGCGTCAGTCTTCTTCTTGAAGATCCATTTATTCTCTATGGCTTGCCGA